>NC_133658.1:398822584-399163504 GCF_037893015.1 Macrotis lagotis | reverse complement strand
TTCTAATGTATTATGCTCTAATTCAATTCAATTATGCTTTACTTAAGAAAGAAACTCAGCATTTTCCAGGCTATAGACTATTTTTTTTCCCCTATGAGCCCAACTCTAGTCTTAAAATTCATTCTATTGATTCTCTGCAAATTGTTCTCTGATTCCCCCATCTTCTTCCACCCCTACACATACACAGGCAGAAATGATTTTCATTCCTTCAGTCTTATATAACTACCTGTATTTGTCTTGAGCTCTTTTTCTATTTGGTATTATATTGTTGAATATTGTTATATTGCATATCTATGTGAGTGGTATTTCACCTAATAGATTAAAAGTACTATGAGAGCTAGAACTTTATTTTATTTGTACCTCCCTTATGACAAGCATAGTGTAAGTACTTAGAAAATAGTTGTTGAATAACTGAAGGCATATATAGCACTTCCATCTGGTTTAGATATTGAGGAATCATTGCTGATAATACTTTTTTTTCCCCCTGATCTCCACTTTGATTTGAAGATTCAAGTCTCAGTTGAATCAAGGATACTTAGTATTTTCATTTTCATCATGTAGCCATATTTGAATGTAACCTTTAAGAGATATTTGTCTATTTAATCCTTAATTTATTATTCCTGACTTTGCCAGAGAGAAAGTTTGGTGGCCTAATTCTCTGGATTCATTATTTATTCATATAATCTCAGAGCTGTAAGAGACCAAGGAAAATGTCAGAGTAAGCTAATACTGGGCAGGAGCCCCTTCTAAAGCATCCTGTAGTTTAATCTGGTGATCAAAATATTTTATTTTTGATCAAATTTTAAAAGTATGTTCCATAACATAATGTACATGTTAAAGTATAAATATATATGTATGTATATATATATATATATTATTAATATGGGCATGTGCACATTATGTATGTATTATATATTAGATCTAATTCTGCTTCACAGGACCCAAACTAAAAAAGTCAATATACCTTCCTTACCATGGACCTTTGGATACTTGAAAATAATAATTATATCTCTTCCCTCTTATTCCATTTGCTCTTCTTACCTATAAGTTTTCTCTTATTCATCCCAATCATCCCCAGTTACCTCAGTTCTTCTGTGTGTGGCATCAATACCTGACCATTCTAGTTGTCTTCTGTACTACTAAATTTGTTTGTCACTTTCCTTTCTGTAATGTAGTGGTCTAGACTGGGCAGAGTTCCTAACATGATAGTTTTCTTATGACTTTAGTTTTTACTTTTGTGCCAGACTATTACTTTATATTGACATAAGTCTTTTTCATATGAATTACCATCTTTCCTTCATCCTATGCTTTTGCTTTTGATTCTTTTAACACAAAACATAAGTGGTACTGTGACATTAAATTTTTCTTCATTAAAGTACATTTTATTAGGCTTGCTAGGTTTGGCAGATCATTCCAATCTATCTTGATCTTTTTGGTTCCCAATTTTTTTGACCAACATATGATTACTCCAAGTTTCATGCCATCCACAGATTTGACAAGCAACTAATATTTGATTACTTGACAATTAAATCAGCATTTAATAAATATTTTCTATTTGCAAGGCACTGAATGTTGGATGCTGATAGATAGAGATAAAAATAAGAAAGGCATGGTCCCTACCTTCAAGATTTAGTATAGGTGATAAGGTGAGTATGTGCTTTAGAATGCCTTCCAAAGTTAAATGATGGAAAAGAAGAGTAATACCATCAAAATGTCATTATATATTCTAATCTAACATGTGTAGAAGGTTTTCATTCTGTACCACTCCATTGGGCAAATGAACAATTATGAACAACTGGATGTAATCTTTCCAATATGTGATCTTGTAGGACTTTGTACTTCTACCTATTAATCCTGTAGTGGGTTTCTACTTTTTTTTACCTATGATGAAATTTGACTTTGTTCAGTGTACTAAATTCAGAACAAAATCAATATGCTAATTACTTCCTGAATGACCTTGAGACCATACCAATGTTTGGCAAACTTAACAAGCTTCAAGTAGTTATAATTGGTGAAAGGTTGCTGATAAAATGCATTCCTATCACCAAAATGTACACTATGTTTCTTGATGGATACCTGTTATTTAGCTCTATCACTTTTAGGACCTTGTCCTTCTGAATATAGCATTAAGATGGGAGGAGTACAGAATGCTGTGAGATCAGATATTAGAGAGTTCTCTTCCAGATATTCATAGCTGCCTTCTGTCAAATAGAATAACACAAATTGATGGAACTCTATACAGAAATTTTATTAGAAACATTTCTATAATGTTTGACACTGGAAGGATTTTTCATTTGACACTATTACCTTGGTGCAGGCCTTCACCACTTCTTGCCTGGAGTATTGCAGGACTTTGCTGGTTTTCTTCTGCCTCACTCAAGTCTCTTCCTACTCTAGTTCAGATGCAGCTCTGTTACTGTGATCTTCCTTAAGAACAAATCTGACTCTGTTATCCCATTCACTAAACTCCGTTGAATCTGTCTTACCTTTAGGATCAGATTCTGTATTTGATATCTAAAGTTCCTCATAATCTGATTTCTTCATTCCCATCCAGTCTTCTTATATTTTACCCCCCCCCCACTTCATGATACTGACCTTTCTGTTCCTTTCAAAAAGTCCTCCATTTTGCAAATCCATGCAACACTAACTATACTCCATTCCTTTCATTCTTTCCTCCATCATCGTTGCCTCCTGGCTCCTCTGGATTCCTTCAAACGCAGACAAAATCATCTCATCTTCTGAAAAAATCTCTTGGCACACAGCTAGGTAATTATTAAGTATCTGAGGTTGGATTTGAACTCAGGTACTCCTGACTCCAGGGTCAGTGCTCTATCCACTGCACCACCTAGCTGTACTTCCAGTGCTTTTTTTTTTTTTAGGTTTTTGCAAGGCAAACAGGGTTAAGTGGCTTGCCCAAGGCCACACAGCTAGGTAATTATTAAGTGTCTGAGACCGAATTTGAACCCAAGTACTCCTGACTCCAGGGCCGGTGCTTTATCCACTATGCCACCTAGCCGCCCCCCTCCAATGCTTCTTAATGCCAGTCTCTTCCCTTTGGGATCATCATCAGTTTTTCGAATCTGTATCTATATGTTTATATCTTGTAAATACAAATCAGGTCTTAAATAATTCTTGACTTGTCAGTTTGGCTATGTTAACTTGACTATGTGTCTTCTAGTAGACTGTTTTTTTTATGGTAGTTGATTCTGTCTAATGAAAATTTTAGTATTGCATATAATTTACTGTACCACAGATTATGACAGATTCTCATTAGATAATCAAGTCTAGGTTTAATGCCTGATTTACAACTAAAAAGTATTAAAGGAGGAACATTCATCATAAATAAATAGTGTATATTTGTTTGTTAGTCAATTGATAGAAAAAAGAATAATACCATCAAAATGGTATTATGGTTTCTAATCTGACATGTGTAAAGGCCTATCATTCTATTCCATTCCATTCTTCTCTGACAAATGCCACTGAGGTCATTCTGCATTTTCAGTTTATTGAATTGACTACATGGATACTCTATTGATTCTAAACTGAGCCTACAAATCTAAGAATTAGGAGAACTGAGTTTGTTAGTTCTGGATCTATTAACTGTGTAACTATACAAGTCAAATAGACTCTCTTGACTTTTTTCTTGTCATTTACAAAAGAATATGGTTGGTCTAGATGTGCTCTAAAATTACTTTTTATCACTCATGTTTTATGTTCTAGGACCTTTTTCCAGTTCTGACATCTTTCCTTTTCCTTTTTTTCTGTCCTTTTCTCTCCCCCTTCCTTAGGTTTGAAATATTCAAACAATCTTAACCTATGATTAACTATTTAAGTTATAGACTCTATCCCCAATATTAAAATGCTTGTCCTTCATTTGATGCTGATAGATGCTGATAGATGCCTATGACATCAGGAAGGTGATTCCATGAAAAGCATGTGAATTGGATTTTGAGTGAAGGGATGCTGTGCTTAGTCACTGACCTCACCTTCTCCTTCAGAACCATCTGGGTCCTGGGGCCAGATATGAATTAGGATGACTGGAGATGTCCCTGGATGTGAGGCATTCAGGGTGAAGTTGTTCAAGGTCACACAGCTAAGTACAAGTCAAGTGTCTGAGAGTGGATTAGAACTCCATTGCCACTATATAAAACTGGTTATAATGAATAGGTGTCAGAACAGGGATGGTATTCATCCCTCTTTCAATGTCTGTGAAGGTTACTCTTTCCTTACTTGTGATTGCACTTGACTTTGTTTAATGTACTAAATTTGGAATAAAATGAGATGATTGCTCCCTGAATGACCTTGAGACCAAAATAATATTTGCCAAATTTAACAAACTTTCGTAGCCATAATTGGTAAAAGGTTACTATTGAAAAAATCCATTTCTGTCACCAAAAATGCAGACTGTATTACTTAATAGGTACTTTTTTGGTATCTTTATCACTTTTAGGATCTTGTTTTGAAAAAAGGTCTTAATTCTGTAGGGAGAAGCACAAATTGCTATATGACTTTCAAATATCAGTGAATTCACAGCTAGAGTTTCATAATTCCCCTTTGTCTAATAATGGGGTGTTATGGAATAATGGAGCCATATACATAGATCAAATTAGAAACCACTTATTATAATATAATGGTATTCTTTTCCAGGGCTTTAATTCATTTCTTCCCTCTGTTACAATTCTTATGGTTTCTATTTTCCTTAAGGTGGATGATTCTGCCTAGAAAAAACAGTTTTAGCACTGCTTATGGTTTTGTAGACTTACAGGTTACAATAGATTCTTAGTAGCTCATTAAATCTAGAGCCTGACTCAATTTTGAGGAGTATTAAATGAGAATTGAGTAAAGGCAATTAGATTTGACTGTCAAAAGATTATTGATAACTTTGGAGAGCGCTTTTTCAATTGAATAGAACTTCTCTCAGACACTTGGGCCTTCTCACTGAGTAACCTCTGACATACTCTCTTGCCCTCTTCTCCCAATAGGAAATTTCTTCCATTGCCCTCAAAAACAGTGTGGAAGCTGAATGGATAATGAATTAAAGTAAGGAGAAACTTGATGCAGATAAACTAATTAGAAGGCTGTTGAATTAGCCCAAGCTGAGTAATAGTAATGAGGTCCTGTTGGTGGTGGTAGTGTTCCAAGACTTTTGGAAGTAGAAAATGTAAGATTTGACAACAGATTAGATAAGGAGAAGAAAAAGTAAGGATTGGAGAATGTCACTTAGGTTTTAAAAAAAAAAAACATTTCAATGACCTTTTTGGGGGAGCATCATTATTGCATTCCCTCTCTAACAGTCCCCCCCACTCTTAAAAATTAGGAGAAATAAAGAGGGATGATACTTATAATAAATAAACATAATCAAGCAAAATGAGTACACACAGTGGCCATGCATGTTTCTTTGTATGTTTATTTCAGTACCTTGAGTCTATCTTCTGACAGAAAGTGAATAATATATTCTCTTACTCTGGAGAATATAGACATAATGAGACACTATACTCATCTGAGTTCTTAAATCTTTAAGAGTTGTTTTTCTTTCCAGATGTTGTTGTTGTATAAACTGTTCTCCCAATTTTGCGCACCTTATTCTGCAGTAGTTCAAACTGCCAAGGATTCCCTGAAATGAATTCATCATTTCTTATGGGACAGTAGTAGACCATTAATTATATTCATATATTACCCTTTCCCTAATTGATGGAAACCTCAAATTCTAATTGTTCCTTTCACTCCTTGGGATAAAGTTTGCTACTCTTTTCTGGGGCTGGAAGGCCTACCAGTCTTGTTGACATAGAGCTGTACAGACTATGCATGTTCCTTGCCTGTCTTTGGTTCCTTTTTACATTTGTTGAAAACTCCCTTTTCTGTTGTCTATAGGATTTTGGCTGACTTTTTTGCATGTAGTTTTTGGATGAAAGAGCACTTAATGTGGACTTCTTGATAATTATCTGATCTGTCATCAATTTTAATTTTTCACTAGACTGAGATATTTGGGAACTGGTCAGGCACCTTGTCAGTAAGTCATCTTAGTTAAGGCCCCTTGTTCTTCTTGTAGCAGTGCCTACCATGTCCTTGTGCTTATCATAACACAGTTTTGAAGGAAAAAAAATGTTCCTGATGAGCTTAAGCCCTCCAAGCAAAACCATAATCTCAGTCTATGGAGATGTACTTAAAGTAGTAGATTGTATTCTTAATGTTTCTTATAAATGCTATCTTCAAACTGACTATTATGATTCTTACTGGGGATGAAGGAAGGGTATGTATTCATACCCCTTTTTTCTGTGTCTTCAATGACTTACAGATGGGTTACTCTTTATATTTAGGATCACAGTTGACAGTGTTCAGTGTACTAAATTTGGAAGAAAATGAAACAATAAATGAACCCTCCATAACTTAAACCATATCAATATTTGTCAAACTCAAGAAGTCTGGGAGTCTTATAAATGGTGAAATGCTGCTGATAAAAATCCATGCAACCAAAAATTAAGCCTCTCACTTGATAGGTACTTTTTATGTATCTTTATCTCTAAGAGAACCTTGCTGTCTTGCAGATGACATCAGTGGGCTAGCATGACCTCTTAGTATCTCTTTTAGAGTCTTTAACAAAATTTTATCTTCAGGTTTCATAAGCTCCATGTCTGAGCTTAAAGACATAGAATAGCCATTCAGATACTTGAAGAAAGAGCTCAGTTCCATCCTAAATATTTTCTCCTCCATTTTCTTAACCATTCTAAATTTTTTCAACTAATTACCAGATAGTATTCTGTTTCCTCTCTTCCTCCAAACATACCTCAACTATCATTAAATGACCCATGGAATTCAACATAATGCTGCAAATATGGCTCCCTGAATGGATGGTAGACTTTTTTCTTTAGCAGATGGTGTTGCATACAGGTGAGAGGATTGAAGATACATGGGTAGGAACCTAGGAGTCAATAAGCTCTGTCTCAAATAAACTGAGTTATTACCCTAAATAGGTGAGCAGAGTCATACTTTGGGAGAACTTGGTAAAGCAATTGTTCTCATTCATATGCTTCAATGACCTTCACCATGTTCAGCAAACCTTCCTTTGGGAGGAGTGGAGTGGAGTGACTACCAAGATGTTATCTTGCTATGCAAGGCAGACTATGTAGGCACTATTTCTTCTCCCCTATCTTCCTTACTCCAGTAAAAGCAGTTATATTTCCCTTTCCTCAATTCCCTCACCATGACAAAACAGTTTTCCTTTTATCTCTACAAATACTTATGCCCAAAAAAGAGATAAGGAAGTATGAAAGAAAATAGCAGTCATGCTTCTCCATTCTAGTCTTTGGGATATGAGAGCTTCTGAGATTCCTTGCTGTTTCTGTGATCTCTTTTTCCTTCTTTTTTTTTTCACTAAATATTTCCCAAGTACAAGTAAAAAATAATTTAAACAATTAACTCTTTAAAATTTTGATGTCCAAATTCTCTCCTTCCCATCCATGCCCCCACCCAAGCAATACGATATTGATTATTCATGTGAAATCATGCAAAACGTATTTCCATATTAGCCACCTGCCACTCCTTTTTTTTGCACTTTATTTTATTTTTTTTCAATTACAGGCAAAAGTAGTTTTCAGCGTTCATCCATTTGCAAGTTCATGAATTCCACATTTTTCTACCACCCTCCTTTCCTTTCCTCTTTCCCACTGCCATTACTTCTTAAGATTGTTGGGGTTAATGGAAACAGAAAATTTGATAGACTTAGGGGGTAGGGACACATGTGGGGAAAAGTCTGATACTTCTCTATGAACCCCAGTAGAGAGTTCTTTCTTTCACACTTGAAAGCATTCCTATTCTCACTTTTAACTGGTTCTTACTTCTAGGTGTGTTGTGGTAAATTTAGAAATTTATGGATATCATTAAAAGAAAATGTTGGGAAGCAAAGTATAAAAGCAGTGAGCTTTGCTCTACCTTGTGTACTTTGTACCTCTTCAGTTTTATATAATGCCAGACCACTGTGCTGTACTTCATCCATACCTAGTGGCCACTTAGGCTTTGCAGCCATGGCTGCTCCTGTTCCACAACCTACTAAGGGACTAGAATTAAAAGCCAAGGCTACTGAAAGTCTAAACCCTGCTCCTGTCCCTGCAGCCACTATGTCTACTCAGCGACTACGGAATGAAAACTACAATGACTACAGTTCTACTGAAGTGAGCCCCACAGAATCCCCTTCCAATGGACTAGATGACTTCTCCAACTCGAGTTCCTACCAACGGTTTGGGGAAACCAATGGGACAACGTAAGTGGCATTCTTACTTTGCAGTGACTTTTGTTTCTATTGTGGATTATTTTTCTTCTTTTTATCAATAGCCTTGTATAATATATTTGAGTTATTCTCTTATTTTACATTTGGTATTATTAAGTTATAAGGTATAGAGAGGTTGTGTTTAGAACTCTTTGTCCCTGAGAATCTAATTTGCTGTTTAGATTTTGTTCTTTCCAGGTTTTCTGGTCCAGGGAAGTTCTGGGTACTTTTTTAAAAAATTTAATTAATTTATTTTGAATTTTACAATTTTTCCCCTAATCTCACTTCCCTCTTCCAAGCCCCCACAGAAGGCAGTCTGTTAACCTTTACATTGCTTTCATGCTATACACTGATCTAGGTTGAATGTGATGAGAAAGAAATCATATCCTTAAGAAAAAAAAATAAAGTATAAGATATAGCAAAGTCACATAATAAGATAATTTTCTTTAACTAAAGATAATAGTCTTTGGTCTTTGTTTCAAACTCTACAATTCTTTCTCTGGATACAGATGGTATTCTCCATTGCAGATACCCCCCAAACTGTGCCTGATTGTTGCAGTGATGGAGTGAGCAAGTCTATTAAAGTTGACATCACCCCTAGAGTGTACAATGTTCTTCTGGCTCTGCTAATCTCACTCAGCATCAGTTCGTGTAAATCCCTCCAGGTTTCCCTGAATTCATGTCCCTCCTGGCTTCTAATAGAACAATAGTGTTCTATGACATACATATAACACAGTTTGTTAAGTCATTCCCCAATTGAAGGACATTAACTTGATTTCCAATTCTTTGCCACCACAAACAGGGCTGCTATGAATATTTTTGTACAAGTGATGTTTTTACCCTCTTTTCATCATCTCTTCAGGGTATAGATCCAGTAGTGGTATTGCTGGATCAAAGGGTATGCACATCTTTGTTGCCCTTTAGGCGTAATTCCAAATTGCTCTCCAGAAAGGTTGGATGAGTTCACAGCTCCACCAACAATGTATTAGTGTCCCAGATTTCCCACATCCCTTCCAACATTGAGCATTGACCTTTCTGGTCATATTGGCCAGTCTGAAAGGTGTGAAGTGTACTTCAGAAATGCTTTAATTTGCATTTCTCTAATAAGTAGTGATTTAGCTCTTGGTACTTTTAAATAATCCAACTGGCTGTGATTTCATTGGCATAGGGAACTTGCAATGAGTAAACTCCTCATGTAAACTTGCAGGAGTAAACTACCATAAGATGAAAGACCATCCTGTCAGGGGAGACATACCAGGAGCAAGAGATGGTGGCTTGGAAAAGGAGCAGAGAGGAAACCAATTTGCCTCATCACACAGCATTGTGCTGAGCAGTATTCATTAAGATTAGAAAGGTTAGAGCCATCTTGTGAAGGTTTTTTAATAGCCAGAGGAGTTTGTATTTATCCTAAAGGAATTAGAGAGTCTCTGGTTTTGATTGCCTAGGATAATGACATGGTCAGACTTGACAGGGCAAAAAGAAGGCAAATTCTTTTACTGTCTTATAGATAGCAGTGTAGTTCTTGGACTGTCCATTTGTTAACCCTCTCTCTACAGCTCTCCATTATACATTTAGAAATTAAAAATTGGAGGAAATTTTGTTTGGAGCAGTAGTACCAGTGAGAAGTATTCCTTTAATTAGAAAGGCATGGGGGTTGGACTTGGAGAGGAAACAGTCTTAAATTGTATTCTGATGGTCCCATCCCCTACTGTAGCTCTAACAATTAAATAAAAATTCATCTATTTGTGTTTTTCCCCTTTGCAGTAGAACCTCAGTCTACTGTTCTAGTCTTCTGAAACAATACACCCTCCCCAACCCCATAATGTATAACCAAATGTGTCTTCTTGATGTTTCTCATAGGATATTACAGCTATTTTTTTTTCATATTTATCCTCTTTAGAATGTGAGATCCTTGAATGCAGAGGCTATTTTTGTCCTTCTTTTTACTTAGTGCTTAGGACAGTGTTTACTATACAGTGCTTAATAAGTGCTTATTGATTGCCTGAATGAATTTACTAATGACTAATCACCAAATCCACCTCATATTTGTCTCTTAGAATCCTTGGTTTACTTTAAAGTTCAGCTGTAGCTCTTCTATATGAGGCCTTACCTGATTCTCCCTGACCCTCCAGCTCCTAATCTCTCTCCCCAATGCCTTGTATCTATTTTGTATTTTAATCTATGTATAGGTAATCCCAGCTAGATTGCTTGCTCCTTGAGGACAGGGGCCATTTTCACTATTATATTTGTATCCTTGGTACCTAACACAGTGCCTGGCACATGTTAAGTTATAAGTATTTATAAAATGTTGATTGATTGATACTAAATAATTTACTAAGTAATTACAGGGGCAAAGGAGAAAAATATTAGCAATTGGGGATAGGGGATGCAGGAATACAGCAAGATTAATTAGGTTATTACAGTATTTCAGGTGACTGGTAGCTGTGTGACTAGAGGAAAAGAGATGTTTGCCAGAGATGTTCTATGGGTAAAATCAACAAGACTTGGAAACTGGCTGCATATGTGAGGAAGAAGAAAGAATTAAAGATGACTTTGAAGTTAGGAATCTAGTCAACAGGGAGTATGATGATACCCTCAACCGAAATAGGGTGTTAAAGGAAGGGTTAAGTTTAAAGGGTAACATAATTTCTGTTTTGGACATGTAAGAGTCCTGCCTTAGGTGGAGATATATATAAGTGAAGATATTCAGCATGCAGTTAATGTAAGACTGGAGTTGATAAAGAAAGATTAGATCTAAATATATACTTTGAGAATCATCTATAAATGATCTCTACATATGTAGAGGATTTACTTTAACCTATGGGAAATAGGAAAAGACTGATAAAAGAACTCTAACCATCTGTCACTATTGCATAGGCTGTTGGAGATGGATGAAAGGCTAGCCAACAGAGAGGTAAGAGGAAAATCAAAAAAGAGCATGGAAGCCTAAGGTAAAAGAGAATGTCAAGGAAGGCAGGGTTCTTAGTAGTGTTGGGAGCTACCCAGAGGTCAGGAAGACTGAGAATAAACTATCATATTAATGGAGAAGAGATCATTGGTCATCTTGGAGAAAGGTTCCAATTCAAGATGTGAGTTAATGAAAGTGTGGGGAGTGAGGAAGTAGAGGATATGAGGATATACAGTTTTTGGAGTATGGCAGTAAAGGCTAAAAGAAGGTGACTCAGGACAGCAGAGTAAATGGAAGGTTTTTCATGAATGCAATACTTTATCATGGTTGCACAGACAATTAGGAAGAAGGTTTCGAGAAGGAAAACATTGACAGAAAGGGAACAGTCTATGAGAGTGAGGGGAGGAGCTGTGTTGGGGAGTAGACAAGGAAAAGAATGAGCTCTTCCTCTGATGCTGGAGGGAAAGATGGATGAATATGTTGAAGGGCTTTAAGATGCAAAGTAGAGAAGTAAGAGAGCTTATAATCTTTTGTTTATGACAGTCTTGAAGTTAGATGATGCATGTATTACTCCCATTTTATAGGTAAGGAAACTGGAGGCAGTTTTTCTACTATTTCATATCCTACTATTCTTTATTAATCAAGAAGCATTCTTTATTAGCTCTGAGCATTTGCTGTATTCATTTGAGACATCTTCTTGATTCAGTTTTTCATTCTTAAGACTGGCCTTCCAGTTAGGTTTCATGTGCTTGTCTTGGATGATTGTTACAATCCCCAGCTTAATCATTAGCACAAGCTTTGCATATGCTAAGAGAGGATAGTGGTGCTGAGAGACAGCCCCAAAGACACCTTGACCTACTGCTTTGTTTTTATCCAACAAGTTCTGGAGCTACAGCCAGGAGTTGAGCATGGGGCACCCATCCACTCTAACCCTCCATTGTCTCTCTTCATTACCACAGATGGTTCCAAACCTTGATCCATTTATTGAAAGGGAATATTGGCACAGGTCTCCTGGGGCTGCCCCTGGCAGTGAAGAATGCAGGGATCTTGGTAAGAGAAATATGTACTGAGGGAAGGAGGGAGGAATTCCACAAAATTCTGAGAAAATAAATGTTAATTGCTTTTATTTATTTTTTTTTTGGTCTGATGTTGTCTCCTTTTAAGTATAGGGAAATTGTGAGATAGGAATTCCTAATATAGAAATGTAGGGCAACTAGGTGGCATAATGGGTAGTGTGCTTGGTGGAGTTAGGAAGACTCGTTTTCCTGATTTCAAATCTATCCTCAGATGCTTAGTAGGTATGTGACCCTGGGCAAGTTACTTAACTCTGTTGGCCTCAGTAGATTCTTTTGTAAAATAAACTGGAGAGGAAATAACAAATCACTCCAATATCTTTGCCAAGAAAACCCCCAATGATGTCACAGAGTCAGATATGACTGAATAACAAATATCAAAACTCATTCACAGATGCACTGTTATTTCATTTTAAGTCTTTTTTCTTTACTTTTCTCTCTCCTTTTTTTTTTTAGTTTTTTTGCAAGGCAGTGGGGTTAAGTGACTTGCCCAAGGTCACACAGCTAGGTAATTATTATGTGTCCGAGATCAGATTTGAACTCAGGTACTCCTGACTCCAGGGCTGGTGCTCTATCCACTGTGCCACCTGGCTGCCCCCTCATCTTAAGTCTTAAAGAGACTTGTTACCTAAAGAAGTTAAGTGATTTACCCTCATGGTTACACACATGTATCAAATTCAAGACTTGGCTGTAAGGGTAGCTTTCTATTCACTGTGTCATATTACTTCTCGTGTTTTCACGAATTTTTAATTTGAAAGGGTTTTTGGTTTTGCTTTTTGACTGATTAGAATGACTCTCCCATAATAGAAAGCAAATTCCATATAGCTGTGGGATAGGAGGCACTGTTTATACTGTGGTACTGACTCAGTATTCTGTATATTTCCTAGGAAGGCTCTTGGCTAATTTCTTACTTCTTCTATCCCACTCCATTTCTTAAATGATTGACTCATTATTTTTTTATTATTATTAGAGGGTTTATTTTTATTTATTTTTTTAGTTGTATAAGGCAGTGGGATTACAGGACTTGCCTAAGGTCACACAGCTAGGCAATTATTAAGTGTCTGAGGCTGGATTTGAACTCAGGTCCTCCTGACTCCAGGGCTGGTGCTCTATCTACTATACCACCTAGCTGCCCCTGACTCATTGATTTTTAAGATATTCTCAGAGTAGATCTTTTTGGTTTTTCTATGAAAGATTTTATTTATTTTGAATTTTACAATTTTTCCCCAATCTTGCTTCCCTCCCCCACCCCTCCATAGAAGTCAGTCTGTTAGTTTTCACATTGTTTCCATGCTATATATTGATCTAAATTGAATGTGTTGAGAGAGAACTCATCCTTAAGAAGAAAAATAAATAAAATATAAGAGATAGCAAGATTACATAATAAGATAACGGATTTTTTTTTAAATTAAAGGTAATAGTCTTTGATCTATTTGAACTTCACAATTCTTTCTCTGGATACACATGGTATTCTCCATCACAGATACTCCCAAATTATGCCTGATTGTTGCACTGATGGAATGAGCAAGTCCATTAAGGTTGACCATTGCCCCCATGTTGCTGTTAGGGTGTACAATATTCTTCTGGTTCTGCTCATTTTGCTCAGCATCAATTGATGCAAACCCTTTCAGGTTTCCCTGAATTTCCATCCCTCCTGGTTTCTAAGAGCACAATAGTGTTCCATCATATATATACCACAGTTTCTTAAGCCATTCCACAATTGAAGGACATCCACTTAATTTCCAATTTTTTGCCACTACAAACAGGGCTGCAATGAATATTTTTGTACAAGTGATGTTTTTACCCTTTTTCATCATCTCTTCAGGGTATAGACTGAGTAGTGGTATTTTTGGATCAAAGGGTATGCACATTTTTGTTGCTCTTTGTGTGTAATTCCAAATTGCTCTCCAGAAAGGTTGGATGAGTTCGCAGCTCCACCAACAATGTATTAATGTCAGTGTCCCATATTTCCCACATCCCTGCCAACATTGATCATTGTCCTTTCTGATCATATTGGTCAGTCTCAGAGTAGATCTTTGTGTTTAGAGATATCCTAATTTCCTTTAGACATTAGGACAGAGACTGGAAGCTCTGACCCCTGGGCTGTTATTGTCTGGTGTTGCCAAGGCAACTGTGGGAAGAACTTCAAAATTCAATAAATCTAGTATCTTCTTGGAAATGAATTAATTATTTTCCCATTTCGGTTCTAGAGTCATCAGAGATCTATAATGTACCTAAACTTTTCCTCATTGAAACCCAATCTCAAAAGAGTGCTAAAGTTTAGGCCAGTTTCCATATTATAGAATGAATCTTTATCATGTTCTGCTCTCCAGGTTTGCCCAAAAACTTGCTACTTGGAATTGGAATTAATTATATTTCTAAAAAAAAATAGATTTTGCTTTCACATTGCCTAGATTTTCTCCTGTATCCCTTCTCTTTCTCAGAGAGCCTTGTAACAAAGATTTTTTCAAAACAAAAAAAAATCAGCAAAAACTAGTAATACGTTTAAAAAAAGCATCCCAAAGTTACATGCAACATTCCACTCCTATGAACCCCAACCTTTGCAAAGTGGTGGAAATCACAGGGCATTTCATTTAGTTATAGGACTAATCTTTTAAAGTTATTTTTGCTTTTTTTTCTTGTCTACACTACCTTTCTCCAGATTGGTCCTCTCAGTCTTTTAGTCATGGGCATTGTGGCTGTGCACTGTATGGGCATCCTGGTGAAGTGTGCTCATCACTTCTGCCATAGGTAAGAGGTATTTGTCTCTGTTCTTGAATGAATATTTTATCCTTTGGGATTTAATGACCAACTCTAATTCTGTTGAACTTCATTAAAACTATCTCTTCTCTAACTTATAATCACTGCTTATATGAATGCATAACCTTTACGTCTTTGAATATAGCTGTTTAATAGTTTTTGTTTTGGGACCGTTTAGTAAAGACACTGGGTCTACACCATTTTCTAATTCCATGTTCTCTATACATTGAAGCTGATTAATGAAGGTAAGAGAGAAATCTAACTAGGGGCCTTTGTAATATTTCTCTATTAGTAATAGAAAATAGTGATTGTATTATTCATTTTATGTGTTCTTGTCCAGGCAGTCTTGCCAACTTGATCTTAAGTAAATGAGCTTCTCCTCTATGAATGTTTCCCAGTTTGTTTTGGGGAAAGGACAGGAAGAATGAAGTTGAACTATATTAGAGGGATGCTTAAACTTCTAGATTCTCCATGCCCCAAGATAAGATGCTTTTCAAAAGATGTCTGAATCCTTGTTACTGTCACATTATGACTAGTCCAAGTTTTAAGAGTCTGATACCCTGGTACACAGAAGGGACTGTCCAGTGACAGGATCTGCCAGGTCTGCTTTACCAATGCCATTCTCTTCCTCCTGATTTTACACCTCTTGACAGCTTGGGTGTTTTTCTCCTTTACAGGCTGCACAAACCCTTCGTGGACTATGGAGATACAGTGATGTATGGGTTGGAATCTAGTCCCAGCCCTTGGCTTCGGAGTCATTCCCTCTGGGGAAGGTATTTGATAAATGCTTGTTGGCCATTTTGTTGCTTGGTTGATGTAATAAGAAAGTTATTTTTTTTTTTTTAGGTTTTTGCAGGGCAAATGGGGTTAAGTGGTTTGCCCAAGGCCACACAGCTAGGTAATTATTAAGTATCTGAGGCCGGATTTGAACTCAGGTACTCTTCATTCCAGAGCCAGTGCTCTATCCACTGCGCCACCTAGCCACCCCTGAAAGCTGTTTTTTGAAGATAAGGATATGCATGTGGATTCTGTAATACTACTGTATCCTAGTGTTCTTATTTATTGCCAACTTGTGCTAGGGGCTGTGCTACACTCTGAGAGACAAAAACAATATGAGATACTCCTTACTTATAAAAATCTTTCATTTTGAGGGGGTATACAGTAGAATAAAAGGATTAAAAGTAAACGCAAAATAGTCAAATATAAAGTAGTTTAGAAGGAAGAATATTAGCAGTTGGAGGATCAGGAAAGGGTTTTTTTTGTTGTGTTTGGACTTTTTCTTGAAGGGGGAAAGTGTATATAAAATCTTAACTGTAAAAGATTCTCTTAATCTCCCTTTTTCTCTACCCAATCAAAATAATTTCTCACAGTACTTTGCTTCTCTTACCCATTTTTTTTTTTTTTTTTTTGGCAAGGCAGTGGGGTTGAGTAACTTGCCCAAGGTCACACAGCTAGCTAATTATTATGTGTCTGAGACAAGATTTGAACTCAGGTCCTCCTGACTCTAGGGCTCGTGCTCTATCTACTGTGTCACCTAGCTGCCCCTCCTACCTAGTTTTAACTATAGATAGGGATGGATTTTTTCCCCCTTTCCATGTATAGGAGTTTGAAATGAACAAGATGAGAGTTTTCAATATATAATCTGAGAAAGAAGAATGATTTGTTTAGAATCTTCCTTTAGAACAGATCTGCCCATGCCATTCATTTCTTCCTCAGTATTTCCATTGTCTACTTCCAGGATCAGATATGAAATCCTCTGGCTTCTAAAATCTATAACCTGACCCCTCTGATGCTAGAGCCTTCCCTTTGATATCACTTCTAATTTACCTTGTATATGTCTTGTATGTAAATAGTTGTTTGCATATTGTCTTCCAAATGGAACTATTTTTGCCTTTCTTTGTATCTGTAGTGTTTAGCACATAGTAAGAACTTAAAAAATACTTGTTGACTTGATTTGACTTTATTTTTATTAGTAAAAGTTTTAAGGTAATAAATTGTTTTTTCATCCATTTGAAATGCTTCATTTTAAAAATCAAATTATCCTTTTATTTTCTCCCATTGGTAGGCACATTGTGAGCTTCTTCCTGATTGTCACCCAACTGGGCTTTTGCTGTGTGTACTTTGTATTTTTGGCTGACAACTTTAAACAGGTAGGGTGAAAGAGAACTAAGTGAACCTTCTGCACTTGGACTACTTGTGAAAAAATTAAGTGCCAAACTTTCTACCTAGCTGTCATTCCTTTGGGACCATTGTTCTTTGGACATCTATGAGGAGAAAATTTGAATTCAAAAATGTTAGGGCCAGAAAGAACTGTTGCAAGTCTAGTCAGTTCTCTGATCTTAAAGAAAGCCTTTGCCTTTTTATTTTCAAAACTTTTCAAAGGACCAGTTTAGTTCACTGGGCATTAATTGCCTGTTATGTGCAAAGGCCTCTGCTAGGTTTGAAAAGGTACAGTGATAGATAAAATATCTCTATCTCTTAGAGATTCTATATATTCCTTCAGTGCTTTGTTTTCATAGGTGCACAATCCTTTTTTGTGTAGTTCTTCTAACTGAATTCTACCTGATGAATTTTTAAAGAATTTTCCTATTATTTCCTCCTGTACTTAAGGTGGTAGAAGCAGCCAATATGACGACCAACAACTGCCAGAACAATGAGACTGTTTTGCTGACGCCCACCATGGACTCCCGACTCTATATGCTCACCTTCCTGCCTTTTCTGGTGCTACTGGTATTTGTCCGAAACCTCAGAGCCCTGTCCATCTTTTCAATGCTTGCCAACATCAGCATGATGGTCAGCCTCATCATGATCTATCAGCACATCGTCCAGGTAAGTATTCATATCAGGCCTGTGGCCACTGCCTTGAATGGATGACAATTAAATCCAGGTGGGAGTCCTTTCTACTTGTTCTTCTTAGCCTCCAACATTTTTGGAGCAACAATGCACACTTTGCTTCCTCAGAAGGCTGTTTGGGATTTTTCTGTATTAAATTAAAAGGTGAGGAGTATGAGAAAGAGGATGATTGCCTGCATTCCCTATCTCCTGTTGACTGAGTTGCCAGTATCAGACCAGTTAGTGCCACCTGCAATTGATTGTTATACCGCTTTTAATTGGTTAGCGATATGGTTTTATAGTTCAACTACCCAGTAACATTGGTAGAGAAAGGAAGAGGGATTTTTCTTCTACATTTTTTATATGTCCCATTTCTATATTAGTACCAAATTCTTGCTGGGGATTCAGACCCAGAATGAGTCAAGTTCCTTTGGTAGACTAAGAGGCCACATTATATAATGGAAAGAGCACCAGAAATTGGATCTGAAATCCATCTCAGAAACCTTCTAGCTGTTTAACCTTGGAAGAGTCAAGAGTATTATCCGTGTTTCCTCATGTGTAAAATGAACCCAGAGTATTTTTTATTGCCTGACTTACAAGGTTGTTGTATATATTATAGAATTGTTAATTAAGATGATAATCCTTCCTTTTGGATATACTTTTATCCCTTCCATATCACAGGGGTTAGGGTATTGCACCTCTGCAATCTGGAAAATTCACATAAAATTTTTTGGTCCTCCCTTCATACCAGAAAAGAAGTCTAAATTATTATGGTACTAAAAGATAAAAATATATTGATGTTATATAATACTGTACATATATTTTATGTATTTCTGAGTTTCTAAACTTTCACTATGTCATCTACTGGCTTCCACATGTCTTTTGCAACTTCTTCAAAACTCCCTCTAAATTCCCATTTAATTTCTTATGCCAACCCGTGAGATGTTGAAACTGAGATAGGAAAAGTCATGATGTGGAAAGTCATAATGTAGAAGGGATAGCTGTGTTCTCTAGCATTGACTTTTGTGACACTGTTGTGCCCTGGTTCTTTCATACCTATTTGGCTACTCTTTCTCAGTCTTCATTCCAAGTATTATTCATCTCTAGCTCCCTAAGGATGGGTGTTCCCTTCAAGGTGCTACCCTTTCCTTGTTTATACTATCTGCCTTGCTGATCTAATAGTTTTTCCATAGATTCAATTATTTTCTGCATGCAGATGATTCCCAGATCCCAAGTATTAAATTGTAGTCTCCCTTCAAAACTCTAAACCTACATCACTGTCTCTGGAAAGCTGTCCTCTATGAACCTCATTCCTCAGCATATCAAAGATGAAGCTACTTTGGGGCAGCTAGGTGCTACAGTGGATAGAACAGGAATCAGGAGGACCTGATTTCAAATATGACTTTAGACATTTAATAATTGCCTAGCTGTATGACCTTGGGCAAGTTACTTAACCCCATTGCCTTAAATAAATAAAAATTTAAAAAAAGATGAAGCTGCTTTTATTTATTTATTTGTTTGTTTTCCCAATTATGTGTACAGATAATTTTCAACATTCATTTTTGTAATGTTGGGGTAACTAAATAGTGCAGTGGATAGAGCATCGGCCCTGGAGTCAGGAGGACCTGAGTTCAAATGTGGCCTCAGTCACTTGTGACCTTGACCAAATCACTTAACCCCATTGCCCTGCAAAAACCAGAAAGAAAAAAAACACATTATCGTAATGTTTTCTCCCTTTTACCCTTCCCCCATCCTAGAATAGCAAGTAATCCAATATAGGTTATTCACAGTGGTAGGATTCAGCCAGTACACACCAGTTCAGCAGAATTTTATGTTGAGTTTGATGAAAAGGTTGTTAAAATGGTACTTATAATCATGGTTCTTTCTAAGGTGGGGGCCTGGAAATTACAAATTTGCATTCCTTACTTTTTTTTTTGGCAAGGCAATGGTGACTTGCCCAAGGTCACACAGTTAATTATTAAGTGTCTGAGGCTGAATTTGCACTTAGGTCCTCCTGTCTTCAAGGCCTGTGCTCTATCCACTGCGTCACTTAGCTGCCTCCCCTTAGTCTTTTTTAATGTTAATCTGTGTGCAATAGAGTTTCCTAAGTGCCTGTAGTAATGTTCATTCCATCCATAGGTGAAAAAAATTGATGGAATTATGCTTTCTTAAAACTCATTATACCTTTGATGAAATATTACATTTTAATTCCCTTGTTTTTGTTACTTCTGTAAACAAACAGATTGAACATAAAGGAAAAAGTGCCAAACAACGAAGGGGTGACAAGCTGTCATTTGTTTCTACTTTGTGTTATGCCTAAAATTCTTCTGAGATATTTTGAGTGCACTGGTGTTCCCTGAAGTGAAACCAATAGGAATCTGGGACACAATGAACCAATAAAAGTATAGATTTCAAGGGCTATCTTATTACCCATTTCAGAAACCATGGAAGTAGAAAGAAAAAAGAGAATAGGTAGAATGGGTTTTGATTATGCATATGTTCCAACATTGATTGCTGTGGTCACATGTTTGCTTTCACTCCATATGGATACATTTGCTTACCTTGAGTAATATAACATAATTTAGTTTTATGTACCTCTTATTTTTATTTGAGTATTGAATTCATGAACTATTAAACTGCCTTTTGGTATATCTTTTTGTATACTTAAGACAGTCATTAAGGCAGAAAACTTATTGTTAATTTATTTTAATTCCACCACTGCTTATATGTACAATCGTAGTACACATGTTCCTATTTCATATTCTGAAAGAAGAATCAGAGTAAAAATGGAAAAGCAAAAAAAAAAACCAAAAAACAGAATTAAAAAGATTAAGATAGCATGCTTTGATCTGAATTCAGACTCCATAGTTCTTTCTTTGGATTTGGATGGCATCTTCCATTATAGGTCTTTTAGGATTATCTTTGCTGAATTGCTGAGAAGAGCTAAGTCCATCATAGTTGATCATTGCACAATATTGCTATTAGGGTATACAGTATTTTCCTGGTTCTGCTCACTTCACTCAGCATCAGTTCATGTAAGTCTGAAATCTGCCTATTTGCTGTTTGTTATAGAATAGTTATATTCCATTATATTTATATGCCACTGCTTGTTTAGCCATTCCCCAATTGATGGATATCCCTTCAGTTTCCTAATTCTTTGCCACTACAAAAAGAGCTACTATGAATATTCTTGTACAGATAGATATTTTTCTCCACACTAATGATTAAACAAGCCATATGTGGGAAACAGATCTACTAGTGATATTGCTGAATCAAAGGATATGCACAGTTTTATTGCCTTTTGAGTATAATGTGGAGCTGCTTTTCCTTCTGGACTCTCTTAATTCTATTGAAATTACCACCCTAAGTCCATGCAATCATAGAATCATTTCTGACTCTTCCTGCTTCCTTGCTTCCCATGTCCAGTCTTCTTAACTTCTCTGGTGTCCATCTACCCTTATAGCCACCAGCCTGAGTCAAGCCCATAGGAGAATTATCATCAGAATCTTCTAAATAGTCTTCCTGCTTCTGGTCTCACTCCTTCTCTGATTTATCCTTTGCCTGTTTTTTCTGCTGAAGTATATTTCCTAATGTATATATTAGATCATGTCATTCTTCTACTCACAACTCTGTAGTTCCTTGTTGCCTGCAGACTACCATTTGTGGCCCTTCACAATCAGGCCCTTACTTTAACAGCCTTACTTTATATTGCCATTTCTCATGAGCCTTTCCTTGCAACTGGTTTAGATATCTTAAATTGACTGTAGTAGGGCTTCCCACTGCTGGGCAAGTAACAATTATAACATAACAATAACATGATAATAGCAGTAACATAACAATCAAACATTTATTAAGCACTTACTATGCCAGACTCTGCCCTGGGCCAATGAGAATGCAAAATACAAACCATACATTCACAGTCAAGAAACTTAGGTTCCATCAGAGGAGGCAGTACATATGCACATACAGAAATAGGGCATACTAGATAAATTCAAAGTCATTTCGAAAAAGAGACACATTAGCAACTGGGGAGAGGTCCAGGAAGAGTCTCAGGAGAATTGTAAATGAGTTTGGATAGAGTCTTAAGAATCAGAGATAGATTTTAGTGGAGTTGTGAACTGATCTAACCACTCTGGAGAACAGTTTGGAACTTTGCCCAAAGAGCTTTAAAATTGTGCATACCCTTTGATATATTTAGCAATAATACTGCTAAATTTATATCCCCAAGGAACATATTGCACAAAAATATTTATAGCAGCTTTTTCTGTGGTGGATAAGAATCGGAAATCAAAGGGATGTCCAACAATTGGGAAATGGCTAAATAAACTGTGATGTATGATTGTTTTGTTCCAATGGAAATGTGCTATGAGAAATGACAAAAAGGGATTATTTCAGAAAAACCTGGAAAGACTTACATGAACTGATTCATAGTGAAATGAACAGAACCAGAAAAACATTGTACACAACAGCAATATTGTTCAATAAAAAACTATGAATGACTTAGCTATATTCTCAGTGATACAATGATCCAAGACAATCCCAAAAAAAACTTATGGTGAAGCTATACTATATGCCTCCAGAGAAAGAACTGATATTGATAGAATACAGACTGAAGCATGCTATTTTTTTTTACTCTTTCATTTTTCCCTTGTGCAAAATGACCAACATGGAAATATTTTACATAATTACACATGGATTACCTATATTTGATTGCTTACCATCTCAGGGAGGGAAAAGTAAAAGGGATGAAATTTGGAACACAAAATTCTTTTTTCTGCCCTTCCATAAATCCTACTTAGAGAATTTGTATAATACATTGGAGACCGTCTTCAGGTTCTCATAATGTTTAATGGACAATAATACAATGCTCAATCTGTCTGTTATGTTCTAATCTCTTTGCATGCCTGGTCCTCTCCTAGAGACAGATTACAAAGGTGTGACTTAAATGTCTAGGCCTCCTAGCTCTTAGGTTGGTGAATTCATTTTTTCTATAATGTTTTATTGACTTTTTTTTTGGTTTTTGCAAGGCATTGGGGTTAAGTGACTTGCCCAAGGTCACACAGCTAGATAATTATTAAATATCTGAGGACAGATATGAACTTGGGTCCTTCTGATTTTAGGGTCAATGCTCTATCTATTGAGCCACCAAGCTGCCTCCAACATTTTGTTTTTATATCACCTTTTTTCTAAATACATTCCTCTCTTCCTTTGCTTAGGTGAAACTTTTTTTTTTAACAAAACATAGAAAATAAATAAATGAAAGTAGTTCAACAAAATTAGTAAGCAAATTGACCACATTTGACAGAACATGTAATAGTTTCTCCTCTCCCAATTCTACAAAGAAGGAAAAGCAATTCATTTTCCTTTTCTTCATCTGTAGCTCAGTCATTATAGTTACACAGTCCTCATTTGGGGTTTTTTTGGTTGTTCTTTTCATTTAGAATGTTGTAGCAAACTTATTTTTCACTTTTGATTTTGTTTTAAAGTATATATTAAATTTAACCTAATGGTAACAAAATTGCCTTGCTTGTCTGCAACCCCTTTTGTATTTTTGTGTGTATTTTTAAAATGTTTCATTGACTTTCTTTTCGTTTTTCTTTCTTTTTTTAACAATGCTTTCACTACCTAGTAACTGATACTTAGTCCTTCCACCACTACCAGCACATAATAACAAATAGCTATATTCGAGACAAGTCAACACATTAGCCATGGCTGAAAATGTTATGTTTCATTCTGCCCCTCTAGTCCATTGTCTTCCTGTCAGGTGGGAGGAATGTGAATCAATCATTGCATTGATCAGAGTTCTTAATGGTTTGTCATTGTTTTCCTTTACATTTGTTGTCATTCTATACATTGTTCTCCTGGTTCTCATCACTTCACTTTGCATTAGTTCAGACAAATCATAATAACAACAGCAGTAGCAGCTAATATATTTATACAGCACTTACGGGCCAGACACAGTGCTAGGAGCTTTACAGATAATGTCATTTTAACCTCATAATAACCCTGGGAGGTAATCTAGAAGAGCAGAGATTGTTTTACCTGAACTTTTATGTTCTACTTTCTCCCTTCAGAAGTCCTGGTTTTACTCAAAAATCTTAGTTTTTTTTTTTCTTGGACTGGTTGTATTTTAATAAGGTATCTTTTTATCTTTGTTTCTTTTAGGGAATTCCAGACCCCAGAAACCTGCCCTTGGTAGCAAATTGGAAGACCTACCCCCTATTCTTTGGTACAGCCATTTTTGCATTTGAAGGCATTGGAGTGGTAAGGATTGAATTGGGATCCAAGTTGAATGTTTCTTGGCACTGTTAATACTTTTCTGGTGAGGAATTTAGTGTTCTGGAGGCCAGATAATGCCTGGGAAAATACTAGAAGACTCCCTGTTGGAAATGATGTTCTGTGGCAGATGTATTATTCTTCAGTCACCATTACTCTATTATTAAATCTAGTAATTTTTGTTTGTTTTGGGTTTTTTCGTTTGTAAGATAATGGGGCTATGTGACTTGTACATTTGCACTCAGGTCCTCCTGACTCCAGGGTTGATACTCTATCCATTGTGCCATCTAGCTGTTCCGAATCTAGTCATCTTTGAAGACAAAATATATATTGATATAGTAACACTGAAGTGTTACTGTCTTTATCATCATCTCTAATATCTCAAAATTTCCTTTATCAACACTGGGGAAAAAATATCACAGGCTTCTAAAGGAATCAAACCCTGTTCCCTTCTGGCTTACAGTTCTACATTTCCACAGTTTTTTGTTTGTTTTTAAGATGATGTAGATAACTGTATTTATAGCATCTAGGTAGTGCAGTGGATAGAGCACCCACTCTGGAGTCAGGAGACCTGAATTCAAATTTGACCTCAGACACTTAAGAATTACTTAGCTTTGTGACCTTGGGCAAGTCACTCTTAACCCCATTGCCTTGCACCCCCCCCCCCCCCAAATATGTAGTATTCTCCACTGGAAAAAAAATTCTGCTTGTGTAGAGTGCATAAAAGGGGGGGGGGAGCTTTCAGATTTTTATGGATTTTTAAAAATGTTTGATAGTTGTTTTATTGTCTCATTTTTATTCAAATAAGCTGAAAGAGGAATTGTTTTTCAAGCTAGATAGCTAAGGGTTCAGTGGATAATATTAGTATTTTTGTTTATTTGTTTTTAGTTTTGTGGGCAGAGTTAAGTGATTTGCCCAGGATCACATAAATAGCTAATGTTTGAAACCAGATTTGAATTCAGGTACTTCTGACTCCAGGATCAGTTGCTCTGTCTATTAGTATTAGTATTGATGAATAGAGTGGAAGGGACTAAGAAGTACTGTTGGAAGCCCCAACCTGGAATCAGAAGACTTGAATTTGTCTTGATTCTATCATTTACTATCAACTGTGTGATACTGGGCAAGGAGTATAACCTCTAAGCCTCAAATCTAAAATGGGTATCATGATTCTTGTTCTTTTTGCCTCACAGGCCTGTTACAGGGATCAGTTAAAATTAATCATCTGAACATGCATTATAAATTTAAAGTACTGTACATAAATAAATTACTAAACTTTCAATCAGTTCAATTTAGGATACATTTATTAAGTGGCCACTGAGTTTCTAGGCATTGGAGAGTTAATAAAATTTAGCTAAGATCTAATTCCTCCAATCGCACATTTCAGCCCGTTATTAAAATAGATTGACTAAAAGGAGAATTAAAGAACTATGAGATAGGGGCGGCTAGGTGGCGTAGTGGATAAACAACAAAAGAGCAGAAAATTAGTTGATCACTGTAAATGAATATATTCAAGGAGAGGAAGCAACTCCTGGAGTCAGGAGTACCTAGGAAGCAACAAAGAGAAAGACTGCTAGGAGTACCTAGGTTCAAATCCAGTCTCAGACACTTAATAGTTACTAGCTGTGTGGCCTTGGGCAAGCCACTTAACCCCGTTTGCCTTGCAAAAACCTAAAATCAAAAACAAACAAAAAAAAAAAGAACTATGAGATTACAAATAAAAAAATCTCCAGCATGTGTGAAATGATTTAAATGCCCAAGCACTTGAGTGTATAAAGGAAGTCAAGTCCATTGGAAGCTGATGTGATTATGAGAAACAGAAAAGAGATGTGGCCTCACCTTCCCTAGGAAGAGTATGGCAGTTATTCATGTGCTTATTTTTTACATGCTATTTAAATTTATTTTACAAAATTAACATTTGCTCCATCTCTTTCTTAAGTTTAGATAATCAATAAACCAATCAATCAAGTTGTATTTGTGGCATTTGCAAATTTCTGGGGTATAATAATCAGCTTCTGTGAGTCAATCCCAGTTGGCACCAGAACAGTCTTGCTTTTAAAAAGCAAAACAATAAAACAAAAACAACCAATTTGGTATCAATTTCTAATTACATGTCACATTATGCCTCCATGTTCTCCCATGTATTAATTGAAGTGAGAGAGATATATTTTATTATCTGTTCTCTGGGACAAAGATTCATTTTTCAATGACTGAGTTTTTTTTATTTATTTTTTTTAAGATTTTTTTCACTGTTTTTAGTCATTATACATTTTGGTTCTGTTTATTTCATTCTGTATTATTTCTTGTGAATATTCTAACCTTCCATGTTGCTCTTAAATACCCATATTTCTCATTTAAAAAATTAATTTATTTTTTCAACTACATGCAAAGATAATTTTCAACAATCATTTTTTTGTACAATTTTGAGTTCCATAATTTTTCCCTTCTTTCCTTCCTTCCCTCTGCCCTCCCCCCCTAGCTAGATGGAGAACAATCTAATATAGATTATACATCCATGACTATGATAAACCTATTTACCTATTAATCATGTGTAAAAGAAGAATCAGGACAAAAAGGAAAAAAAATTCCTGTGCCTATTAGTCCAGATTTCTATTGTTGAAGCTAAAATTCCTTCAATCTGAAGTCATTCTGTCACTCTTTTCTGCCACATTCAATTTTTGATATAGAGTCATAGACTACCAAAACTAGAAGAAAGATCTTCAGAACTCTGATCACCAAAGTATACCTGAACTGGAATCCCATCTAAAACACAATAAAATAATAAATAGCTAATATTGGGGCAACTAGATTACTAAATGGAAAAAACATCAGGTCTGGAGTCAGAAAGACCTGTGTTCAAATCCAGCCTCAGACACTAAGTAGTTGTATGACCTCGGCAAGTCACATAATCTCTGACTGCCTTAGTTTCCTCATTTGTAAAATGTGCTAGAAAAGGAAATGGCAGACTACTCCAGTAGCTTTACCAAGAAAATCACAGATGAGATCACAAAAAAGTTGTACATGACTAGAACAACTGAACAACAAAAAGAAGGAATAGTAATCATAATGAAGTACTACTTAAATATTAGATTTTATTATTATTACAACAGTATTTCAGAGAAGATGGAGTGATAGTTTAGTACCTTGGCCCTCAGGGGAGCTAATAAACTTAGATTGGAGGGTAGAGAGGGATGAATCATATCTTTATTTTCACTGACTTCTAACTGAAATTTAGCATTTCCTTTAATTATTTGGAATCATTATTCTGAGAGGGCTTTTCTAGACTACCAAAGGGTTCCATGACACAGAAATGGTTAAGAGAAGACCCTGAAGAAGTAATCCAACCCCAGTATGCATCCCTGTTTTCTTTTATGCCCTCATGTCTTTGAGGAAAATGAGTATTCTGATAAGATCAAACAATCTCGTGAAAATGAGATTAATTGCTTTGGGTTGACTTTCATTGTCTGCTGAGCCAGATCTAATAGGTATTAGCTTGTGAAAATTAGCAGTCTTTCTCTTTGTTGCTTCCTCTCCTTGACTATATTCATTTACAGTGATCAACTAATTTTCTGCTCTTTTGTTGTTAAAAATTCATATTTTTATACAACTTTGAGTTTTACAAAGTATTTGCTTCTAATAACCTTGTGTGAGAGAGAGAGTTGGTGTTTCACTCACTTTTATGCCCTCATGCCCTTGAAGAAAGTAAGCATTCTGATAAGATCAAACAGTCTCTTGGAAATGAGATTAATTTCTTTGAATTGACTTTCATTGTCTACTGAACCAGATCTAATAGAAGACAGCTTGTGAAAATTGGCAGTCTTGGCCTTTTTTCCTTCCTCTTCCTGAATGTATTCATTTACAGTGATCAACTAATGTTCTGTTCTTTTGTTGTTAAAAATTCATGTTTTTATGTAACTTTGAATTTTACAAAGTATTTTCTTTATAATAACTCTGTGAGAGAGATGGTTTTTCAAGAGATTTGTGATTTCCTCATTATGAGAGCCTTGGCTACAAAGAAACATCAACTGGAAGTCAGTCTTCTTATAGCTTTTCCTTGTTTAACATTCCTTGTCTTCAGACATCAAATATGCTGTATTTCTCTGCACTATGAATGTCTTTCATGCTTAGTAGAACTTGCTGCAAATTTAAGGTTCACTGGCAATCAATCATTGAGCATCCAGGGACTCTTCCATACTGTGATGAAGCGTCAGAGTAGGTCTTAGTATTAAATCAGAAGTAGGCCAAGTATTTTTATCCCTATTTAGCAAATGAAGAAACTGAAACCCAGAGAAGCAGCAATGTCCCTCAGATCATACAGCTCAATTGTTGAAGGACCAAGATTCTTCAGGTCTTTTGATTTTTTACCCAGAACTCTGGACTTGCTTCTGGACTACTAGTATTGTAGTGTCCATTGTGATGAAGGATCTTCAAGTAGGAATCTGGAAACTCAATTTCCCTATGAAAAAAGCAGTTAGATACCCACTGCCTCCTGGTTTCACCAATGTGAAGGTTTCTCTTGTGGCTTCTGTCCCCCTCATACTGTATATAATAGAAAACTAATCCTAAGGTTAAAAGTTGCAATCTTCACTGAATTCCCCGTCTTGTTCTGGGGATTACTTCATCAGAACCAGTTAAAGAGTTTCTTGTTTTCAAGTAGTCCTATCTGTTCCTTAGGAGGGAAAAATATGTTAAGCTTAGTGAATTAATGACTTGAGCAAATATTAGAAAAGGGATAGTTTCTGTGCTTTAGAAATAAAGAATTCTTTCTTCATTTTCCATAGAGGCATGGTAGAGATAATTTCTATTCTAGAAGGATGAAAATGATTGATGACGATGATGTTTTTCCTTTATTATCAAAGAAGACCATGACATCAGGGAATTGATGCCATGACAAACACATGAACTAGATTTGAGTGAGGGGGTGCTGTCCTGAGTCACCAAGCTTACTTTCTCCTCCAGAGCTATCTTGGTCCAGTGGCCAGATATAAATCAGGACAACTGGAGATGGCCCTGGATGCAAGGCAATCAGGGAGTTAAGTGACTTGCCCCAGGTCACACAACTAGTAAATGTCAAGGGTCTGAGGCTGGATTCAAACTCCTGTTCTCCTGACTCCAAGACCAGTGTCCTGTCTACTGTGCCATCTAGTTGCCCCTTCAAAATGATTGTTTTTCCTTATTTTCCATGGGAAACAAAGCACACTGGGAGTCACCCTATTTTTTTAAGGTCAAAAGTACATTTGTGGAACAAGAATATTGAGGATCAGTGCACTGCTTTTTTTTTTTTGGTTAATGTTAACATTCATTTTTGTCTCTTTCTCAGGTGCTTCCCCTGGAAAATAAAATGAAGGAGCCCCAACATTTTCCAATTATCCTATATGTGGGGATGGCCATCATAACCCTTGTCTACATCAGCCTGGGTTGCCTGGGCTACCTTCAGTACGGAGCAGCCATACAAGCCAGTATAACTCTCAATCTACCCAATTGCTGGTATGTAAAACATAAAGAAGAATAAAATCTATTGGCTAGGTTTTGAATTTTTCCAGGAAAGGTTAGGGCAAGAGGTTGATGTGAGTGAGGACTAAGTAATGAATAGGCGATACCGCCCTGACAATGAGATAATATGTGGGTTTTCTTCTTTGATTGTATGTAGTTATTCCTAGAAAACTGAAGGAATGTTGGGTGGGGGAGGAGGAGATAGGAGTCAGTTACTAAGCTTCTGGTGTAGTAGAAAGATCATTAGACTTGAAACCAGAAGTGTATGTTCTTTCTTTGTCCATATAACTGTACAACTCATCTTCACTTGACCTTTAACGTCCTTATCCATATGTGGAATTGCATCATAATTGCATTACCTACTACACAGATTTGCTGTGAAGTTAAGATGAGTTGTTATATAAGCCATAAGTGGATCTCTAAATGTACTCTTATACCATGGTGGATTTGTGATTTTCTCCTCTGAGCACTTCCTTCCCTGACATAGATAACCCCCCTCCATTCTTTCTTATCCTCTGTGATTTGTGTCATTGTCTTTAAGTAAATCCTTTATAAAGGATGCACCCAGTGTCCTTAAATTAGGTAAACTATTTGTTATTTAGATAATGATGATCATGATGGTGATGATGATAAGGATAATGAAGAAGAGCATGAAGAGTTAATACAGCTTTCCTTACTTTAAACCTTTACAGATTTTTTTAAAAAATACAGAATAGAAAAAAAAAGAAAATGAAATTGATGACCTTCATTTGGTTTCTCACTTTCCTGCCTACAAGACTGGAGGCTAGGGTTGAAAAATAAAGCATTCCATTCTAAGACAGGATCTCTTACTAAGAAATTCCCAAGTCATTGGATCCTTTTCTGTATTTGCTCAATTTTTTGAAATATTTGTTAATGTTAGGAAACACTGAAAGGCTTTCTAAAAAGGTATTTGATGTTAATGCTAGGCCCAAAGTTCAACCTCACAATTGTTCTGTTTTAAGAATATATGGTTATTTTGTTGGGAGAAACTTTTATCAGAAAATGAGGTCATACCTGCTAATTGCCTCGAGGGGCAAAGTAACCTTTAATTCTTTTTTGGCTTATCAGCAATGTTGGTATACTTAAAGAACTCTGTTCTGAGCCTGGGAGTAGGATCAGTGAGGTCAGGAAAAATTAAGAAAAAAATCATGTGCCATACATCACATTTACTATTATCATATTACACAGAATAGCTGATATCTGTTTTGATTTGATTTGCTTATTTCTGATGGTCAAACTTGAAGCACCAAAGTGATTGACTGCTTCTACTTTCTATCAACTTAAGGAAAAAAAATCTTTTCTTCCATTCTCCAAGTCCCTTGCTAATTTTCTGGTGATTGTGCTCTCTAAATATGAATGGGTTGGGCCTAGTTGATATCAGGTCCCTTCCAACTCTAATACCCTAAGATACCATGAACTACCTTTAGTGCTTGATTCTAAAGCACTACTTCAACCTACTTCCTTCTTCCCTTCCTCCTTTCCTCTCTCTCTCTCCCTCTCCCCCTCCCCTTCCCCTCCCCTCCCCCTTCCTTCCTTCTTCTTGCCTAGACTAGAAGTACAGAAACAACTCAGAGGTCCAATCTCATTTTGATTGGCACAGGAGCTCTGTTTCAGTTCTGGGCTGACTCACCCCTCCTTAGGCAATCTGGTATTCCCAAGGGTTCATCATATTAAAGATGAACTTGATGCAGACACCAGATAAACTTAACCCACTCTGCATCTCAGAAACTTCCACATTGAAGAGATCCTCCAACCCAGTTCCTCAGATGGCAGATATTATAGGTGTGCACCACTATGCCCTGCTTAGCAGGAATTCAGAGCTGGGTTCATAGTATCATAGATTTAGAACTGGATGGAACCTTAGAAATCTTCTAGTTCAATTTCTTCATTTTATGGATGAAGACATTTATATCTCAAAGGGTTCAGATGACTTCTCCAAAGTTACAAAGTTAATAATTGACAAAACTAGTATGAAGAAACTTCCTAAAATAATGAATCATTTTGCTTCTTTCTGTAGGTTGTACCAGTCTGTCAAGCTGCTTTATTCTATTGGGATCTTTTTCACTTATGCCCTGCAGTTTTATGTCCCTGCAGAAATCATTGTGCCCTTTTTCATCTCTCGGGTGACAGAGCGTTGGGCATTGGTGGTAGATTTGTCTGTCCGAATAGGCATGGTCTGCCTAACATGTGAGTAGAAGGCACAGTGATTTTATTTTCTATTTCAGCAAAGCATTCGGACCTCAAAGGCTGTCAGGTAATAAGTAGAGTATGGAGTGGGGTGGGGTATGAATTTCCCATAACAAGAGTTCCCTACACAAAGGAAATTACTGATTGCGACCCAAAACTCATAAAACACAAAATCAAATAAAATATTTTAAAATGTGATGTCTAGAATTGCAGCCTAGGGTCTGCTTAGAGGAGAAGCCTGGGTGTTTCCTTGTTTACCCTCTGGAATCACAACTGATCACTGAATATGCTAATCAGACTTCTGACAACTTTCAGTTTTTCATTTTTACAGTGTTAGCACACATTATTCTCCTGATTCTGCTTTCTTCTCTCATGTATGTCCTCAGTTTTGGGAGTCCTGTCTTGTGATTTCATTGGCATGGTAAACTCTTAATTCAGACTAACAACTCCACTGTAATTCAGAATCTTAGAGAGCATAAATGACAAACCCAACAATTCACTATGAGAGCCTCTGAGGTAGGGCTTATTCCTGTTTCTTAAGACCCTCTAGCACTATGTCTCACTGCCTCACTCCCTCTTTTTTTAATAACACAGTTATTTCCCTCAGTATATGTATGTACATATATACACAAATGTATTATGCATTCATGAATATATGTTCATATGCATAGAGTAACATGTTTAAAAACATAAGAGATGAAGTATAGTTTACACACAAATTTATACACACACACACACACACACACACACACACACACTCACTTACTTCCAGTTCGGCAAACTTTCTTACTCTCACTCCTTTTGTTGTAACAAAGAAAAGCAATTTTGTAAAACAACCATCTGACAGCACATGCAACATCTTGTTCCTGTCATCTCTGACCTTTCCCAAGAGGAGGGAATGTGTTTCAACATCTGTTCTTCAGAACCAAGATTAGTGTGTGTCAGGTAATTGAAGTTTGGGTCTTTTAGAATTATTTTCATTCACATAACTGGTCATTTTGAATATCCTCCTGAGTTTACTGGTTTCACTTTATATAAGCTGAAGCAAGTTTTTCAAGTTTCTCTGTATTCCTTATATTCATCAAGTCTTATGGTGCAGTACTGTCTCATTACAATCATGTATTGTAATTTGTTCAGTCATTTCCCAATCAACGGGCACCACTTTGGTTGCAATGTTTGCTAGAACAGAAGTGCTTCCATGAGTATTTGGGTCTTGGACCTCGTTGAGTTTTATCTGGGTAGTACATTATAGGAAAGATATACATAAGCTAGATAACATTTATAAGGAAGGGATCAAGATGGTGAGAGGACTTTACATCATGTTTCATGAGGACTAACGCTATGGTCATCAGTAGGAGGACAGCATATTTTGTATCTGTTCTTTCTTCCAGTTAGGCTATGGGGTCTGGCCCTGGAGCTGACCCAAAGAACTTGTCCTTATTGAGAGAGCACCTTGCTCCATTCTTTTCAGGAGTTATTAAACTCTAGTAACTGTACCTGATGTATCAGAATGGAGGAAAGAAGGTAAATGCTTTTCCAAATTGTGCTCATGCAATATGCATAAACATCCCTGAATCACAGAATATCAGAATCAGAATTAGGACCTAAACAAGAATTCCTTTCTAATTTTCCCCTCATGTGGCCATATGGTCTCTGCTTACAGATCTCTGTTGATTGAGAGGAACTCAGCATCACTGAAGCTATCCTGTTCAATTTGGCAATGGCTCTAAATAGAAAGTAGCTTTTCCTTCTATTAAGCTGAAATCTGCCATTCTATAAGTTTCATGCTTTGTGCCCTCTAAGGCAAGGCAAAACAAAAATGAACCCTCTATTATAGGGCTCCTATATTCAAATATTCTAAGATAGCTAAGTTTTTCCCTCTAAGTAGTTTGTTCTCAGGCTAATAATCTCTATTTCCTTTGACTTAAGTCTCCTATGGCTTATTCCTATGGAGAGTAAGCCTGCAGGCTTACTCTCTTCTAGACATGGTCCAACTTTTCAGTGCTCTAAAATGTGCATGACTTTACACACAGGATATGACCAAGGCACAGGGCAGTGGACCTTCTTAGGGAAATAAATTCTTTTACTACTGCCCGAGTTTTCATTAGCTTTTTTTGGCTGCCTTGTCACATTGTTGATTCAAATGGATCTTTTATTACCACTAAAATCTCCACTGCTTTTTTTTCACATAAACTGTTGTCCTGCCCTACCTTATTTGATACTTTGTATAAGACAGTGGATCTAGGATCTCATTCCTGTGAATATTTCATCCAATAATGAAGATTGTGACCCATCTGTGCTTTCAAACAATATACAATTCTTATGCATGACATCTGGTAAATCATTCATTGATAGATCCTTGCAGAAAGGGCAGGGACATTCCCAGGAGACAGGCTACTAGGGAATGAATTCTTTGACCATGGCAATTCTCGAAATTAGCTGTTTATTCAATAATCATTTATTAAGAACCTTTTCTGTACAAGGAATTGTCTTGGATTTATAAAGATAAACACGAAATGATTATCTCCCTAACTTCAAGGAGCTTTTAATCTACCAAGGGAAACATGAAGATACAAACAAGTCAATATAAGTAGGTTCTCACAGTAATTTCCAGGGGGAAGCCACCAACAGTTTGAGTGGAGGAGGAAGCTGAACTTCAAGGAGTCTTAGAGATCCTGAGGGATGGATCTACGAGGAAATGTGTGACAGCCTCCCTCTGCCCTGCCAAAGACTGGGGCCAACAAGAGACTGCCTCCTCCTGGTTAGCAGCAAAGTGGGCCAATTTGGCTAGAAGGCAGAATGAGAGGGAATAATGCAAAATCAGTCCAGAAAGATAGGTTAGAACTGTATTGTGAGAGGCTTTGAATGTTAAACAGAAAAGTGTTTATTTTATTCAAGAGGCATAAAGGGCATCATCAGAGCTTCTTGAACAAAGGAGGGGCATATGCAAGTATATAATTTGTGTTTTAAGTACATAATTTTAGTATATTATATAAAGCAAGGTTTGGAGAGAAGATGGATAGCCATGTCTTGACTTGAAAGAATGTCAGTGTTAGCAAATATTTTCTCCTAAAATATCAGAATAAATTATGTATTATATTAAAAAAATCCTTTCAAATGAGAAGTTAGAGTATAAAAATAAGCTCAATTTCTTCTTTTTTCATTTGGCTACAAAATTCCTTCAGGACTCATAGTTTACCATTTGTAAGCTCTCTCATACATTTCAGTGTCTTAATTTTTCCATGGCTCAGTTCCTTTGGGAACTATCACCGTACCCTGAATCCTCAGTTTGACTATGCCATTTACCCATTTGTCATTAATTTCTTTATAGTGTAGCACAGAAACTATTCTGTGTCTTATTTGCAATATAGTTGTGTGAGTTTGTTTTTATGTATGTGCAGATTATTTTATATTGGCAGTTTGTATACCAAATCCAGGTATTTAGATGAGTGGAATTTTGGCTTGGAATTAGCCATCCTTATACCCAAGAGCCTCAGGGACAATTTTAAAAAATGACAATTTTTAGAAAATTTGGATTTTTCTAGGGATTCTTCTGGTTGATGAAAAAAGACTAATATGGAAGCTTTTGAATAAAAGGGGGGAAAAATTTCTGTTCCCTCCTTCCCCCAGAACTAAATTTGTCCCTGTATGCTCTAGGCTTCACCAGTTCTCTAGATTGACTTGGACCCTGATTCATATTAGATTTCTTTGCTCTTTGACTCTCCATAAATCTGCAGCCTATATTTGGACAAGCCTGAAAATTTTTTTTTGGTTTCAATTTTTGTTTTCTCATCTTTATCAACCCTTTCATGTTGCCTTCTATGGCATAATGTTCAAAATTATTGACTGCCTTTGATAATCAAATCCACAATGTTCTTCTCTCTGATTTTTGTGGTTATGCTTTACAAATCCCTCTATTCTTCAAAGTACAACAAGGAAAGTGGTTTTTTCCTCCAACAAAATGTCTGTCTGCCTCTCCTCATGTATTCTGCCTTTTATTTGAGGGCTTTTATCAGGAACTTTAAAGGATATAATAAGTGCTGCAGATGAAGCTGGAGCAAGTATATTTGTCTTGTGTCAAGTGTCTTTTCCATACCTGTACATAAAACACAGAGCTTTGCATACAATAAGTTCTGATAGTTAATAGAATATTAAAGCTAGTGGAATCCATATAATTCAGAATGTCAGAGATGGAAAAACCATTAGAACAAAGTCAGAGTTAGAGGTAACCTTGGAATCTAAAGCATAGAATGTCTGCAATAGAAGGAACTTTAGAACATAGAGTATATGTTAGAACTAGAAGAGACTTTAGAACTAATAATCTCGTCCTGAGGTGTCAGATACATCCACATCACCCTTAAGTCTGATCAGATGAAAATGTAATTGGAAAAGATTTAACAAGATAAATAAAAATGCAACAAGACATAAATTTAAGTTAATTTGTGGTTTTCTAAGTCAGGAAACCCCTCTGTAGGGATCCTTCTCTTTGGTTAGTAGCCCCTGTTTCTATTTGAGTTTAACTTCACTGATCTAGTCCATCTAAACTCCCATTTTTATAATTGAGAATCAAAGGGGTCACATAACTTGTCTCAAAACCTAAATTAAAACTCAGTTCTCTTGATTCCTACTCATTTCTGGTTTATTTTTATATTCCTGTGGGGTGTGTGTGTGTGTGTATTTTAAAATTTCTTTACCTCTTTTTTTTTTCTAGATTCAGTTTTTAGATACTCATTTTCTTTTTCTCTCTACCTGCTCTGCCTTCTGGAATAAAGAAAGGAAAAAGAAATAAAAAGAGAAAGAAACCTTGTATTATATAAGTGTAGTCAAGTATAGTGAATTCCTGCATTGGCCAGGAGCCAAAATACATTTTTTATGCTGTAATTAATCTAGCTTTTTCTTCTGTGAGGTGGACACTATTCTTCAAAAGTCCTTGGAGCCATTCAGCAGTGCCACAGATAGAGCTCTGGGTCCGGTGTCAGGAAGACTTCGTTCGGATCTAGTCTCAGACACTTACTAGCTGTGTGACCCTGGACAAGTCACATAATTTGTTTGTCTCAGTTATAAAATGAGCACCTCCCCACAGGGTGGTTGTGAGGATCAATTGAATTAGTAATTGCAAAACACTTCCCCCACAATCCCTGAGACAAAGTAGGCACTCTATTTAAGTTAGCTGGTATTGTTACTGGGTCTTTGCAATTGTGGCTGACCATTTAGTTGATCAGGGTTCTTCAGTCTTTCATAATTGTTCATTTCTACACAATTGATGTTATAATATAAATTGTTTTTCTGATTCTGCTTACTTTCCTTCACATCAGTTCATAAAAGTCTCCCCAGGCTTCTCTGAAAATATCCCTGTTTCACCATTTCTTGCAACAGAATAGTCTTCCATTGCATTTCTGTACCACAGCTTGTTCAGCCTTTCCCCAATTGATGGAAATCCCTTTACCATCAGAATAAAGTTGCCATAAATATTTTTGTACATTTGGGTCCTTTTCCTCTTTCTTTGTTTGCTTTGAGGTATAAGCCTAGCAGTAGCATAGCTGGTTGGAGGCAAGCTCTGTGTCAGTAACTTTTGGGACATCATTCAAATTATTTGTCAGAATGGTCAGACTAGTTTCATAGACTCACCAACAAGGACATCAAGAGAACTTTTTTCCTGCAGCAACTTTTGTCATTTTCTTTTTTGTTTAATTTTGCTAGTCTGGGGTGGCTAGGTGGCACAGTAGATAAAGCACCAGCCCTGGAGTAAGGAGTACCTAGGTTCAAATCCAGTCTCAGACACTTAATAATTACCTAGCTGTGTGGCCTTGGGCAAGCCACTTAACTCCATTTGCCTTGCAAAAACCTAAAAAAAATAATTTTGCTACTCTGATGAATCTGAGGGGAAAATTTCATAGTTACTTTAATTTGCATTTCTCTTAATTATTAGTGATTGGGAGCATTTTTCCAAATTGCTATAAATAGTTTGATTTTCTTCCCTTGAGAGCTGCCTCTTCATATCCTTAAACCATTTATCAATTGGTGAATGACTCTTACTCTTGTAAATTTAAATCAATTGCTTATATATTTTAGAAATGATACCTTTATCAGAAAAACTTTTTGCAAAGTTTTTTTTCTCCAGTTAACTAATAACATTTATCTTCTAAATTTAGTTGTATTGGGGGTTTTTTGGTGAAATAACTTTTTAATTATAGATAATCTAAATTACCCATTTTTATCTTCAGTGATCCTCTGATTCTTGTTTGGTCATGAACTCTTCCCCCTCCATAGATCTGAAAAGAAATTTTTTTTTTACTTTACTTCTTGAATTTATCTGGATCATATATCTACTCAAAAGTAGAGCTTATTAATCCAAGAACAAAAGTATGCTTAATTTTTATTTTGTCATTTTAAAGACTAACATTTTCAATAAAAATTGTTTCTTGTCACTGCCTTCTTAACTAAAAATTAATGTGATCCTTATTTTTTTCATTTAAGATTTAGTTTTCTCATGGTCAAGCATGCTTTGGATGAGGGCCAGAGGTAGCATTTGGCTTGAGATGTTTGAGATGTGATAAGGTAACCTTTTGGGAGACCTTTCTCTAGTTCCTATATTTATATCTAAGCAGATTAAGTTGACTTTTGGTATATTGCTTCTGAAATTCAGGTATAATAAATTGCCTTCTGTCTTGATCTTATGCTAGGATTTGGAAGGGGCTGATCTCACATGGAAATATTTAGATATAGGGATTTGATTTCTTAAGGTGCTGTTCTTTCCTGTGTGCCAAAGAAAATGTCTGGGGTTAAGATATAAATATTGTATAAACAATAGGTACAATAGATGCCTCCACTTTTCTCTCTTCACTTTCTTTACTCTGATTTCTGACCTCATCATTCAGCAGAAACTGTTCTTTCCAAAGTTACTAACAATCTCTCTCTCTCTCTCTCTCTCTCTCTCTCTCTCTCTCTCTCTCTCTCTCTCTCTCACCTGTCCTCACTTGTACTTGCAGCTTCTCCAGAATACCAGTGTTTGAATTCTTTCACCCTTCAGGGCCTCTCAATCTTAAACTGGTGACACCAACCCACGACACACTTCTATCCTCATCCTCCAACTGAGCCAGGTACAGAACTTAGGTATCATCCTCAATTCCTCACTTTCTACACCCCCCCCCACTTCATCTAATCAGTTGCTAATGCCAGTTGCTTTCTCCTTTGTAACATCTGTCTTTTTGCTTTCTACTCTCCTTTGACACTTCTCATAGCCTGGTGCAGGCCCTCATCAACTTATGCCTAGATTATTGCAATACCCTAATGGTTGGTGTCCCTGCTACAAATCTCTCCCCACTCCATTCCATTCTCCAATCAACTTTTTACAGCACAGTTTTGATCATGTCACCCCCTCCTCAGAAAACTTTGGGGCTCCCTGTTACCTCCAAGATCAAACATAAAATCCTGTAGTGTTAAAGGTCTTCCATAACCTTCTTCTCCTCCCCACCCTTCACCTTTCCAGGCTCCTTATATCTTACATCTTCCCAATGACACTGGCCTCTTTCCCCTTCTTTGAGGAAGACACTATCATCTTTGTGACTCTGGGTATTTTCACCAGTTGTCCCTCATGCCTAGAATTCTCTCACTCCTCATCTCTTTCTGAACTCCTTTAAGTTCTGGTTAAAAATCTGGCTTTCCACAGGAAGCCTTTTCTGATCTCCTTTATTGCTAGTGTCTTCCCTCTATTGATTATTTCCAATGTATCATATATATATATCTTATTTGCATAGTTATTTTATTGTTGTCTACTCATTAAACTGTAAGCTCCTTAAAAGCAGGACCTATCTTTTGATTTTCTTTCCCTCCCCAGTGCTTAGCACAGTGCCCAGTCCTTAGTAGGCCCATTAATGACTCTTTTTTTTAAGCTAAACGTCTTTAAAGTACTGATATTACCTAAGTGTCTGTCTTAGCTGTCTTAAAAAATTAATCCTCCTGTTTATATACTATTTCTAAAAAAGAAATGCCCACAGTCATGAGTAGTTTTTGCAAAATAGTTTTTTTTTTAAACTTGGTAAAAGGAAATTAAAATGTCAGTACTCTTGGATAGTAATTTTTAACCTTTTTTGTAGGTCACATACCTTATTGCAATCTAGTGAAGTCTGTCAACTTCTCAGAATAATGTTCTTAAATGCATAAAATACATAAGATTACAAGGCAAACAATTATTGAAATATTGTTATTAAAATATACTTCAGAGTTCTAAGATTAATTAATCTTGCTCAAGGATATCTGTACATTTATCAGTGCAAGTTTTCCCTTCACTGTCAGAAATTGAAACCCTTCCACATCTTATATTAAGAGGTCTTTGCTCTTAAATTACTCTGACTGAAAAAATTCCTCACTTGCTAAAACCCTGCCACCATGAGATTCTCTAGTCTTAGCTCTACTGGTTTTTATACCATTTTCCAGATCTTCTCAACTTTGGAAGGACTTACCAGACCTTGTAGTTCATTTTCATCACTTTCTTAAAATCCTGAGGCACCTTTACATCATCATCTGAGGAGTATTAAAGATAGAATAATTCAGTACTCACATTCAAAAGAATCTGTGATCTCATTGATTTGGTAGGTCTTTCAGTAGTACAAAGGAAGCCCATCCTGTGCAACTCTGGTCTATATTCTTCCATAAGCTCACCAGACAGGATCCATACAATGTATTGGGAGCCTTTCTTATTTTCTCTTGACATTTCAGAGTTACTAGTAGAACCTGTTGTTATGCTTTATGCCTGCCATGTGATCAACCCACCATTTCTTCCCATCTTTCAGTCATCTTCTTTTTTGGAATTATTTTATGCCCATAATGCACTACTCTGTTATTTTCTGTATACTGCTAGTTTTTAATTCTTTGGCCATAGTATTGTTCCATATCTCACTAGTGGAATATTTGTATTAAAAGATAAATCTCAAATTTCATAGGAAACTTGGGGAATCAACAAAGGAGCATTGTAATTTTGCAAAGGAAGTATAGCTTGCTTTCTCCCTCCTGTTCAACTGTGTGCTTACTCATTGTCTTGTCTATCTGTCCTTTCTGTCCCAAATATAAATTGATAGAAAGTTCTATAGAGAGGCTTATTCAAATGCATGCTGAAATCTGGACATTCTTTATCCACTTGGTCTTTCTTCTGAGGATAGACAGGCCAAACTTCTTTGAGTGATGGAGCTTGAGGCAATTAGCTTAGTGTCACATGCAAACAGGAATCCCTCTTCCATTTGGACTCTCTCCTGGGTCTCTTCCTTCATAGTGGTACATAGATTTGGTTAGTATATAGCTCCCTATTGTATTCTTCATTTGCTGTTTTTATCATAAGGTTGTTGAATAAAGTTGTTCTTTCATCTAATGAATCTTTTATTCATTTATGGGTGGATGATACCTTGTAAAAGAACCTATTAGGAGATATTTTGTTCTGCTAAATCAAATACTAAATCTATTCAAGAAATAATAAGCACAGTGTGATCTTATAGTCTCTACATCTTTCCATGTATTTTTCTTACAATTATAAAGTTAAATATGTGAAGTTAAATATTGCTGAATATCATTTGCAAAAATCTACATGCTTGGGGTGGCTAGGTGGCGCAGTGCATAAAGTACCAGCCCTGGAGTCAGGAGTACCTGGGTTCAAATCCAGTCTCAGACACTTAATAATTACCTAGCTGTATGGCCTTGGGCAAGCCACTTAACCCCATTTGCCTTGCAAAAACAAAAACAAATTAAAAATCTACATGCTCCCTACTTCTTGAGGCTCTCATGTATAAATAAATGATTCATAAAAATTTGCATAAATTTGAATAGGAATATAAGTTGAAAGTTATTGGTGTTCTCTGAGTTACTTTTTTTCAATATTAATACAGTCCAAACTTTTTCTCATACTTTTGGCATTTTCCTTTCCTTTAACTATCTTGTCTATAAGTCTGTCAGTGCCCTCACCACTCTGTTGAGGAATTGAATAACATGAATGAAAAAGCATACATTTTTCTGGTTTTAGACATTAAAAAAAATGAAGGGCATCTAAGTGATACAGTGGATAGAGCAACAGATTGGAGTTATTTACTGTGTCATTTACTTTGACATTTACTGTGACCCCAAGCAAGTCACTTAACCCTGTTCCTCATCTGTAACCTCAGTTCCTCATTTAAAAAATGAACTGGAGAAGGAATTGGCAAACCCCTCCAGTATCTTTATCAAGAAAAAAAAGCAAATGAGGTCACGAGGAGTCAGTCACAACTTAAAAACAACTGAGCAGGGGCATCTAGGTGGCACAGTGGATAGAGCACCGACCCTGGAGTCAGGACCTGAGTTCAAATTCAGCCTCAGACGCTTAATAATTACTTAGCTGTGTGACCTCGGGCAAGTCACTTAACCTCATTGCCTTGCCCCCTCTCCAAAAAAAAAAAAAGACTGAGCAACAAACAAACAAAATCATTCCAATCCAAGTTCCAAAATATCAGCATAGAACAGGAAGATTAAATTCCTCAAGTATCTAGTTGATAATTGTCTGTTCTTACATATATCTTATTCTTTATGAGTCTATAACTTAGCTCTCCTTTGGAAGTTACAGTTTACTCCATTTTACTACAGAAATTAAAAAGTCATATTCTTAGTGACTGTTAATCTAAAGGAGAAGTATATTGTTATATTACCAAATCTCTTGGCTAATCCTTTGGGCTAAATAAAGTTGTTAAATGCTCTGCATTTAGTTACAGAACTAACTGCTGCAGAATTTTGTGCTTAAAGTAGGAAATTACTGCTTTCCTCTTCTTCCTGGTGTTTTGAATTTTCCAAATTAACTGGTTCCTTGAGTCTTTTCCTTCTTTTTGTCTTGTAACTTTGGTAGGAGCCGCATCATGTAAGATCTGTAGTGCCCATGTGTTGTAAAAGTAGAAGAGGAAAAAAGACTAATAGTAACTCAGCAAGATTTAAATTTCTAAATGTACATTCTTTACCTTTTCAATCATTTTGTGAACTCTTTAAGTTTGGGATGGAAAAAGCTTTAGTTGATTAGTCATAGTTTCTGGTGATTTTATGTGAACCTAAAAACCATAGAGGAGAAAATATGCCTCTCAATCTTTTTTTTTTTAAGAGTTTGGATTTCTAAGAAAGAGTTGTTTCCATTAGGTGTTCTAGATTCTATCACAGAATCATTGAATGTCAAAGTTGTAAATGGCCTTCAAGGATAAAATGTTAAAACCTAAAAGAAACTGTAATGGCTATTTAGCCCAGTCTTTTCTTGTTACAGGCCTGGTTTAAAATATTATACCCAAGATCATCAGAGAATTGTGGCAGACCTAAGATTAATAATAATAGTAATAGCTACATTTTCTATCATGCTTAGTATTTGCCAGACACTGTGCTTAAATGCTTTATAATTGTTATCTCATTTGATCCTTATGACAACTCTGGGTTTAGGTGCTATTATTACCCCCATTTTATAATAGGGAAACTGAGACAAACAGGTCCAGTGACTTTCCCAGGGCCATATAGCTAATAAGTATCTGAGGTTGGATTTGAACTCAGATCTTCTTGACACCAAACCCAGCATTTTATCTACTATGGCACCTAAGTTCCACTTGATTTCACATAAGCTCTGTGAAGCCAGAGACTTTGTTATCTATATCTTTGTATCATCAGCATGTCTTGCATTAATAAATGTTTGTTGAAATTAAATGAAAAGTATACCCATTTTCTAGGATTATTTTCACATTACTTCAAGTCCATTTTAGGAAACACAACAGTGGTTTGCCACAATGCAGTAGAGAGGGCTTTAAATTTAGAATCACAAGACCTTGATTTAAAATTCTAGCTCTGCCACTTAGTATCCATGTGGCCAAAGTTTCCTTAGATATAAAATAAGGAACTTGGACTAGATGACATCTAAGATTTTTTCTAACTATAAATCAGAGATCCTACATAACTTTAAAATACTGTTCACAACGAAGTAACTTTCCATTCAGTTAATGGAAAAGGAAGTGAGAGTGGAGAGGAAATAAGAAGTCATTTTGTAGAATTGGAGGTGTCTGCTTCATCCATAAATCTACTCTATTTTTACCTTCTCTGTATTTAACTTTAGTTGAGAAAAGGATACAAGGAAATTCTACCTGGGATCCTTTTCATCCTATAAAACCAAATGCAGTACAGTATTCCTTTCTCAGGTTATCTCTAGTTATCCTATATAGCTAAAACATTAGCTTCTTAGCTGAGCTAGGTTATTTCAGAGAACAGACCATGTTGGAAAACATTTGAGAGACTTTTATCAGAATGTGTCCCTAACTGGTTCTGTCTGGGATTGTCCTTGACAGATCTTCTTGGAAATATAAAACTGAGAGTCAGATATAATTCTGATACCTTCATTTTATAGCATAGCAACTAATATCCAGAAACCCTTCCTGAACTGCCCAAGGTCTCACAGTACCAAAATGAGAATCTGGACTTGGTTCCTCTGTTCAGATTTAATGCTCTTTCCTGTACATGGTACTAAATCTCCCACAGACTCACTGTTAGGTAGGAATTGGACAACTGGGGGAAGCCGAGGCACCAGAATAAGCAAAGGACTTTGCCATGGACTGAATGAGTAATTAGATTTGGGACTAAAACCAGATTCTCTGACCAGCAGCATTTTGAGCTATCAGCTGATAAAACTGGTCTAATGAATCTTGAGTTATTTCATCCTCTCATTCTTCTCTGGATCCAACCTTGGAAACTGGATGTTATATAATGAGATGGAAAATTCATAAGAGACAATGGGAATCTAGTCTCAGCTCAACCACTAACCACTAACTTACTGTGTGACCACAGGCAGGCTACTTCCCCTTTATTTTCCTCTTTCATAAAACGAGGTGCTTGAACTCACTTATCTGTAAGAGCACTAATATTCTGTGATTCTAATGCTCAGGTTTTAGAAACACTGAAAGGCTGAAATCATCTGTTGCACCTTATTCTTTCTAGAGCTTTTCCCTAGAGTTTCAGAATTTTTAATAATTAATTTAATAATGAATGCATTCTTATTTCAGCTCCTGAGAAGCCTACTTATTAGACTAAGAAATGTTCCCTTAAGGAAAAAAGGCCCTTTAGATCACTTCTTGGCTCTTCAGAAACTTATTTCCTTTGCTCCATAACCTGCACTTGCCATTTTTTGAGTAGGATATAGGAGTTAGAGCATCTAGGTGTGAACTGCTGGAAATAGTATTTATATAACCTCCTGAGTCTGGATCAGACCTGGAACAGAAGAGGGAAGATGGTTTAAAATGGAAAAAAAAATCCTAAACTCAATAATAGAACCTGTTTCAGTCCTACCTTTTTCACTTACTAACAGGGTAATATGAAGCAAGTCACCTCTCTTCTCTAGGCCTCTTTCCTCCAATCTAAAATGTTAAACTAAAAGTCCCTTCTACCTGTTTGATGTTCTAAAGGCCCTTCTGGCTCTGACAGTCTGAATTCTAAACTCTCCCTCTGAGAATGGTAGAGGGGGGAAAGGTAAGTCAAACCAGTGCATTTTAGTCATTGTAAGAATTCATTATATTTAGAACCCCGTGTTATATTTACAAAACATTTACAATTGTCATCACATTTGATTCTCACAACACTTTGTGATATTGGAAATGCAAGTACTGTTTATATTATATAGAACAGGAACCTAAGAGAGGAAATGACTTCCCCAATGTTGCACAACTAGGAATTTTGGAACTGTACATTAAATCCAGTTCTTTCTTCTGCACTGAGCTGCTATATAAGAAATTATTCCTTTTCCCTAGAGAATAAGGTACTTTCTAGTTTAGAGCCCTTAAGAGGGTTAGTTAGGATTTATCTAGCATGTAAGCTTAAAATTGGACTCAGGAAAATAGTCTGGTCTAGAGAAAATGAATAAGGCCATACTCTCAAAGAGATCAAAGAAAAAGAAATATGACCTATTTGTACCAGAATATTTATGGTAGCTCTTTTTGTGGTGACCAAGGATTTGAAACTTAGGAGTGCCTATTCATTTGTAATGGTTAACCAATTTATGGTATATGAATATGATGTAATATGATTGTGCTATCAGAAATTATATGGGAGGGATGGTTTCAGAGAAACTTGAGAAGATTTATAAGAATTGATGAAGAGAGAATTGAGCAGAACAAGGAGAAAAATTTCTACAACAACAATGTTGGAAAAGATAGCTTTGAAAAACTTAGGAACACAGTGACCATCCACAGTTCCATGACTCATGATAAAACATGCTGCCCAACTCCAGAGAGTAAAGGGGATGTGAGACATAATTTTTTTGGATGTGGTCAGTGTTTAAATTTGCTTTAATAATAATAGTTAGCACTTGCAAAGCACTTGTCCTGTGCCAGTACCATGCTAATCATTTTATAGATATCTTCTTTAATCCTCTAAACAATCCTCATAGGTAGGTACTATTATGATTCCTATTTTAAAGTTGAGGAAAATGAGGTAAATAGAGCTGAAATGATTTGACCAAAGTCTCACAGCTAGATGGTGTCTGAAATTGGACTTGAGCTCAGGTCCTCCTGATCTAGAACCAGCGCTGCACCATTTGGCTGCCACCAAGTTTTGTTTGACTATAGTAACTGAAGTTTTGTTTTTCTTGGTTTGCCAGTGTAGGGGGAGGGAAGAAGGGGACCAGGATGAATCTTGGGGGAGGAGGAGAGATAGAGAAGGCAAATCTTCATGAAAATAAAATTTAATTTTTTTCTAAAAAGAAATCTACTGAGACCTAAACAAAATCAGAAATAGTAGGTCTACCTCATATTGTCTCTTATTTCGTTTTACCGTTCATAGCATTTCCTTCATAATTTGTGTAATATTAAACTTGATGTGAAAACAAAAAGGATGACAGAGAATCTTCATTAACTCCACAGTGACTCAAGGAGAAATCAAGAAGAAATTTTATCTTCCTCAGATGAGCTCAGCTGGGACTCAGATGCAGTTATGCCATAAACAGTGAGGTGATTGTGGTCTGAGAATGCAGTTTTAAACTCTGATCATTCATTAGGAGCTTAGAGGTTCCTTCCCTGCAGATTACATCCATCAGGGTACATGGAAACTTTTTGTGAGATGAGGCTTTTGAAGAACTTCTTCCCTCTAGAAGGACATTGTGTTTTCTCTCTCTTTGTTAAGGCAAGCAGAAATACTGTGGAAGATACTTCCAATGCAAGAAAATGAAAAATTAAGAGAGAGATTGTAAGATGACTTTTTCCTCTTCTCTCTCTATAATTTTCTTGTGTTCACTTAGGACATAGCTCCAGATCCGAGAATGCATAACTTTCCCACACTCAGCTCCAGGGTCATCTGCTATTTGAAGCCTCTCCTGTTTCACCCCCAAATTACTTTTTATGTATTTGGTATTAACTTATTTGTACACATGTTATTTTCCTCCAGTAGAATGTAAGTTCCTTGAGAGTAAAGACTTTCATTTTTGTATCCTTCTCTACAATGTCTTACCTAGTATGGTGCCTTGAGCATGTTTGTTGTTCAGTCATTTGCAATTCTTTGTGACCTCATTTGTAGTTTTCTCAGCCAGACACTGGAGTGGTTTGCCATTTCCTTCTCCAGCTCATTTTACAAATGAGAGAACTGGAGGTGAACAGGGTAAACAACTTGCCTAAGGTCACGCAACCAGTAAATGCCTGAGGCCAGGTTTGAACTCAGGAAAATGAATTTTCCAGACTCCAGACCTGGCTGTCTATCTACTGCTCACCTAACTGTTCCTGAAACATAGTAAATGCTTAATAAATATTCATAAACTTAGTTGAACATAATGTATGAAAGCTGGAAGGAACTCTGTCCACCATTTTTTAGAAAGGAAAATAAGATTCAAAGAGATTTACTTGCCTAAAGTCACAGAATAAATTAATAGACTACAACTCATCCCTCCTAACTCCAGTATTCCTTACACAAAAGTGAGTGGGAAATGTGTCTCTTAAGTGCTTTCTGTATACTAAAGTATTTACTGAGTATTGTGAAGAGTATGTACACTCTGGCAATAGAAGCAGAGAAGGAAGTCTCATTAGAAATGAGCTTGCTATTCAGAGTGATGAATTTGAAAGAGGCTGTGGGTTTATTTTAGGAGATAGAGGGTCTTTGTGGTCTAGACCTGTGTGAATTTGGGCAGAACCCTAAACCTCACTAAACTTTGGCTCCTTCTCTCAGTCATAGTAGACCCCTTCCCTGTCTCCCTCTCAGGGCTGGTTTGAAATGATACCAAAAAAAAATGTATAAACCACAAATGACTGTGTTAATGTGGGGTATATTCTTATATATCATTCCTTTCTCATTACAAAATATATTAGTCTACAAATGTTTCTTAAGCTCTTGATGTGAGCCAAGCACTGCTTTCAAGCACTAGAGTCACAAAACAAAAGTTATAACAGTTCCTGCCTTCAAGGAGTTGTACAGTCTGGTCAGGGAATACAACTTATTGACAATATATAGAGAAATATGCAAAATAGTTTTGAGATCAGGGGGACAGACTAGCAATATGGGAGGATCAAGAAACGGAAGGGAGGAGGGAGTGCATATCTAGCAGAGGGGATGGCCAATTCAAAAGTGTGACATGGTCTGCTTTATATGAGAACAGTTTGGCTAGACTATCATTTTCACCAAGAAAGTAATGTGCAATGAAGTTTAAAAAAGATAGGCTAGACTTGACTGCTTGAAAAGAGCTTTAAATGCCAATTAGGAATTTCTGTTTGATCCCTAAGGCAATAGGGAACCATTGGAGTTTAGTGTGTACAGAGAAGTGTGATCAGATTAGTACTTTAGGAAAATCAGTTTGGTAGCTGTGTGAAATGAAGGATTAGAAATGCTAAGGATGAGGCAAGGAAACTGATTTGGAAGCTGTTAGAATTGCAGGCCAGAAATAAGATGTGACTGTTTAAGTCCTGTGAAGAAGATAGATTCAAGAGATATTGTAGAGATAAAAACCATGAGATCTGACAGTTTATGGAATATGTGGGGAGAAGTCAAAGGTAACAGTGAGCTTGTGTGATTTATTAAAAGGATGTTGGTACCTTTAACAGAAATAAGAATATTGGGGAGTAGGGGAGGGATTTGGGAGTATTGAGTACTTTTTTGGTCATAATTGAATTTCTGATGTCTGTAGAATTTCCTACTTGAAATGTCCAATACATAACTAGTATCTAGAGCTCAGGAGTCATCAGCATAGAGACTGATATGAGCTGATAAGTTCACTGAGAATTTAATAGAAAAATAAGAAGACTAAATCCAGAGCCTTTGGGTGTATTTATAATTAGGAAGTGTGTTACAGGTAACAATCTATCAAGAAAGTCTGAAAAAGACAGATGGGAAGATAACCAAAAGAAAAAAGGGTCATAAAAATCCAGAGAGGAAAGAGTATTCATTGGGAAAGAATGGTCAGTGTCAAATGCTGTGAAGAGGTCAGAAAGAGCGTCAGATTTAGAAATTATGAAATCACAAGTGACTTTGAAAATCATATAGTAAGTTTAGAAGAGAGGGAAAGGAAAGCAAGAGAAGTTAATTAGTGGAGAAAGCATTTTTAAGGAGTTAGGCTAAGGAAGGTTGGCTAAAGAGAAAGATAAGATTACTGCTTTTAGGGACAATAGGGTCTAGTGAAGACGTTTAAAGATGATGGTGAAGGAAATATGATTATATTTGTAGGCATAAGGAAGAAACTTTGCTCAGTAGAGAAGATTAGAGGGAAAAGATGATGATAATAGAAGCAGACTACTTAAAAGGAGATGGGATCAAAGGAATGTGTAAAAGGATTGTTGGCCTTGGAAAAGTGAAGTCCTTTCCTTCATCAGAGTTCACAGTAAAAGAGAGAAGGTGAGAGGTGATGGCGAGGAAAAGGGACAAATGTTATCTCCTTATTTTTTCATAGATTGATCATAAATGAAAGTTTCTTCTTCTTTTGCAGGTGTCTTGGCCATCTTGATCCCCCGGCTAGACCTAGTCATCTCCTTGGTGGGTTCTGTGAGCAGCAGTGCCCTGGCTCTGATCATCCCTCCACTCCTTGAGATCACTACATATTACTCAGAAGGCATGAGCCCCATCACCATTGCTAAGGACATCTTGATCAGCGTCTTGGGTGTCATTGGGTTTGTGGTGGGCACCTACCAAGCAATCTATGAGTTGGTCCAGCCAAGCATATCTCCCACCTTTGCCAACATTACTAGTGCCTTTGTACAATGATCTTTTCTGTACATTTTCTGCACCAAGTCACCCCCACCCCACCAAAGGTCTGTCACCAAGGTCTTGCTTGGGTGAGGCTAGAGAGAAGCAGGCTAGGTAGGGGCTGCTCTTACTTGTCAAAAGGGGACCTATAAATAAGCAGACCAGTGGGACAGGTTAGACTGGATGATTGCAAAAGTGATGGTGATCTCTCTGAACTCATTTAACCCAATGCTTTCCCACCCCTCCCCTCTCCTCCTACCTTTGTGACTTTGATCTTTGTGTGGCCCAACTCTCTCCATCTTTCAGAGATTCATCTGATAGTTTCCTCTCCTCTGGGACAGGGCCTCCCAAAACAAGAATCATGGTCCATCTGTCTGATCATTACCCTGTTCTTTTACCTCTCGTTTTTTTGTTTTCTGAAGTCTTCTAGGTGCTGCACCTTAAACTGCTTTCAGCACAATACTTTGTTACACTCTTGATCCTGAGTTGATCGAGGTTTTCTGGAGCACTTGAGGCAGCACCTTTCCCTCAGAATCTATCAGATGTGAGGGGTGAATATGAGCACATTCCTTATCATTGAGCACTTTGAACACACTGAGTACTGTCTGAATTCAAAATCTTTTTTATTCTGAATTCTGAGTCTGTCCTTGTTGGGATCATTAGACTCAATTTATTCTCACCAAACCTCATCCTTGCTCCTCCCTCAAAGACAATGACTTGATTGAGGAATTCCCACCACATGGAGTAAAGTTGTGTGGTGGCACTTGATTGTTGGAGGAGTTCGGCCAGAGAACTCTAGGGAGAACAGTCCTTCCTGGCTCCACCTCTCCTGAGCCCCATTAGGGGACAGGGGACTTGAAGTACTAGAACACTAGAAGAAGGGATCCTAACCTTTTCTCCTTATGAGACTTCCCTCCATGGTAGAGGCATTAGTTGCTAAGGATATGAAACCACATTAGACTACAGTGGCCTAAATTAAGATTTTGGAAGTCTCCTAGACCTGAGTTTGAGGAGGCTGAAGCAACCTCCTCACCCTTCTTGCTTGATGATTGGGAAGGAATTCAAAAGGACATTTCATGAATTCTTTGGCCTGTGTGTTGTCCATTTGGGACTTCTCTCAGCTCTCCTTGTGCCCTCATCAGAGCCTCTGTTCTCTTGTGGTAGAGATGCCAGTACTTAATGGATTAGGCTAAGGAAGGAAGTTCATCTCTCCATTTTGCTTTGCCTTTTTTGCCTTCAAGCAGAACTCAGGCTTCTATGTGAATACTCAGTGCTTAGGTTAACGCAGTGGCTAAAGGCCAGAGCTTCAGGCATGGCCACTCTGTGCCCCTGGAATCAGCAGGATAGCAAGGATCCCTCCTTTCTTTATTGCTTCAAAGCCAAATACAGCTGTTTGCCAGAATCTTGCTCAGCCCTTTCTCCCACCTCTTCTTTGGAACCCTTTCTGTGTCAGTGCTCTGGCCTAGGCCATGACTTCAGGGCCTAGAACCTACTTGAGACAGAGGCCCAAGATCTCCCAACTGTGGAGCAGAGGCCAGGTCACAACATCAGCTTTCTGCTCAGAGGTCCCTTAAGGGCTCTGTTCTCTTAAGGGCCCTGGGTATGTGGCTCATACCACTTAGGATCTCCTGCCTTCTTAGTCTGCATTAATGCTCTGAAGCTGTTCTGCCTCTTAACAAGAGCCCTATCTAAGTGTAGCTTTTCTGGAAAGTTGTTACATGAGATGCCTTGGCAAGAGGACAAGAGTTAAAGGGAGTAAGTAGGCAGGTAAGAGGAACTTTTTTTTCCTCTTTGTCCTCTGAGTAGAGAATCAAAACCTACAGACCCTGCCCTCTTAAGGAGTGACTCTCCACCCAGCTCCATAATGTTCCTTTTTTTTTGTTTTTTTCTTCTGTTACCTCCTTGCTTGGAAATACTCCAGGTTTTTTTACTCAAGGAACTCAGTTTCTCTGTGTTTTCTCTAATCTATTCTCTAGACTGGCTGTGTTGAGCCAGTTTCAGCCAAGGATACACTGAGGGAACCTCAAAGAATGCAGGGTTCTCTTCACTGAGCACTGGAATTGGGAGTAGGGATTTTCATATCTCACTCCACTAAATACAATCCTATTCATCTAGGGAGGGGTTAAGGGGAAATTCCTAATCTACTGGTAGCTGGTCTATCCTGGTATGTTGAATTTAGGTCCCCTGTCCCTGGCAATATCTCTCTTCGTAAGGGCACTGCTTCATATACGCACAAACCCTGAATAGCAGTGAATTTTTTTATTTGTCTTAGCCTAAATCCTGTAGCTTATAGCCTTCCTATTCTGTGATCCGACTTTGCTACCCTAGTTAGTGTTGGATATGCTTAGTATCAAGACCCCATCCTTTAAAACTCTATAATTGTCCCCTTCAGAAAATCTAGTTTTGTGTTAAAGTAGTGAAACCAAGATAAATTGGGAGAAACCTCTGTCCTCCTCTCTCACCTCTCTAGATACCTATTAGGTAGAAGAATGCCTTTTTTAATTTAACACTACATGTTCACTTCTTTTATTGCTCTAACACTTTCTTCAAGTGTTAACAGTAAAATCCCAAATTCAATGTTTACAAATTTTATTTTTTATTCACTACTGCAATTGAATTGGTCTCAGTATCAAATCTGTGTAATAAGGAATAGAGGGTCAGCATTTGGTGTTGCTCCCTGGACAGAACATTATGGTACTCACTCTCAGAAGAGCCATGCCTTTGCCACTTTCTCTTAAAAGAATCATTACGTAAAAGTAGTCTCATGGTGACTACAGAATTAGCGTATTTTTGAAACTTGCAGAAAGGAGCAAATGACTACCCACAAGCACAAAGTGAACAAGCATCTTAGATTAGGATTCAGGCAGGGGAAGATGAGGGAGTCAAAGGGTGTGTTTTGCCTTCGAAAACTTGGACAGAATGGTTTAGGCATTTAACCCTGTAACTCCAAATGCTTTGGTCTAATGATAGCACGTTTCTTCTGAATCTTTGTACTACCAAAGACCCTTATTGGTTTGGTACCAGGGGCAGAGAGGGCACAGTCAGAAACAGGGTTTTGTTCATATCAAGAAGAGGTTAATGAATTGATGTCTGACAATAACAGAACTGAAAAATCAACCAATCATGTTTACCATTGGCCAAATGACTAAGAGAAATTCTCCAGCCAATGTAAGATCACCACATGGGAGATCCCAGTAATCAGGATATCACTGTATAATGCAACTGCCAGGAGTTGATGGTAATGTTAATGCTTTGTGTCTTGTATGTCTATATTAAGTACAGATGTGACTCATGCTTGGGAGACATCTCATTTGATTCTGCACATGGATCATGTGTTTTTCCTTTCAATAAATGAGGTTGTTTTTTGTTGTTTTGTTTTTAATTTTGAGAGCTTTCTACCATTGGCTTTGTGTTCACATTTTGTTTTTATTTTTTATTTGTGGTACAAAACTCACAGCTTAGGTTTAAGTGCTCTTCATGTCTCTGAAGGAAATACTAGTTATGAACTGCTTTATGGGAAGACAGAACTGAATGTGATACAGTGGGAAAACATTAGTTAGGAAGTTTTAGTATCATAAGCTTCTACAGTATTTGCTAGATGCTGGGGATAAAAACAGAAGGAAAACCAATCTCTGATTTCAAGGAGCTTATGTTCTTCTGAGAAGGACTCCATGTTGACACTTAGATAAGTAAATGCAAAATCATTTGAAAAGGAAGACAATACTACCTCCTAGAAGAAGGTCAGGAAAGACTTCCTGTAGGAGAGCGTCACAGGAAGCTAAGGATTCTAAAAGGTGATATGGAGGAAGAGAATATATTCCAACCCTGGGAAATGGAGAAGGGCCAAAGCAGGGAGCCAGGAAATGAAATGGACTGATTTTGGAGGTCAGCAAGTGGTCCTACACTGGGCAAAATCTAGTGTATGTGAAGAGAAGCAATGGAAAATAAATCTATGAAGGTAAATTAGAACCAAATTGTGAAAAGCTTTAAATGACAAAATGAGAAGTTTGTATTTATACTAAAGAAGGTAGGTAATCACTGCTTGGCCTTTTGGCTAAGATCAAGTGTAAAGAAGGTAGGTAACCACAAAACATTCTTAAGTGCTTGAGTGACATAGTAAGATATATGCTTATAAGATTACTGGGGTGGCTTTTTGGAGAATGATAAAGATGGAACAAAGAAATCACTCTAATAAGATGATAAATGTGAAACTTCCATAATTGCTGCATCCTAGAAATATGGCCTATATAGCAAGACCCTGGTCAGAAAGATAGCATATATTTAGATTGGACTCTTCTATTTGTTTCCCCAGGCCTTTTCCTACTGCCTTGGCTATGAATTATTTCTTTCCATCCTCCATGGGTAGTTCCTAGGCTCCCATAGAATACCAAAGGAGGAAGGGACCTCAGAAGTCAGCTAGGCCAACCTTCTCCATGAATAGAAATTCTCTTTATAGTCTCGGTAAGTGGTTACCTAGTGTCCACTTGAATACTTCTAGCTGTGGACAAATAACTCTTGTGCCTACTGAGGCTCTATTCCACTGTTGGAGGGCTCCAGATTTTAGAAAGTCTTATGTTTTCTCTAAGTCTTTTTTCTTCAGGCTACACACTCCCCTTTCAACAATAGTATGACCTGATCACCAGACCTTCCACCCTGCTTGTTCCACTCTGATCACATAGACTTATCATTGTACTCCTTTAAATGTCAATGAAGCCCCCAACTGAACACAGTACTCCAGATGTGATCCGGTACCTGAGATAGCATTTGCTTTCTTGACTGACCTGACCCATTGATGTTCCTAGTGTTACTAATAGTTGTTTGGGTCTGTCTCCTGCATGTCAAGCCTCCAAGGTTTCTTGAGTAACAGATTACTTTGCTAGAAACATCTACGTCAACACTACATTTAGAATTGGGTCTCTGAATGGGGGATCCCCCTGCTGGGTTACTTCCTTTAAACCTCCAAAGCTCATCAAAAATAGAAAAACCCAGTAGTAGATGTTCTAAGGAGACTAATAAGTGGGGGATTAATGTTTGATAAACACTGACCCAATTGATCATTTAACAACTATTCTCTTGAAATAAATGCCAGTTGTAGGTGGTGATGCATTCAAAAAATGCTCACTGGGAAGGAATCTTAAATTTTTTTCCCCATAGTTTGATTAAAGAATGCCCTCTTGTGGCCAGCCTCTTAAAAACTCTAAAAGGGGGAGCACGGAATTGAGCCACAATGACTAAGCTATCATTGACCTTTTGGAAGCAGGTTAGCTGATCCTTTAGAATTCAGAACTGGAATTAACTTAAGTCTCACCCAGTTCTTTCCCTGGCATTGGAGGGAGGGATCATCCAAGCTGTGCTGCTCTACCTGCAGTAGGGAGCAAGCATCCCCAGGGAGATGAGCTCTGGGAAGCTCAAGTCATTATTAGATAGCACTAAGCATTAGAAAGTTCTTCCTTATTGAGTCTAAATAGTTTATTCTTGTTCTGTCTTCTGGGGCCAAGCAGGACCCTGCCTGGTTAAAGTAGGGGAGTGGGACAGGTTACTAGGAGGACTGAAAGTGTTGGTGGGAAGGATCAGGGCATATTCTACAGGGAATAGATGGTAGTTGTAAGGACTGGGGGAGGGGAGTAGGAGGCAGAATTTTCACTAATCACCTTTGAGGGTGATATGCAGTCAGTCTCACAGGTTCATCAAGCACTAGGTCTTAAAGACTGCCTTTTGTCTCTGTGGTTCCCAAAAAGTGCTATCTAGAGCCCTGTGTACTGAAGTCAATACAGACCACTTCTGATTCCCAACAACCAGCACACTCACATCCCCAGGGCTTAGCATAGAACACTCTCCCAGGGAACTGCTGTAAAAAAGGTGACAGGGTGACTGCTTGCAGAGGTCTGGAAAAGGAAGGGAGTCCTTTCTGCAAGAAGCCTTTCCCAATCTCCCTGAATGTTAGTGCTGACCCTCTGAAATTACCTCCAATGTTTCCCTTCATTATTCTTTGTATGTAGTTGTTTGCATGTTGTCTCTCCCATTAGAGTGTAAGTTCCCTGTGGGCAAGGACTGTTTTTGCCTTTTTTTGTATTTAGGAAGTAAATGAAGTAAATGCTTGTTGACTTGTCTTTTCCTTGTTTAAGATTCCTATAAATGTGACTTAAGATTGTCTTGTGTTAGAGAGTTAGGGGAGGAAGGGAGAGAGACTGGGCCAATATGAACATTTCTCCAAATTGGAAATGGGTATAGATTAATAACATAATTACTTCTGGCAGACTAAACTAAATTGCAGAGTACAGTAGTAGTATTAACATTCCTTCCCCCCACACACACACACACACTACCACCACCACATACCCATTGCTGTCTTCTCTGAACCCTCCATTCCCCCGTAGGGTCAGCCTGCTTTCTTTTGTCCATACTCCTGCATTGCCCTGGGGCTCATTTCCTATCTCCAGATCTGATCCAGAGAAGTGTTCCAGCATTCTGTTCCCTCTGCCAAAGTCTTTCCCCTCCTACCTAGCGTTCATAGATTAGGACAAAGAAAAATAAAGTTCATGTTTCTATGCACTTTGTTTATGCACTTTCCTCCAACCCTGTGATACAGTTAAGTGTTGTTATAGAGGAAGTTGAGGTGCAGAAAAGGGACTCATCTGAGCCACATGATGTAGATGTAGGGACTTATTCCCTTGTCCTGGCCCACATACATCTCTCCTCTGATCCATGAGCTTTTAGTTTTAGAGCTTGAAGGGATTCAAGAGACCATCTACTTTAGCTCCCTCATTTCCCAGATAAGGAAACAGGCCCAGAGAAGTTAAAAATGACTTGTTCACTTTCACACCAGTGTAAAGTGGGCAGAGCCAGGATTCCACCTCTAAAGCCAGCATCCTTTCCACCAAGCCCCTCTCTTTTGGTCATTGGGCACTACTGGATACTGTTGTTTCCTTTTCATGGAGTTTTGTATGTGTGTCCTAAGTGAGGCTAGACCATCTGAGACTACAGACTGTCTTTTCTCCTTGCATTCCCCCATAGAGGACATCTATGTGATGCAATAGAGTTCCTGAATTCAAATCCTGCCTCAGCTACTGGGTGTATGACCCTGGGCAAATCACTTAACCCCATTTACCTCAGTTTCTTCATCTGGAAAAGGACATAGCAATCACTTCAATATCATTGCCAAGAAAACTCCAAGTTGGGTAGCCAACCAAGGAATCTACATTGGGCTTGCAGACCCCTTTTCCCACCACCCACCAATCAAGCCAGGTGGGAAAATCAAGAAGTTCCAGAAAGTAAAATAAAAGTTCTCATTTATTGTAAAAAAAAAAATCCATTCACACGTTGACATACATACTTCTTCACACCACATCCGTTCCATTCCAAGGTAGGCTTTCACAGCGACATAGCAATCAGTGCAAAATGCTCTGTGAAAGTCCCCATTTTTCTTCAACTCCAGAGACGACTTACGAAAAGGCAGCGGACCCTAGCAAGGGATGGGGAGGTGGGGGGCAGCCAGGGGCCTGAGTCCCCATCCCCACTCCCTCTCCCAGCTATATACATTTACTAGACACATATGAACACATGTAAGCAGGCACACCCACACTGACACCTCCATGCATGGGTGTGGCATCACCTCACAGAATACTGGGATTGGCAGGCCTGGAGTAGGAGTTTGGGAAGGGAGAACCACGTGAGGCTGATGGTGAAAACTACATGGCATATCCCATGTGACCTTTCCTGTCCCAAGTGAGCACCCTCGACCCTGTCTTCATGAATGGGGAAGGCCCTAGAAACTAAGGGCAGAGAAATATGACTCAGTATGAAAGACTTTCTAGCTTCATGGGCCTCCTGAAGAAACGGACTCTTCAAGGATAGCTAGAAGACAGCAATATAAAATATGGGGCAATCCCCATCCACCTACTCACATCCAAGCCAAAAAAAGGCAGGACAAGTTTTCATATTAATCATGAGTTTGGGACCAGGGAGTGGTGGCCATCTAGACTCCTGAGCATCTTTGTTATGCCCCCCAGTCCAACCCTGTCCTTGGAAAATAGTATTTTCAGGCCACTATTAGCCCTGGTTTCTCAATGCCCTTCACCATAGCCCTGGAGAAATGATATTGTAGGGCCATGAATGATCCAAAAACGTAGCCCTCGTTGGATTCAACTGGAGACTCAGGGCCCATCCTGTCTGCTTTAATGACTGAGGAGGGAAAAAACTGGACAAAAGCCTTGCCTCCTGAACTTGAATTCACATCCAGTTTCTCCAACCCAGGCAGTCTTCCTGGGCAACTGGTCTGTGCTCTAGTTATCTAGGGACTGGGGCTGTCTCTGGATCTGAAAGACATTAGTACCCACAGGGCCACCCACACTCCCAAGGGAAATGCGTGGCGCCTAACATGCTGTTTAGGTGTCGTCAGGAGGAGGAGGGGCATGGAGTCTTCTTCCTTTGCTTTCCCTTAAGAGAGGAAGGAAGGAATCTAAAGGGCTGAGGCCCTTTCTCCCTTCCTGTCCTGCTTTGTCCTCATCTGTGGCCCTGCAACTAAAACATGACCTCCTCACAGCTGCCATAATCGCTCTCCACCATGTCAGATCCCTCATAAGGCAGTGGGCGACCTGGTGGGCAGGGTACCACCTCACAGTCTGCATAGGAGGGTTGGGCCACACTGAGCCGAACACTCACTCGTTTGTAGGCCCCCTCAGTGGGGTAGAGGGAGCTCCCAGGCTGCAGCAGGTGAGAGGGGTAGTAACTAATGGCTGTGTACTCACTGGGGCAGGGACTATGTGGACGTTCTCTTGGGTCAGGGCTCGGGGGTGGCAGGGGCAAGAAGTCCTCCAGGTTTTGGTTGCTGTATCGGGGTGGGATGGGGGCCCGCTTATTGGCAGACTCCAGTGGGAAGGGAAAGCCTCCATATAGGGTAGATGGCTCAGGTTCCACAGGGGGAGGTGGACCACGATGGGGTGCAGCTGTTAGTGGGGCCTGGATCACCTCATAACGGGGATACTCCTGAAGCTCAGCATACGTAGGGGCCCAGAAGGTGGCTTCTGGTGGATACACTGGAAGAAAAGACAAGATGATCAGTTAAACTTATGTGGCTAAGATGTCCTGGATCTCCTCACTCACTTTTGCCAATAAGGGACCATGAAAGATGGTGTGGAAGATAAAGATGAGGAGACCACAGCAGAGAAAGGACAGAAAGTTCTGTAAGAACATGTCCCTGATGGGAATTCAGGGAAGCCTGGAGGGATTTTCATGAACTGATGCTGAGCAAGATGAACAGAACCAGAAGAACACTGTACACCATAACAGCAATATGGGGGTGATGATCAACCTTGATGGAGTTGCTCATTCCATCAGTGCAACAATCAGGGACAATTTGGGGCTGTCTGCAATGGAGAATACCATCTGTATCCAGAGAAACAACCATGTAGTTTGAACAAAGACCAAGGACTATTACCTTTAATTTGGGAAAAAAAACTGATACCTTATTGTCTGATCTTGCTATCTCTTATACTCTATGTTTCTTCCTTAAGGATATGATTTCTCTCTCATTGCATTCAATTTGAATCAATGTATACCATGGAAACAATGTAAAGACTGGCAAATTACCTTCTGTGGGAGGTGATGGGTAATAAAGTAACATTACTGGACAAATTGTAAAACTCAAATAAAATCAGGGCGGCTAGGTGGTGCAGTGGATAGAGCACCAGCCCTGGAGTCAGGAGTACCTGAGTTCAAATTTGACCTCAGACACTTAATAATTACCTAGCTGTGCAGCCTTGGGCAAGCCACTTAACCCTATTTGTCTTGCAAAAAAAAAAAATCTTTCTAAACTCATTTACAATTCTCCTATCAGAGCCTCTTCCTGGACCTCCCCCCAGTTGCTAATGTGTCCTCATTTGTCTTGCAAAAAAAACTAAAAGAACAAACAACAAACAAAAAAACAAAATAAATAAAATCTTTATAATTAAAAAAAGTATGTCCCTGGGTTTTCAGACTTTAGACTTGTGCTTGATGTTAATAAATTTACTTAAGAAATCAGGGTTTGCAACTAGAAAGGACCACAGAACTAGAAGAGACCTACATTTTACAGGTGAGGAAACTGAAGTCCAGAAAGACTTCCCTAAATTGCAGATAGTAAGGAGCTGTGATAGCATTCACACCAAGGTTTTCTGAATCCATATGCAGTTCCCTTTCAACTCTATTAGACATTGCTTCTACATCTATCCTTGTCCCAGTCAAGGGAACAGGGGGTTGAGAAGGATGGTCCTGTCACAGCCCATCTTGGTCAGAGATTTAGAGTTGGCTTCAATTTCCATGTCATAGAGGTTGTTATGGAGCAGCCAGGACAAGCATGAGGGGGCAAAGATGGAGGTAAGAAAGATTCAGGCCACATCCCCCAAGAGGATCAGGACAACCTAAAGTCTCCTGGCATAATTTCCTTTCTCTTCTCTGTAGGAGTAAAGCTCTATAGGAGATATGTGAGCTAAGGACAGGAGAGGAGGAGAAGCCTGCTGTCCTTCCCCTTAAGATCCAGGCTAGAAGGAGAGATCTATCAAATAGAAACCACACCACAACAGCAATGACCACCACAACAGACCCTATCAGGGAAAGTCAGAACTTTTCCACCAGGCTTCTACTAGAAAAAGAATGAGACTACCACCATACTCCCTCCTTATCGTCCTCTCATTTTGTACAAGAAATGGGGAACAAAAGGGCCAATGAGTAACTCTCCTCTAATTAAACAAAGCTGCCAGACCCTTGGATAATCCCCTTCAATTGCATCTAAGTCAAAGATGGCCCCCTCCCTCTACCCTCTTCCCCATCCCAACCACCTGCAAGCAGGTCCCCCCCACTTTCAGATATCCCCAATCTGGACAGTGAGGGGTAGGGCGAGCTACTAACCCATCTCTTCTCCAGTCCAGGTGCTCTTAATGATGGATTCATTGTCAGAGTTGGAAGGGGGTGCAGCAGGTGGGAGGTTGGGGGCCACACTGCAGACAATCATACTGCGCTGTCGCTGACCAGGCCCAGGTCCAAAAGTAAGGAACTCAGGTGTCCCTGAAATCTTGTGTGACTCAGGCCCCACACAGTCCAGGTTGTTGTGAGAGCTAGTGTCCAGAGGGTTGAGCTCAATCGGCATGGTCTGAGTGTCCACCCCTACACTCTTGGCAAAGAGGTCAGGGTCATCCTTGGCCACAGGTCTGTGGGTCTTATCTGGGTGACAGTAGTAGCAAAGGACCATGAAGACGATGATGACAAGCACAATGAATGCTACTCCACCTGCTATTATTTCTTGCTGTCCATAGCCCCACTCTTGGTGGGCTGTGGTCTGTGTTGTGGTCTCACAGGGCCCATTTGGGCACTCAGTCATCTTCTCACACCTTGGGGGGAAGGAAAAGTGAGATCAAAGTACAATACCTCTGCTCCCTTCCCTTTAGTGGACCCCAAATCCTCATCTGCTCTCAAAAAAAGCTACCTCCTCCATGACGCCTCCCCAATCATTCTCAAAGTGGAGTCTTTCCTTCATCTGATCTCATTGCACTTTATGATCTTTTTAACAGATAGAAATAGGGTATAGACCTGTGATTTCATTGGTATAGAGAATTCCTAAGAGAAAACTGTCAATTTAGGTTGTCACCTTCCCTACAATCTGATCTTAGAGCATTACTGAAAGCTTCAAGTAACATTAAGTAACGTGTCCAGGGCCACATAGCTGTTATATGTTAGAAATAGGACTTGGATCTTGTTGTTGTTCTGTCTTTTCAATTGTGTCTGACTCTTCATGACCCTGTTTGGAATTTTCTTGGCAAAGATACTGGAGTATCTTGCACTTTGCAGAACTAGAGTACTAAATGGGCAGGTGGGGCACACAGCTTGATGTTAATGAATCTACTTAGGAAATCAGGGTTTGGGACTAGAAAGACATGGAACTAGAAGAGGCTCAAATTTTACAGATGAGGAAACTGAGGCCCAGAGAGATTTCTGTAAATCACAAAGCTAGTAAAGAATTGTGACAGAACAAACCAAGATTTGAACAGTTTTGCCATTTCCTTCTCCAATACTTTTTGCAGATGGGGAACGGGGTCAAGAGACTTGCCCAGGGACTCACAATTAGTAAGTGTCAGGCCAGATTTGAACTGAGGAAGATGAGCCTTTCCAATTCCAAGACCAGTGTTCTATCCACTGTGCTACTGGCTGCTCTGAGCTTGGACCTGTCTTCTTTATTTTGAGACCATCTTAATCACTCCATCATCCTGCCTCTTAACTCTTTTTACTCAGTTGACTTTGAACTTTTCTACTGGAGCTCTGACACATACTGGCTGTGTGTGACTCTGGGGATTTAACTGATGTTCAAGGTGATTCTCCAAGACTTGTCATTTGTCCTTCATTCTCAGAGAGGACTATAACATCAGAGAGGTGATGTCATTACTTGCAAGTGAATTGGATTTAAATGAGGGAGGGCTGTGGGCTCCTCTGGAGCCATCTGGGTCCAGTGGCCAGATATAGATGGGTAAAGTCTTTCCCCAAAGTTAGAGAAGATGACAGCTTGCACTGGTACAGGAAATTCTTTACTGGGAACAAATCCCAGGTCTGGTCCCCATCCCAATCTGTGCATATGTCTTATCTCTGCCCACTAGATTATGAACTCTTTTCCTCCTCCTTCACTGCTTTGTACCTAAAGTAAGCACTTTTTGCTAAATAGTTTATTGAAGAAATAAACCATTGAATGGCCAGCTATATTCCACAAATGAGCACATAGTTCTCCTAGAGAACTGGGATTTGAACTTTCATTTTCTGATTCCAGAGTTCTATCCTCTGAATTCCACCCTGCCCTCTGTGCAGGGAAAATAATTAGTTTTCCAAGGGTCCTTGGGCAGGAGGGGGCTAGGGAAGAAATCCTTGACTCATTTATTGATGATTCAGAGGAGTAGGAAGGTTAGTCATAGTAGGTAGATGCCCCAATTCTTATAATGGCTTATTGTGTGACCTAAAGACCTCAATTTTCTCATCTGTTAGCTGAGAGAGTTGACCTAAATTATCCCTGAGTTCCTTTCTGGCTCTGATGTTCTGTATTCTAAGATAACTTTCCTCTTTTTTAAAAAAGTCATATGTTCTAAAGTCCTTTCATGTTGTTAGGTAGTTTCAGTTGTGTCTGACCCATCATGACTCTATTTGGAATTTTTGTGGTAGAGACACTGGTTGGTTTGTCATTTTCTTCTCCAGCTCATTTTACAGATGAGGAAACAGGCAAATAGGGTTAAGTGACTTGCCCAGAGTCACATGGGTGTCTAAGGCTGGATTTGAACTCACCAAGATAAGTCAGCTAGGCACAGAGTAGATGATCAGTGACTCCCAGAACCAAGAATGCCAGGGACCCCTTATAGTAGAAGCATATCCCCCAAGGAGACCAGCCCAGTGAACAGTTGCAAGTGTTCAGGAATGGCCACTGCTGTTCCATAGGGATTGGCCAACATGACAAGTTTCCTTCATGTGTCTGACCTCACAGCAGATTCTTTCAACCCTCCAAACTGCCCCTGGTACCAACCAAGAGATCCAAAGACTGACACTGAACCACCCCTTCCCTGGGGAGTTAAAGAGGAAAAAGGATGCTGACTCCATTGGTCTTACCTGTCTCCTGTATATGGATAGAGGCAACTGCAAGAGGCTCCACCAGGCTTGGCAAGACAGTTTCCACCATTCAGACAGGGTCTGGATTCACAGCTCTCTCCACCCAGCTCACAGTGATCCCCAGAAAATGAAGCTGGACACTTGCATTTGTAGTCTGGATGAAAAGAGAAACAGTTCAGTGGTCAAGAAGCCCAAGACTATATCCATGTCCAGGAACCCTAAATACTGTCCATCTCTTTTTTAATTGTTTTTTGAATTTTACAATTTTCCCCTCAATCTTGCCTTCCTTCCCCCCCACCCCCCAAAGAAGGCAGTCTGATAGTCTTTACACTGTTTCCATGCTATGCATTGATCAAAATTGATTGTGTTGAGAGAGAAATCATATCCTTAAGCAAAAAATAAAATATAAGAGAAACTAAAATTACATAATAAGATATCTTTTTTTAAAAAAATTAAAGGTAATAGTCTTTGGTCTTTGTTTAAACTCCACAATTCTTTCTTTGGATACAGATGGTATTCTCCATCACAGATACTCTAAAATTGTCCTTGATTATTGCATTGATGAAATGAGCAAGTCCATTAAGGTTGATCATCATCCCCATGTTGCTATTAGAGTATACAATTATTCTTTTGGTTCTGCTCATCTCACTAAGCATCAGTTCATGAAAATCCTTCCAGGGTTCTCTGAATTCCCATCCCTCCTGGTTTCTAATAGAACAATAGTGGTCCATAAGGTACATATACCATAATTTGTTTAGTCATTCCCCAATAGATGGACATTCACTCAATTTCCAATTTTTTGCTACCACAAACAGGACTGCTTTTAATATTTTTGTACAAGTGATATTTTTACCCCTTTTCATGATCTCTTCAGGGTACAGACATAGTAGTATATTGTCCATCTCTTGACAGGCCTCCCTCTGCATTTAATTCATGGGCCTATGTCCAGATGTAGAGAGTCTGTCCCCTTCCTGCCCTGATCCTGACCTCTCCTAGTTATGAGTGGAATATTAGTTCTACCCATACCTACACAAATGATCTCTTTTCTACTACATCTCTCCTGAGGCAGCCTGGAGTCAGGAAGACCCAAGTTTGAATTCAACCTCAAACATTAATTAGCTCTGTGACCCTGGGCAAGTCACTTAACCCCATTTTCTCAATTTCCTCATCTGTAAAATGAGCTGGAGAAGGAAATTACAAACTACTTCAGTTTCTTTGCCAAGAAAACCTTCAATGGGGTTACATAATCAGATATGACAGGAAAAATGACTGAACAATAACCAGAAGATAAAGAATTAGGACACTTTGGTACTTGTTCTTAATTCACCACTTGTTAGCTATATGACATTGAGTGTCACCTCTCTTCTCCTGGTCTCAGTTTCCTCATTTGTACAATAGAAAGGTTTGATTAAACCATAGGACCATATATTTTTAGAGCTGGAAGGGAACTTAAAGGTCATCGAGTCCAACCCTCTCTTTTCATATATGTGGAAATTGAGGCTGAGATTGGTTAAAGTGATCTGCCCAAGGTCACATAACCAGTCAGAGGAGGGATTCAAATCCAGGTCTTTCTGACCCTTAGCCTAGCAACTTCTCTATTACACTAGATCTTCTTACAGTTTTGACATTCTATGTTTTATTTTCCAAGATCCCTTCCAGTTTTTACATTCTATTTTTGGAGGTCTCTTCCAATACTAACATTCTATGTTCTGTAGTCTTTTAGGAGAACTTAGAGCAGAGTTATTTTCTTTGGCAATCTGGTGAAGGCCACTGACACCTTCCTAGTATAGTATTTTTAAATGCACAAAATAAAATGCATAAGATCATAAAGGAAACCTATATTACTAGATATAAGTAATTACTGGTTAATCAAATTCAGTTACTAGAATTTTTTAAAAACAAGTTCACAGACCTCATAACAAGAACCCTTGACTTAGAGGAAACCTGAGGGACTTAGGGATACTACATCTGGATGAACTGGCAGAGAGACAAGCCCTTACCTCCTTTGAGAATCTCTGAGCATTGACCACCATTGAGGCAGGGGTTCTGGCTGCAAACACTGCTCTGGGGGCAGCACTGGGTAAGAGCCACCCCCTTTAGGAAGCCTACTCTCTTCTTCTGGTTACTAGACAGCAGTTCCAGTTCTTCTCTGTTGACTGTGACATCTTTCACACATCCTCGAAAGGCTCTGGAAGTCTGCTGAGGCAGGTGAGGGTGAATATGGCCACCCAGAAAAAGGTCTCCCCCAACCTGAGGACTCCTGCAATGCTTTGGGAGTACAGTGGAAGCATTGCCCTTGTTATCAATCTGCAGAAGGATGGATGTACCTGTCACCTCCAATAGGATTATATGCCAGTCTTGGTCACTCACAAAGTACATGGAGGACAGATTCCCTTGGAAACCACCCAGACAGCGGTATTCCAGACGTGGCATCCCATCAGCTAGCTGCAAAGAAAACCCAGAAAGCCATCAGTGGGGGAATCACAACAACTACTCCAGCTTTGCCAGTAGCCACCAGCCCTCCAGTTGGAAAAGAGTGGACTGTATGATTGCCTTTCTGTACCTAACTCATACTGGGAGTAGGATCTGGAAGGTAGGTGCTTAATGCTTTCAAGTGATCATAGGGTAGGCATACATAACTGATTTTTCCTAACTGCTTTTCAAAGTTATTTTATATTCTCAATTTGTATGTATCAAGAATGAGGACTTGATCTTGTTTGTTTCATGACTTTCGTGTGTATTTTATTCATAGATGACATTATATTAGTTTTAATTGAGCTTCAGAAGATTATAAAATCTCTGTAGTAAAATTATTAATTACTGGAAAAACCATTCACACTGAAAAAAGATGCAGCAATTTTTTTAGTTTTTTGTATGCTATTAAATAGATCCATAGAGTTGGTCTATCAATACCAATATCTTAGACTAGAAAATGAGTAAGGCTTAATCCTGCATTAAAAAAAAAAGATAAGGCTTGAACCACATTTAAGAAATTACAGCAATGGCTCCCAAGTATCCTGTTGCTGCAAAAGCCCAACCTTTTAAGCAGAGAGGTCTCCAGGTACTATTTCTATATAGTTGTGAATCACAGAACACCACAGTTTCTGAATAATCAAAATTATAAGTAACCTAAGAGGTCAGTTCTAAAAAAGATGTAAATATTCAGGACATATATAATCTGAAAAGGTGGTAGGTTGGCAAAAATGAGAGGCAAGAAGAATTGGACATGCCAAGTTCCTGGTTCATAGAGGAAGGTCTCCAGTACATTAAGTGCATTATCTGGGAAGAATTTTATGGAAAAATATGAACAAGAACCCAACAGAATGAGAAGAGTGCAACAAGTTGCAATATGCATGGTGAAGGGGGTACCCAAACATTAGAAGTCATCTTCCAAGTCTATGCATTTCATACTTTTTTTAAAACATTCACACATGCCATCTCTTTTGATTCATGCAGCAGTCCCAGGAGAGAGGCAGGACAGGGATCATTGCATCCATTTTACAGATGAGAAAGTTGAGGCTCAGAGAGAGCTGATGCCTAAAGTCACACAATAAAGAAGCAACAGAGCAAAGACATAGAATTCAGGGATGCTGATTCCTAATCCAGGCCTCCTTCCACTGGCACTACATTTCTTCCTTACAGTGCAATCCTTAAAGGATACAGTAAATAGTAACTTGTTTCCTTTGTGCTCAAAGAAAGCCACAGTAAAATGGTAAGATGGTATCTATTTAAGTGTGAGTTTTTATTGTTCTCTGAATGCTTGAAGCACTATTAGTCTTTGAGAACGATTTATGGGAGGACCCTGGACCCAAATCATATAAAAATTGGGATGTATATCAATCAAAGGAGAGAGTGTCTTCAGGCAATTTCATCTTTGCTGTTAAGACAAAAATGAAACCAAAAAAAAAAAAAGAATGGCATACCTGAGACCAAGAAATAGCTAGGTAAAATGGCAAGGAATACAGGAAGGGAAAGTAAGGGCTCAAGGAGATAAAAGGGAGGAGAGGGTGTCCCTTGGATTGGGAATTCTTGGAGGAAGTGACCTGGAACTGAGCTTTGAAGAATGGATAAAATTTCTATCAGCAGTAAGGAAGATCAAGAACATATCCAATAAGAAATACAAGAAACAAATTAAACAAAGAAATTATCATCAGTCAAGGCTATCCTCGGGCACTAGTACCTGAAGCATTCTGAGAGTCTAGGACCCAGAACCCTGTGAAATACCTTTCTTGGTGGGGATAAATGTTAAATATAAAAGACGCTCAGAAGGCAGAAGGATGGGGAATTTAAAAAGGAAAATCTTGGGCTACCAAGGTTAGCTAGTAGGGAAACATGTATTCTACCAATTTCACCAGTTTACCTAGGGCAAGTTCTGATTCTTTTAGGGTAAAGCCGAGTTTTACTATTCCCTTTAACCTGGATACATGCCATAGACTTCACCAGATGCCCTATGCAAGATCAATAATTACTTATGGTATAAGTATCTGAGGAGCAGCTAGGTGGTATGTTGAATATATGCTAGGAATACCCGAGTTCAGATCTAGCCTGGGACACTTCCCAGATGTGTGACCCTGAGCAAGTGACTTAACCTTGCTTGCCTCAGTTTCTTCATCTGTAAAATGAGCTGGGGAAGAAAATATCAAACCACTCCACTATTTTTTCCAAGAAAACCCCAAATGACATCATGAAGAGTTTGAACATGACTGAACACAACTACATAATAATAATATAATTATCTTATTTCTCCTGAGTAGACATTATAAAGACCCTTTTAGGGACAGCTAGGTGGCATAGTGGTTATAGCACCCACCCTGGAGTCAGGAGGACTTAAGTTCAAATATGACCTCAGACAATAATTGCCTAGCTATGACCTGGGGCAAGTCATTTAATCCCATTGCCTTAAATAAATAATTTAAAAAAAGATCCCTAGGCTGGGAGTTAGAAGATCTCTGTTCAAGACAGCTCTGTTATGTTTGGGGAACCTTGAACATGTCCCTTAATCTCTCTGGTCTTCAGTTTCCTTCTCTTCATAACATGAACAAGATAATGTTGGAGCTCTTATACTCTCTTCTAAGAGTCCCCTTCCACTTGTGGTACGGAATATTCCATGCTAAAGTCCCCTCTACCTCTCACACCCTATCCAGTTCTAAGAGTCTTTGTAAGGATCTCTTTGCCAGGAAGCAGAGGGCCAGACAGGATATGTCCCTTTTCCCCCTACCCCCACAAGATAGGCCCCTACCTCCAGGAAGGCTACTGTAGACCAGTTGAGGAAGAGCAATGAAGTATGAGGCTGCTGGGTTTTCAGCTGGAGATGGATCCTCCAGTCCTGAGCGAAAGGGTGTTGGTACTGTACCGAGCTCTGACTGCCAAACCTGGAGGCTGTATCTGCAACAACAAGTTTTGTTACCTTAATCTTAGTTAGAGAAGTTGAGATCCCTGATATTTCAAGGTTTTCTTTGGGGCCAGAGTTAGGGCTCATACCAGGGCCAGGGTTAATTAAAACCATGAACCAAAGGGTTATTTGAGAGGCATTTCTTAGCAAGTCTTATAGACCAGGGATAGGGATTAGTCAGGGGCCAAAATAAGGGAGAAGTAGCTATTCCATACTGACATTAAACTGAAGCCTCTTCTATGGGGAAAAATTCATCTACACTTGGTACCTCCTTACCCCTCTAACTTTTTTCAGTCTCCTGAGTTGGCTTCCTTTATTACCACCAAACTAAAATTACTGTTATCAACATCCCCAGTCAACAGATCCAAAGACAGTTTCTGCCCTATCCTTCTTTGGACACAATTTCCTTCCTCTCTTCTAGAAACATCTTATTCTCCTCTTCTTGCCTCATTAACCAGTCCATCTATTTTCTTTGTTGGTTTCTCATCTTCTTACCAGTCCCTTAGAGAGGGGTTTTCTACAGTGTTCTATCCTTGGTGATCTCTTTCTCTCTAAACAGATCCAACTTCATATAAAAGGAGACAAAAAAGCTATAGCTCCACCCTTACCCTTTTCCCAGAACTCCAGGACCATACTTCCAATTGCCAGCTAGATATCTTCAATCAGATTATCCACTGGCACTTAAAACTCAATATTTCATAAATTGAACTATTCATTTTTTCCTCTTCTTAACTTCTCAATTTCTGTTTATGCCACCAACCATCTTCGCAACTAATCAGATTTATAATCTTGTAGTTATCATTGATCCCTTTTTTATCACGCCTCATTTCCCCTTCCTCCATTCAGTCTGTTACCAGTTCTACCCCTGCACAATATCTCTCTATCCTAGACATAGGGGATGCAACATCACAGTTTTGGACATGTTTAATTTAAGATGTCAATGGGATATCCAGCAAGGCTTTTAGCTAGTAATGGGGGACCTAGAGTTCAGGAGAGAAATTAGGGCCGAATATATTGATTTGGATTTACATAGAAATAATTGAATCCATGGGAGCAGATGAGATGACCACGGAAAAGAATGAGAAATCATAGGTCTGAGTCAGAGTTTTAGAAGGAGACAGATGATTTAGCAGAGGAAACTGAGGAGGAATAGTCTAAAAAGTAAGAGAGGGATCTGTGAGAGTGAATTGTCATGGAAGTCAAAAGGTGGGGGAAAAAAGTATCTAGGAATCAGTGGTGACAATGTCAAAAGTTGCAGAGAGGAATAAGGACTGATTAAAAGGCCATAGCTTGAGTGGTTAAGAAACTATTGGCAGCCTTGGTGAGATAAGTTTCAGTAGAGTACCAAATTGTTATACTATATATACATCCCCAAAGTTTTCTATATTCATGCCTTTACTCACACTGTTCCTTCAATATGGGATGCTCCCATTCTTTGCTTTCCATCCTTAAAAACCCATCTTTAGGGAGTGGTTAGATGGTGCAGTGGATAGAGCACTGGTCCTGGAGTCAGGAGGACCTGAGTTCAAATGTGACCTCAGATAATAATTACCTAGCTGTGTGGTCTTGGGCAAGTCACTTAATCCCATTGCCTTGCAAACCACCCCCCCCCCACAAAAAAAACCCACCCATCTTTACCAAAGTAGCCTTTTCTGATTCTCCCTTTTCCTTTCTTAGCCCAGATCTCACAGAGTGTTGGGTTCTACATTTTTCTGATATACTTGTTTTATAGTTATCTTTGTATGTATCCTATCCACTAAACAGAATTTAAGCTTGCATTAGTGTAGGGATTTCTAATATTCTAATATTTGGTGCTTTACATATAATAGCAACTAAATAAATATATATATATATCCAGTTAAAAATGGATTCAATTCAATTAATTCTGTAGTCTAATTGCTACAATGCAGGTGCAACAACCTGGGACTAAGATTAATGGGATTAAAGATTAATGACTTTCTGGGATTTAATCCTGGGAAATTAGGTCAGCTCCAATTTTGCTCCAAGGAGGTTCTCTCACCATTGCAAGAGCAGTTCAGTCTCAAGCTGTACTTAGGGGTCAAGATACTAATCCTGGCAGTGCTGTAGGTGGACACAGCTCCTGAGTCCAGTTGAAGAGTCTCTGTGCAGATGTGATCCTGGCAGCCAAGGCCCGGGCATAGCACCACTGGAGCTACTTTGGTCATATGGATTCCCACAGAGTGCTCCATCTCTCTGGCCCGTCGGGCAATGGAGTCTGCAAGGCTTCGGGGTTCATGGAAAGAGCCAAGGGCCTCCTCAAAGGCAAGGAGAAGGTCTATTCCCACTGCATCCTCTGTAGGTTGCAGACTCACAGGATAGATGTGCTGACGCTCAAAACCCAGAGCACTGCCCAGGAACCTCTGGAGGTTGCGCCAGTAGTCACCCACAAACTCCTCTGGAGAGAGATGAAGGAACTGCAATAGGACAGTCTGTGCCTGGGCTTCTGGGGCTGCATGCCACACATGGACATGGACTCCAGCCAAGGCCACAAAGGTTCCATCACTGACATTGATGTTGAGGATATAGTGGCCATGGGGCAGTCCCTCATTGGCAATGATCTTGCCATCAGCAATACCCACTGAAAAGTAGGCCCGGGTGGTTTTTTTCTCTGTCAACCTATATGTTAGAGTGTCACGAGGATCCCGGTCAGTGGCATGGATCTTCCCCACCACGCCTCCCTGAAATGTCTGCTCCCCTGTGGTGATGAAGATCTCTAGAGGGAGGGCAGAAGGCGGGTATTGGCTCTGCTCTGTGACTTGGGCATTGACAAAAGCTGAAGAAGAAAGAGGAGGAATTCCACTGTCTGATACCTGTCAAAGAAGACCAACCACAGTCATTAGGAATGAATCTGATAGATACAATGGATTCAGAAAAGCATGGGAATACTTAAATGAAATGATGCAAACTTATATAACCAGAGCCAGGTAAACAATTTGCACAATGCCTACATTGATGTAAATGGAAATAACAGCAAAACAACTGAAACTGTATGCTATTAAATGACCAAGTCTGTCCAAAACGAAGAGACAAAAGAAGACAGCTTTCTCCTTTCTTTGGTGTAATGGGAAACTATGGGTATGCAGCACTGCAGAATATCAGACTTTTTTGAAGAGTTGGTTCATTTTTTTTGAACTGTTGGAGATTTTTTTTCCACTTTGTTTCAAGGGATAGCTCTCTTAGTGGGGACACACTGGGAAATATAAATGATGTAAATAGAAAATACATGAATGAAATTTTATTGACCACTTCAAGAAGACAGCCAATACTTCCTAAATATCCAAAAGATAAAAATATAGTTCCTGCTCTCACATGATCCCACAGTATCTTCTGAGATGACTACCTTTTCCATCCACATCTGCAGTGTTGACCTCATCTCTTAGAACTGCATTCTGTACTCTGACACCAGCCTTCCTCTCAATTCATCTACTTCAACTGTTCTTTCACTGATTAAATCAACCTAGACCTCACTCTTTCACTTTCATTCCTATTCTCCCAATCCAGCATAACAACTCTGATTTCACTTGTCTCCCCATTCAGTCTTGACCCATTGTCCAACCAGATTCATTAGTATCTGCATTTCTGAGTATCCCCTCTTCACACACCATGCCACTTTTCTTTTCTTGCTGTAGAGTATTGATGTATCAATCAATCAAAAAGGTCTTCCTCTGACCCTTCTGTTTCATCTGTTATTCCATCTCCAACTTTACCTTTATCTCTATACTTTTAAAAAATGTAATCTATGCCTCTATTTCTATACTGCCTCAGTTCTTATAACTTGGTTTCCTTTTTTTTCAGATATCCCACCATAGTATCAGACATTATTCATCATCCTCTCCCATTGACTTCTCTTTTGACTTCAGAAATAACAGACCACTTTCTCCACCTATCTCTAAATGCTCCTTCAATTTTTTCTTGACTTTCTCTATTCTTAACCTTTTAATGTAACTGCTTCTTAAGATTCTTTTCTTGGTTCCCTTTTTTCTCCATATTATCTCTTCTATATGCAGTTTAGACCCCATAATCTGCCCTCTTTGAGTATCACTTTGGGGCTTTTTAGCTATCACCCTAGAATTCTTTGTTTTCCTGACCTCCCTTTAACCAATCTTACTCCCACCCCTGCCCCATTCAACTACCCCTATTGTGCCATTGACTCATAAAACCTATATTCCCTAGCTCTGTCCTCTTTCAGCTCGGGATCTACATTTCCAGTCCCCTATGTAACCTCCATTCACCAGTTCTTCAGTTCATAACATTGAGTTGTCTTTGTCTCTTCCTTCTCCTTTATCATATGTTGTCAGTAACTAGTCATTTCTGGTTAAACAAAATCTCTGGAAATGATTTCCCCCTAAACTTTTGCATTAGATTCCTAACTTTTTTTAGCTCCTTAAGTTTTTTTATTCTGAATTAATGAATAATAAAAAGGGAACATTTTCTTATGGAAATATAAATAGAAAAGGGATTGCTATATACAACTTAATTTTTTTGAGTGTTTAATATATTTAGCATATTACTGTCCTGCTTATCTGTGTTCCTTCTATTTTTCTTCTCTGTGTTTTTTTTAAATGTTTCAGTAGTGGGGCAGCCAGGTGGCACAGTGAATAGAGCACCGGCCCTGGAATCAGGAGTACAGGCATTCAAATCAGGCCTTGGACACTTAATAATTACCTAGTTGTGTGGCCTTGGGCAAGCCACTTAACCCCATTGCCCTGCAAAAACCTAAAAAAACCCCAAATGTTTCAATAACCCTTTTTCTTTTTTTTCTTTTTTTGGGGGGTGGGAAGGAAACATCACTATCACTATCTCCTCCCTCTCAAATCTTTCCTTCCTCCCAATAACACTCAAAACACAATTCTTATAAGGAAAAACAAATAAAACAAAGCAAAAAAAAAAACCACAGGTAAAACAAGATCATATATTTTTCATGGCCTAAAATTAATGTCATATTGTTAACCTTGAGTTCAGCAATCCTGTGTTTGGAGATTAGGAGCATGCTTCATCATCACTCTTCTAGAATTAGCATTGGTCATTATATTAATCAAAGCTCTTATGTCTTTTAAAGTTGTTTTTCCATACAGTGTTATTTTGCCTATTCCTTTTAATTTCTACTTTCTTTCCTATTCATTTATTTTCCAGCATGACCAAACAAATCTATCTTGTGTCACTTCTTGGCTCAAAAAGAATTCATTGACTTCCTATTCCTACCAAATAAAAGTTATCAAACTGCTTTAGCTTATATTTGTCTGGCATTGAAAAACCTTCACCATTAAGACCCACCCTCCCTTTAAAGCCTTATGTTATGTTTCCCCCAAACATTCAACATTCAAGTCAAACTACTCTCTGTCCTTGACCATCCAGGTTTTTTCCACTTCTATGCTTTTTCTGTCTCCTCCCTGTCTCTCTTCTTTTGGTGAATTCCTATCTATTCTTTAAAGTCCAACTCAAATGCAGCCTTCCTTTTACAAAACCCTCCCTAATTCCCTTGATCCATGATGACTTTCATGTCTGAATCTCTGATAGCACTTTATTTTATTCTTTTCAAATAAACTTATCATTTATTAATATCCATTAGGTTTATGTGTATCTTCATTCAAGCTTTCTTTTACTTTATCTTTTTGTGTCCATCAAGAAAACAGGTGATGGGAGGACCTCAGATCCTTGAGTAAATGAACCTGTTTTTGCTTTTCTCCTGTGGTGCCTATTCTTTCCTACCATTAAGTGGAATATTGGAAATATAAAGGCATTGTGAGATTTGAAAAGTTGGCAGTCTAGTTGTTTACCAACTGGAATGAATGACAAAGTAGCAGTTGAAAGCACAAGCCCAAAGATTCAGCCCAGTATTTGAGAGTCCCCACAGTCAAGATGCCAGATTCTATAAGAGAAAGCAACTCTATCTTAGCATCTGATAAAATCCAGAAATGAACTTGTTGGTGGGATGGGGAAGGGTACGAGTGTTTGATAACAGCTATTTTAAATTAGCTGCCTATTCTTCAAAGGGAATGAGGTGCTATGGGGAAGAAATATCTGTACTTTTATCCTTGCTGTATCTTCTTAATAAATGTCCTTTTTTTAAACAACTAAAAGACCTCTTCTGATGTCTTAGCCTATTGACACAGCCCTGGTTTCTCAAAGGGTATGTTTTCACTGCAATTAATTAAGCTGAGAAAATGTTGGAAATGGATCTATTTACTGTTTTCTTAGTCTAGCTAGATTTGGAATCTCATCACAGACTGATTATAGAGTAGCAAATTTTTCAGCCCTGTCAACTCTTGAAGACCATTTACTAAGTTGCAAAGGAGTTTCAATAAGACCTGGTATAATATACATCAGTGAACTCACAGATCCTGTACTAAAATATGGTTTCTATGTATGTCTAATACCATTATTGGATTAGAAATTCCAAGGTGATGGGGTTGGCCTAGGTAATACCTAAAGTGTCTTCCAAGTCTAACTCCTATGATGTTACTCTACTATATCTGGACAGGCCACATCTGGATGAGTGTATCCAGTTCTAAGGACCGTATTTCACTGACAAACTGGGATATGTCAAGAGGAGGATGGCTGAGACGATGAAAGGATGTGACACCTTGCTTTATGAGGCTAAGAGAACTGAGTTGGCTTAGCCTTGAGAACAAGGAGAACATCATCTCTGTCCTCAAATATCTGAAGACCTGTTATGGCAAGAAGAGATTCCATTTATTCATTCCACAGAAGGCAAAAAGTAGGAGCAATGGGGGAGAATGTAGGGGGGCAGATTTTAGCTTTGGATACTAATAAGTAAATCTGTTCAAAAAAGGAATGGATTCCACTGGACATTAGGAAACAGCAAGGACTGTTCTCAAAGACAGACAGAAAGATAAACAGTCAGACAGATAGCTCTAAGGGGACTCTCACCTGAATCTGAAGCAGATACTGCTCTTTGAATCTTCGGTTCAAAGCTGCTGCTGTTACCAGCCAACCATCCTCTGTGACCCGGAAGGCAGAACCATCATTGCCATCGGTGATTCGGAATGAGTATGGTGGCCCATTCTTCGGGGAGTCTCGGTCACTCAGGATCAGCTTCAGAACTTTACTGCCAAGTGGAGCATTCTCCTGACATAGTAAGAAACATGTAATTAAGAGTGAGGGCTGGGGCAGTTAGGTGGTACAGTGGATAGAGCACTGGTCCTGGAGTCAGGAGTACCTGAGTTCAATTCTGGCCTCAGACACTTACTAATTACCTAGCTGTGTGGCCTTGAGCAAACCACTTAACCCCATTGCCTTGCCAAAAAAAAAAACCTTAAAAAAAATTTTTTTTAAAAAGAGTGAGGGCTTCAAAGGGCAACAAAAATGTGCATACCCCTTGATCCAGCAATACCACTACTGGGTCTCTACCCTGAAGAGATGATGAAAAAGGGCAAAAACATCACTTGTACAAAAATATTCATAGCAGCCCTGTTTGTGCTGGCAAAGAATTGGAAATCAAGTAAATGTCCTTCAATTAGAGAATGGCTTAACAAACTGTGGTATATGTATGTCATGGAACACTATTTTTCTATTAGAAACCAGGAGGGATGGGAATTCAGGGAAGCCTGCAAGGATTTGCATGAACTGATGCTGAGTGAGATGAGCAGAAGGACATTGTACACCCTAACAGCAACATGGGGGCAATGATCAACCTTGATGGACTTGCTCATTCCATCAGTGCAACAATCTGGGACAATTTGGGGCTGTCTGCAATGGAGAATATCATCTGTATCCAGAGAAAGAACTGTAGAGTTTGAACAAAGACCAAGGACTTCTAATTTAGGGGGAAAAAAACCTGATATCTTATTGTCTGATCTTGGTATCTCTTATACTTTAAGTTTCTTCCTTAAGGATATGATTCCTCTCTCATCACATTCAGTTTGGATCAATGTATACCATGGAAACAATGAAAAGACTGATAAATTGCCTTCTGTGGGGGTTGGGGGAGGGAAGTAAGATTAGAGGAAAAATTGTCAAACTCAAAATAAATAAAATCTTTTAAAATATATTTTAAATAAAAGTGTTTATATTATATAAATAAAAGTGTTTTTTTTTATCAAGGGTCCTTTCCTTTTTGAGACTTAGTTTCCACCTTTGGACATTAAGCCCTACTTCCTGTCTCTATCATAAGGATCTTTAAAAAGACATTGAATGCTTGACTACTCAAATTTCAAAGAGTATTTTTAAATAAAATAATATAAAATAGAGTCAACCAATATTTATAGGGTACCTATTAAGTGGATAGCTGTTAGGGAGACTTGGAAATATAAGGCATAAGGAAGATCAAATCAATACATTCTTAAAGGACCATCAATAGAATTAATAATTAATAATAATAAATACTAAATAATAATAATATTTAATATGTATAATAGAAACTTGAAGGTGCCTTATAATTCAAAGTGTCTGCTACCTCTCATTTTTACAAGTAAGGCCCAGAGAGGAGAAATGACTTAGCAGAGGTTTTTCAAAGAGGAATTGAGGGTTGGGGAGGGAGGGGGAAGTTGTTGCTTAAATCTAAATCTCATCTCCTTGGTCAGGGCTCTTTCCACTGTCCCATTCTATCTCTTTATAGAGTATTTTATAATTTGAAATTACAAACTACTTTCACATTCATAATTTCATTTGATCATCATAGTAGTTCTTAGGTCTTTGAGGTAGGCACAGTAAAGATTTTTTATACCCATTTTATAGATAAGAAAACTGATAACCACAGAAGGTTTCATGGCTAGTAATCATAAGTTTATTATAAAATTATTGCATAAAATAAGTAAGTAAAGTTTAGACAATTTGAGTGATCAAAAAGTCATCCACAAATTTTTTTTCCCTGCAGGCATAAGTGGTCATCATGTTAACTGAGAAGTACACTTAACCAAGGGGCATTAAACCAATCCACATGTCATAATGAATTACAAGGAAGACGTGTTGCCTAAAGGAACTTACACACACAAAAATCACAATATTATTAAATTATTGGGTGATATATATACAACTGGAGCCTCCAGTGGAAGGAAGAAACTCCTGACTTTACTCCAAGCCCACATGGTGTGGTAGGAAAAAATAATTGATTTCAAGTCCAAAGATTTGGATTCAAGTCCTGAATTTGACCCTTTTTAACTAATGTGATCCTGTCAATTCTCTTTATTTCTCTGAGAGTCTTGCTATTCACATACTACATTCTCTTGGAGGGGGGTCTTTCTTATTCATCTATAAAATGATGGGGTTGGCTAAGATGATACCCAAGGTCTCTTTCAAGTCTGAATCCTGTGAGTGCTACTACATTTGGGCAGCTAGGTAACTTGGAGTCAAGAAGATAAATCTTTGTTAGTTCAGATTTGGTCTCAGACCTTACTAGCTGGCAAGTGACTTAACCCTGTTTGCCTTAATTTTCTCAACTGTAAAATGAGGTAGAAGAAGAAATAGCAAACTACTCCAGGATCTGCCAGGAAAAGACCAAATGGGGTCACAAAGAATCAGATATAACTGAAATTCTTGAACAACAAAAACATTTGGGCAGGCATCTTCTGGATGACAGTATCCAGTTCTGAGAATCAAATTTCACTGGCAAACTGGGATAGATCAAGAGGAGGGTGGTTATGACCTTGAAGGGATATAGTTGAAGGAACTGAATGTTTAGCCTTAAAAGGAGAAAACTTAAAGATAAAATTTCTGTCTTCAGTTATCTGAAGTCCTGTCATGTGAAGGAAGGACTCCATTTATTCTAACCTGAGAAGGCAAAAAGTAGGAATGATGAGGGAGGATGCAGGGAGGCAGATTTTAACTTCATATACTAACAATTAGATTCATCTGAAGGAGGCATGGACTTTAAGGAAAGAGTAGGAAACTCCCACTTCTGAAGGTCTTTCTAACAGAGCCTGGAGATGTATTGGAGATGCTATAAAGGGTTGATTCTGCCACAGGTAAAGAAGAGATGACCTCAGAGAAAAATTACAGGTATGAAATCCTATAATTCTACCAAAAATGAAGTGGGAGGGGATATTATTGGCTTAAGGTAACTCAGAAGCTCATCCTTACCTGGATCACAATGCTGTAGTTGAGCTGGAAGAAGCGCGGGGGGTTATCATTGACATCAACCACCTGTACAACTACTTCCACATCCTGGTACAGTGCCGGCTGCCCGCTGTCTGTGGCTCGAAGGGTCAGGGAGTAGCTAGAAGTCTGGCCCAATGCAGGTATGGGATAGGGGATATTAGTAAGTGGTTAGGATGATCTGCTAAGTGCACTCACTCTCTTTCTCTGTCTTTCTGTCTGTCTCTGTCTCTCTCAGATAAAACTTTAGAGTGAGGGCAAGCTTCTGGAACTTTAATGCTGCATCAGGACCATTTGGTGATTCCACCAAAGATTAGAGCTTCTTGGAGGTCATTTAGCCTATCCCTCTACAACCCCATTAGCATTCTTAAGAAGCATGTCTGTTCAAAGAGTAAGATCCAGATACTTTTATGCCTGGCCCGCAATATTCTTCTTTATCAATTTCACCAAGGGGTCTATTCCACCATGTAACTTACCTCCTCCCAGTCCAGATGCTTGGCAAGTTGGAGCTCTCCCTTTTTAGGATGGATGGTAAAGTGTCCCAGTTGGTCCCCTGCTACCAGGCCATAAGTAATGGCACTGTTTAGGGGTCCATCCTCATCAGTTGCTGATACCTGTAAGAGGGAAATTACCTTCTAAGAGGGAAGAGATTGACCATTTCTCACCGCCTCAGTTTCTTCAACTGTAAAATAGGGTACATAACAGTACTTACCTTATAGAGTTATTGTGAAGATATAGTGAAAACGTAATTTGCAAGGTAATTAAGAGTCCTGGTAGATAATAGGCACTAATGAAAATGTAGTCCTTTTCTTTTCCCCTTCTCAAGACTGTCATGGAGACTTGCTAGCTGTTTTTTGGTTTTGTTTTGGTTTTGTTTTTGTTTTTTGCAAAAGGCAGGAAAGCCCCTTCCTGTATCTTGGTTGATTCAAAGTTCAAGCCTTTGACATGACTTCCCAACCATATGAGGTATAAAAAGTTCATCCTTCAGAACTGATAGCTGTTCCATGGCTATGTGAATCAACACAACTTTCTAACCAAATGAGTTTCCATATGGAAATAAATAGGATTGAGTCTAGTTATACCAGTGCTGTATCCTGGTTGGGAACTCTCTTCACTGTATGCTAAATAAACACACTTTTGTTACTAGTCACATAGTCTACAAATGGCTCATTTCATTCCAGTTCTGAACCTGAAGTCCAGACCTGAGTCAGGTCTAACCTACAAATCCAAGAGAGTCTTCTCAGCATGGTACAGCTGCAGGCTGCACTAAGTTACATTCTTTTATTATAAGGGAGAGTTTTATTGGGAGGAGAAGCAGTTAATAGAATGTAAAACATTTTTCAAAAAAAACCATTTTTTCAAAGAAAGAGGATTTAATACAGCATCAATTTCTTTCCTTTTATGAAAATGAAAATGATAGACATGACTAATTCTTCTCATATATATATATACATATATATATATATATATATATATACACTCTTCATAAATACATACACACACACACACACACACACACACACACACACTCTGGCTATTTGTGTTCAAACACATATACATTCAAGAAAAGATCTAATTTAGGGGCAGCTAGGTGGCAAAGTGGATAGAGCACCAGCCCTGGAGTCAGGATGACCTGAGTTCAAATCTGACCTCAGACACTTAATAATTGCCTTAGCTGTATGACCTTGGGCAAGTCACTTAACCCCATTGCCTTAAATAAATAAAAAAGATCTGATGTTTACATAATATAATTATGGGCTTTGCGATCTCTAGACACTGACACTGCTAGATAACATAGCCCTGGTACCGTAGAAAGAGATCACTTGACAGTGAGACAGAAGGCCTGGGTTCAAGTCCTGGATCCATTAGTTGCTTGACTTCTGATTACAGGCAAGTCACATTTAACCTCCTGCAGTTTCAGTTTCTTCATCTTTAAAAATGGGGATACTAATTGCCCTGGATATTGTGATAAAATATTTTATAAACAATAAGGCATTTTAACAATTATTATCATTACCTTATGAAACTTTGAACTCCTTCTTGTATCCTGGTAGCTATTTTGTATCTACAAGTACAGCTTGACAATACAAATTACAAGTCACACAATATTACACACATATAATCTCATAGTGTCTATCATTTGTATAGCACAATAAGGTTTTACAAATTTTTTCCTCATGAATCATCTCATTTGTGAGGTCGACATGGTTTTCTAATAGATAAGGAAAGTGAGGTTGAGATTGTGACTTAGCTAGGTTTCTGCCTAGATTAAGGGAAGGATCTACCACCCTCCTTTCCCCTACAGAGCATCACCACTTTTGGTATCTTAGTTCACTTTCTGGTACTTTGGACTACAGAGGCAAGATGGTGTTGGAAGGGACAGTGCAAAGAAAGTACCAGACTTTGTGGTACCATTGGTCAAAGAGAATGAAACTTGCCACCCATTCCAATGCCATACTTTCTCCTAATCAAAGTTTACAGGTCATTTGAAGTTTTTTCCCCTTAGGCTCTTGTCCTCTGATCTAATAATCTACTTGGAGATGTCAATGACTGATATATGGAAGGAATTTAGCTCTAAGCCCATATACCCTAGTCAAAGGTCAGGAGTAAAGAATAAGGGTAGTCTTACCGTGAGGATGATCTTTCCCACAGCAGCATCTTCCTTAACCTCTACATTATATAGTTCCTTTGGAAACTTGGGTGGATGATCATTTATATCAGTCACATTGACTATAACCATGGTCCCATCATTGAGGGAAGGGGAACTCTTTCGGATGCACTCAATGGATAGGTAGTACTCTTGAGAAGTTTCAAAGTCCAGACTCCCATTAACATACAAGATCCCTGTTCAGGGGCAAGGGGAAACAAGAATGATGAGAAATGGAATCATGAAGGACAAGAAAGTGACTCCTCTCTGAGGTCCAGACCAGAAGCCTATAGATGCAAAGGTCTTCAGAAGGTCAGTCTAACCACTTCTCAAATGGTTTCAGTTAAGCTAGTCTAAATATAGATCTTTTCTATACCAATGTAGAAGGCTTTCAGAGATTATTTTTCCCATTTTATAAATATGCATCTGTGAGGCTCTTATCCATATTTTCCCCTAAATCCTCCAAAGAGGGATTGGTTCAAAGTTCTTTAATGTGAAGCATGGAATTTATCCATCTGTTGTCTCTTAGTCCTACCACATGACTGACCCACCTCTATTTCCAGGCATGTATCTCTTGGATCTTATCCTTGGACTGGAACTTCTAAGATCTCTTCCAACTCTGAAATTCTAGAATTCTTTACAAGCTGAAGGTCAGGAAATATGAATTGGTGAGGAACAGTTGAGGAGACAAAGATTGTTCTTGGAAGCAGGAAAAGTAGTTCAAAGAACAGTTTGAAAAATAATTGCAAATAACTAGGCTATTTAAGGACTACAATACAAGAAACTACAAAGGACTTATGAAGGAAATTACTATCCACTTTCAGGGAAAGAATTGATAATTTGGAAGTAGGCATTGTATGATTCCATATATATCAAATCTCAAAATATATCAAATGTTGGCCTTCTCTGATGCAGGTTTGGGAGAGAGGAAAGGAGACAACTCAGACCTCAAAGTATATAAAAAAGAATAAATTAAAAGAAAAACATGGAAAGAACATGACACAAAAATTCAAGAAAGAGAAAGCTATTATGGAATCTTATTTTGAGTAAGGAGGGACTAGGTAAAAGGATGTATGGAAAGATTTCTAGATGAAAGATTCGGGTCAGAGAAACAACCACTGGAACTGGGTTTGCCCAGCCAAAAAGAAAGCTATTTATCAAGTTCCAGAGGCCAAGAAAAACAGCCAAAAGGGAAAGATTAGAGCTGAGAATTAAACCTATGTCAAGGCACACAAAGCTGGACTCTGTGATTAATGTAAGTAGCTGTACTTTATAGAATCATAGAATGTCAGAACTAGAAAGCACTTTACATCATAAGAATTGAGAGCTGTCCTAATCCTTTCATGTTCTAGGTCGAGAATGTCTATACAGATCTACTATAATCTATGTTTTGTAAACATGAATTTGTTCCAAAGTGATTGATATATTCAAGAACATTTTGAGCATCATGCAAATTTCAAATTTGCTTCTGTGTATTTCTTCCCCCAAAATAGTTAAAAATGCAGAAAAGTACACCATTTCACAAGACTGTAACCTTACAATGCCCATTTCCACAAGCAAACTTTGAGTCTTTGGCAAGGAAAACTTTCACATTGACTATCTGCTACTGCAATAGCAGCTGTGTGGCTGGGGTGAGAAGAGCTAGCCATCCCCCTATCTCTTTCCTTTCTGCCTTGGCCTCCCACAGACTCAGAATTTCAGCCTGCCCAATGTGCTTAGGGTACAGGCAAGCTATGCAGCAGTTAGAAGCTGCAGATGTGGTTACTATTTATTAAAGTGTTTATGGATTTCTTAACTATTTAACATATATAAAATTGTGCTGCCATTTTTATTAGCTTCTTTTCATTTTGTTTTGCTTTGAATATGTAATTAATGCAGTTGCGCTTTAACTCCAATTTACCTATTAGTTTTATGGCTTTTATTGGAAGTTTTTGCATAGTACACTACTTTTGGGGAATGTGTTTGTTGTATTTGAGCAGAATTGACTATACCTTGAGTATCCTTTCATGCTAATATGGAATATAAATTCTAAGTGGGTAGCTGAGAGGACAGAAAAGCTCAGAGGAGATAGACTGTGTTCCCCAGGAAACAGTCTAAAGAAGGAAAAACCCCTAATCTTTCTGATATGGTGATAGAATTAATAAAAATACTGAAAAATAGCATATATACATGTTATGTGGGCATATAACTATAATAAATTTTATATAGCTATACATATAAACATATACATGAATATTATGTATATATAGTATATGTAACATGTCTGATATAAATGTTTATATGGCATATATAATATATACAGCCATATGTTTATGTATATATCATACATATATATCCCTATATACATATATATGTATATTCCCCATATATCTATGTATATGTATTTGTTCCTTAAGGTTTTTAAAGTTTTTGTTACATAAGTTATTTCATTTGATATTCACTGATAAACATAAGAATCTTGTTTCAGGGTACTTGGAGCGATCATCTTGCATTGCTTAGAGAGGACATTTGCAGTCAAATCTGATCTAGAAGTCTAGAATGTTATTTTATATCCTTCAAGTCAAAAAATGGTAGAATAATAAATTCTATCCTTCTAGGGGTGGCTAGGTGGCACAGTGGATAGAGCACCAGCCCTGGAGTCAAGAGTATCTGAGTTCAAATCCAGTCTCAGACACTTAATAATTACCTAGCTGTGTGGCCTTGGGGAAACTGCTTAACCCCATTTGCCTTGCAAAAAAAAAAAAAAAAACTAAAAAAAACCACCTTCTATTCCAATTTTCTCTTTTGACAGTGGAGGAAATGGGGGTCAAAGGAAATTAAATGATGTGCCCAAATTTGCATTATGAGCCAGTGGCAGAGATGGGACTAGAATTCAGGTCTTCCCATTCCCAATACTTTATTGTTTCTAATAATGAAATAATGAAAAGGGAGTAAGCTGTAAAGAAGACCATGACGTCATATGGATGGTAGCATGAGTTGTAAATTATGTTGATTATAGTGAGAAGGTGCTGTGCAAAGATATCCTTCTCACTGCATTATTCAGAACTGTCTCCATCCCATGGCTGATCTAATAGGAACCAGAACTTCTGGATTCAGTGAGAGACGCTGACCTTTTGGATGGGATATTTCCCATATTACTGAAGCACCATGACATTAGTTTAATGTAGGGCAGAGCATGGCAATTTTTTGATGACAAATTTGAGACAATACAATAAAGCTAACCTCCCTCTCCATGGTCTAATCTTTAATATGATGCTTTTCTGGCAATAGTCTTTCACTAGTAAGATAAAGTTAATCTGTCTCTAGCAAGGCAATGGTATTAAGTGGCTTGCCCAAGGCCACACAGCTCGGTAATTATTATTAAGTGTCGGAGATCAAATTTGAACTCAGGTCCTCCTGACTCCAGGGCCGGTGCTATATCCACTGCGCCACCTAGCAGCTCTTTTATTGGCAATCTTAACTGGAACTCTTCTCTCCTTTCCCTTATCCCTCCCTTGGCCATTTCCTTCTTCTCCATTTTTCCTTTTCCCTCTTTCTTTTGCCCCTTCCTTTCCCCCATCCACTTCTCTAACTCCTTTTCTACCTTTCCTTCGACCCTCTCCCTTTCCCTCCTTCTGTTCTCCCTTTTTTCCTCCTCTTTCTCTTTCTCCTTCTCCTCTAAGTGGGTGACAAAGAATCATCAGACCTAGAGAAGATGTATAGATCATCTAAAACTAACCTGCTGATTTTCAGGGGAAGAAAATGAGGAAGCAGGTTGACCAAAGTCCCATACTAAGAGGCAGAGCCCAGACTAGAAATAAAACCTCTTGCTTCCCATTGTCTGTCCCTACCATAAAAAACATTGAGCCCTGTCAAGAGTCAGGAGGACCTGAGTTCAAATTTGACCTAAGACATTTAATACTTAGCTGTGTGACCTTGGGCAACTCACTTAACCCCCATTGCCTTGTCAAAAAAAACTTTACAAAAAATTGAGCCCCCAATGAGTTGGATTTCCAGGTCTCTATAAAGTGTTCCCATCTTATGTTCTCACCTGTGTGGTAGTCCAGTCGAAATTTCTCCTGCTCATTCCCACTGACAATCTGGTAACCTGTCTTCTCAGCACCTTCACGGGTGAGCGGGGCCAAGCGAAGGACTTCAGCCCCCAAGCGAGCATCTTCAGGGACCTGCACACTATGCTCAGTGCTCAAGAACACAGGCAGATAATCAGCCAGGTTTACCACAGAAACTGCGACTGTACCCAGTGTGGACAGTGGGCTTGGGGTCCCTTGATCTGAAGCCCTAACTGTCAATTCCAGGACCTCCTGTTGCCTTGCCCGCAGCGGTTTCTCCAGACGGATCACTCCTGTGGTGGCCTCTATAGAAAAGTGACCATCAGCTGAGCCCACCAGGGAATAGGACACCTGGGCATTGATACCTGTTGGGAAGGAAATGATATTTACAACAAATGCCTAGGCTGGCCCTCAAGGGCCTCTGTGAAAAAAATGCCTTCTGAGGTTTGGGGAATTGAGAAAATTCTTACTAATATAGTGACTATATGAATCAGAGATTCTCAAGAGTTGAAAGTGACCTCAGAGGTCATATGGATCAACTCCCATTTGAACCATAAATTCCCTCTAAAAGTTCCCCAATAAGTGATTGTTGAGCTTCTACATTAAGATTCCCAATGTTGGGGAACTCACTACACCTTGAGACAAAACCTACTTTACTTTTGTGCAGTTAGAAAGGAAATTTTTCCTTATATTGAGCCAAAAAAATCACTCCTCCTAACTTTCACCAGTGGTTCTATTTCTGCTCATAAGGGTTTGAGCAGAATAAGTTTAATCCCTTTCTGATGAAAGCTTTTAAATACCCTCAAGAGTCACACAGGAGGTATGTATCAGAGATAAGATTTTTTTTTTTGGCTTGGATGAACCTGAACCTGGACTTTATTTTTTATTAATATTTTATTTGGTTTTTTCAATTATATATAATAGTAGTCTCTATCATTTTTGTAAGGTTTTTGACAATTTTCCCTACCCTCCCTTCCCTACCCTCCCCCTCCACCACAGATGGCAGTCTGATAATCTTTACATCGTTTCCATGCTATACATTGATTGAAATTGAATGTTTTGAGAGAGAAATCATATCCTTGAGAAAATAAAATATAAGAGATAGAAAAATTATGTAAGTCATAAGACACTTTTTTAAGAAAAAAATGAAGGTAAAAGACTTTGGTCTTTGTTTAAATTCCACAATTCTTTCTCTGGATACAGATGGTATTCTCTATCACAGGTATTCTAAAATTGTCCCTGATTATTGCATTGATAGAGTGAGCAAGTCCATTAAGTTGATCATGACCCCCATGTTGCTGTTAAGGTGTACAGTGTTCTGGTTCTGCTCATCTCACTCAGCATCAATTCATGCAAGTATTTCCAGGCTTCTCTGAAATCCCATCCATCTTAGTTTCTAATAGAACAATAGTGTTCCATAACATGCATATACCACAATTTGTTCAGCCATTCCCCAATTGATGCACATTCACTCAATTTCCAATTCTTTGCCATCACAAACAGGGCTGCTATGAATATTTTTGTACAAGTGATGTTTTTACCCTTTTTCACAATCTCTTCATTACCCAGGTATAATTCCAGATTGCTCTCCAGAAAGGTTGGATGAGTTCACAACTCCACCAAGAATGCATTGGTATCCTAGATTTCCTACATCCTTTCCAACATTGAACATTGTCCTTTCTGGTCATATTGGCCAATCTGAGAGGTGTGAAGTGGTACCTCAGAGATACTTTAATTTGAATTTCTCTAATCAGTAATGATTTAGAGCAATTTTTCATATGACTATGGATAGCTTTGATTTTCTCATCTGTAAATTGCCTTTGCATATCCTTTGACCATTTGTCCATTGGGGAATGGCTTGTTTGTTTTTTTTTAATTGACTCAGTTAAGAGATATGATTTGAACACAAGTTTTCCTGTTTCTTAGACTGTCTTTCTATTTACTTTTCTACACTGTCTTTCTAGTATTGTAATTTTTGTTGTGTTCAACTCTTCAAGATTCCATTTGGAGTTTACTGGGCACTGATAATGGCATGGTCTGTCATTTTTTTCCCTAGCTCATTTTACAGATGCGAAAACTTAGGCAAAACAGGATTAAGTGATTTGTTCAAGATCACACAGCTAGGTAGTGTCTGAGGCCAGATTTGAACTTAGGAAGATGAATTTTCCTGACTCTAGGTCTACCATGCTACCTAGGTGCCCTGGTATAGGCCTTCTGGAGAATAAGAATGTTCTCGCTAAAATGATCTAGGATTCAGCTATGAGAACTATTGCTTTTTCCTTCTGGATAATTTCTTTATACAAACAAGACTCTTCTATTTCCACCACACCCCCAACCAGATGATTCCCATTTCATCTTTTCCTTCCTCCCACAAAGGTCCCTCTATTCCAAGATAATCTGCTGAACATCTCCCATACAAGGTTTACTAATTTCCGTCCTCTTGCCTTTTCACCACCCAAGTCCCCTGTTACAATGCATTTACCCTTCCTCTCTGAAAATCCATTCCCCTGCTCCAAAACCTTGCTCTTATCTCCTCTGGGAAGCTTTCTTAGACTAATCCTAATTACTCCCTCTGGCATTCCTTTACTCTGAAGCCCATAAAGAATACATTCTCAGGTTGTAAAACTGATTGCCAATGGGTAAATTGTTAAGATATGTATGCACCTTTATCTGTTTGTCTCAAATATTCTGTAAACTTCTTGAAGTCAGGAACTTCTATCTTGTTAGCACAGTGCCAAATACCACAACTTTTGACTTTTTTCTCCATCCAGAACCTTAATAATCCAATTAGTTCCACAGTTATCACCACTTCCTTTGGCCAAGAGATAAGCTTGCTACTTATCCATGTTGTATATAAGTTGGCTAAATGTGGGTCTTTGGTTATTCGCAGTGATTGAGACTGATAGTCTGCTCAAAAATGCTCCCCCCAGCCCCATTTAAACTTACCTGCATCTGGATCCCGGGCAAAAACAACAGCTACAGGTGTCTTCACAGTGGTATTGTCAAAGACAGCCACAGAGCAGTGGTTGGGGAAGAATCTTGGAGCATTGTCATTCACATCCTCTACCCAAATGGTCACATCTGCTTGACACGACCGCCCCCCTCCATCTGTGGCCTTGGCCACCAAATGATACACGTCCTTCTCCTCACGGTCCAGAGGCATTAGGGTGGTCAGCTCTCCTAATAGGCAAAATTAGAACTGGTGAACTTCCTCAGTAGTCAATGGGACTTGTGCTACAAACATCTAGGAAAGGAGAGGAAATGATAACTGGTCCTACTGGTCCCTTGTTCAGGTGGGTCATGTACCTTTTCTTTTGGGGAATGGGCCTGGATAGTTTTAAGGAGAGCATTCTCCATCCATTAACCATCTCAAGATTCTGCTGTTAAAAGATTAAAGGTCAACTATCATCATTATTTCACCAATAATTATAATAAAAGTAGTAAAACAGCATAAGTATAGGAGGCATTCAAGTATGAATTATTGCCTGAGTTTTCTCATCCTTAAAAAAAAGAGAAAATATGAATTCAGGACATAGGATGAGATTTTCTTTTGTATATGACCAGTACAAGAATTAGTTTGACTTGACATATATATGTATACACACACACACACACACACAAATTCACACATGCACATGTGTGTGATAAGAGTTTTTATTTCCTTTTCTTAAATTCATTCTAGAAAACAAAGCATAACGTGGCTAGGTGGCGCAGTGGATAGAGCATCACTCTGGAGTCAGGAGTACCTGAGTTCAAATTTGGCCTCAGACACTTAATAATTACTTAGCTTTGTGGCCTTGCAAAAATCCTAAAAAAAAACAAAAAAAGGATAAACATTTAACCTTTTTTTAAAAAAGGAGGTTAAGAGGGAAATAAAATTTTATTATTGAAAAAACAAAATTAAATTTTGAAAAATTAAAAATATAAAAGTTATAAGTTCCAAATGAGGAAATAGCAGCAAAGTAAGGATAACTTTAGTCCATCTAGCAAACCCTTGTCTTTGTTGCAGGTAAGGGAAAAGGGGGAAAAATGGTGGTATAAAATTAAAATTCCTTCAGTACCATTTTCTTCCTGTTCTTATGGCAGAATATTAGAGTTAGTGAGAAGCTGGAGGTCACCTAGTACACAGAATCTGAGATTTGGACCTGGGAAAGACCACAGTAATCACTGAAGTCAATTGCTTCTATTTACAGATGAGGAAACTGAGACCTTGGAACTCAAGTAATTTGTGCAGGGCCACATGGCTAGTAATGGACTGAGGCATGATTTAAACCCAAGTTTCCCTGGCTCCTGGTTCTATTCAATATATTCCTCTCATTTTGCAGATGTGGAAACTGAGCCACAGAAAGATGATCTAGTTTGTTGGAGGTCATAGTTAGTAACTGAGAAAGCCAAGATCAGTGTTCTTTCCACTACTTCACATCTTAAGAATCTGCAGTCATTCCCTATTACTTCCTGATTGTCATAAAATCAAACAATCCTAGAATATCAGAGCCAAAAAGTAGTTTAAAAATTATCTAGTCTAAGATGGCAGCGAGGTGGTACAGTGGATAGAGCACCAGCCCTGAAATTGGGAGGACTTGAGTTCAAATTTGAGCTCAGGCAATTAATAATTGCCCAGCTGTGTGATCTTGGGCAAGTCACTTAACCCTATTTCCTTAAAAAAAAATTGCCTAGTCTAATTTCTTAGTTTTACAAGAGAGGAAACTGAGGCCAAAGAGGGTAAAGACTCATCCCAAAGCATATAGTGACCCATTGATGACACCTATCCATGTCGTACCTGGCCTTCAAGCTCATTTCAAACACTATCTTTTCCATAGAGGCTTCCCTTAAAGTTCCAGCCTGCATTTACCTCTGTCTCCACTGAATCTTGTTTGCCTCAGCTTCCTCATCTGTAAAATGAGTTGGAGAAGGAAATGGCAAACCACTCCAGTGTCTTTGCCAAGAGAACCCCAAATGGAGTCACAAAGAGTCAGATGTTACTGAAACAATTGAACAAAAAAACTACTTATGCCTGCTGAACATAAAATTCAGACCATTCTACATTTAATAATATGTTGCCTTTTACTATCTTGTTTTATTTTTGTCCTTCATTCTTGAAGAAGACCATGACATCTGGGAGGTGATGCCAAGCAAGTGGATTTGAATGAGGGGGGCTGAACTGAATCACCAGCCTCACTTTCTCCTCCAGAGTCATCTGGGTACAGGGGTCAGATATGGATCAGGATAAGTGGAGATGGCCCTGGATGTGAGGCAATTAGGGCTAAGTGACTTGCCCAAAGTCACACAGCTAGGATGTATCAAATGTTTGAGACTGAATTTGAACTCCTGTTCTCCTGACTCCAAGGCCATTTCTTCATCCACTTCCCCACCTAGCTGTGCAACCTAGCTGGAGGAGAAAATCAGACTAGTAGCTTAGCATCCCACCCTCCCACCCACCCCCAATCCAATTCATGTGCTTGTCACTGTCTTGTATTATTAGGCAGCTTGGTGGTACAGTCGATAGAGTGGTAAGCTTGAGATCAGGAAGACTTGAATTAAAATCTGGCCTCAGACACTTACTAGTTCCATTATCCTGGGAAAGTCACTTTACCTCTGTTTATCTCAGTTTCTTCATCTGTAAAAATGAGGATAATAAGAGCACCTACCTCACAGGATTGTTTTGAGAATCAATGAGATATTTTTAAAATATTATTTATTTTAATAATACATAATAATAATAATAATAATAATAAAATATCATTTGAAGTATTTAGTATAATGTCTAGAACATAGTAGCTGCCAAATAAATGCTATTTATCATTACTACTGTTAATCATTAAGACATTTCTCATCTGTCCAATTCGACAGAGTTAATAAGGACACACTACATGGTTTTGCATTGTTTTGGTTGCTAGGCTTAAGCTGAGGGTAAAGAACCAAAGTTTAGATAAGACATGACTTTTGACTTCAAGGATATCATAGAATAAAAGGTAACACATATGTACAATGTGCAGATCTTAAAGTACTATAGAACTGTCAGCTGAAGTTATAAGAATCATTATATCTACATCAATGTGTGGTTTCTGTAATAGCACAAACCATAATAGCCCTACAATAATAAAACCATAGATATAGACAACATTTTTTACAAATAATACGATGAAAAATAGTATATTGCAAATGTATAAGGTAGCAAGGTTGAACAAGGAATAGTTGCTATAACTGAAGTCAACAAGAGTCAAGTTTGAATCCATTTTCAGATACTGATTAACTGTGTGATACTAGGGAAGTCACTCAGTCACTTCCAGTCTCATTTATCCCATCTGTAAAATATAAGTAATTCTATCATCTACTCATAGGGTTGTTGTGAGTATCAAATGACATCAGTTTCTCTGTTTATCTCTCTATTTCTCTCTCCGTTATATATTTATATGTCTATATATAGATATAGATATATACATACATATATATGGAAAATTCCTTGCAAGCTTTAGTGTCAGATAAATGTTAGCTATCCTTTTTACAATTATTAATATAAGAAAGTAAATGAAAAGAAAGGTGATTACTAACTAGGGTGACAATAAACAGGGATGAGGTGCACCCACAAATAAGAGTTAGCATTTGAGTTGAGCTTCAGAAGGTTTTGTAGGATATCAAGAGGCTGGAGAAAAGAGGGAAGGCCAGATATAGGCTTTCTAGAGATAAGGTCTAGTGTAAATAAAGTTATGAAGGTGCGAAAATAAGGGGAGTTTATTGGAAAAAATGTATAGTTTGGTTTGTCAGGGATATAGGTAGTTTATGAGATTAGGTTAGAAATGTAGCATAATGACAGATATGGGGGGCCTTGAACGACAAGCAAAAGACTGAACTTTACTAGTCTATCTCAGGAAACTACTGAACAGAGGAATGAAAATATCTCTAGGCCCAATTACTTGAAGGCAGAGAATCTATCTTATCCTTTTCTTTTGTCCATGCAAAATCTTGAATGGCATGTGTTTGATAAGTATTGGTTCAGATCATTTTCCTCTGACATAGGGATCCCACCTGTATAAGGATCCAGCTTGAATTCATCAGCACCAGGACCATGAAGAGAATATGTGACCTGGGCATTTACACTGGTATCCAGGTCTGTCGCAGAAACTTGCAAAATAAAATGTCCTGGAAGCATGTCTTCTGGAATTTTGCTAGAGTAGAGGATCTGAAATAAAGACAGAAAGAAAAACAAAGAGGAGCAGGAGAAAGAGGAAGAAAATGGAGAGAGAGAGAGAAAAGTGAAGGAAAAAGGAGAGAGAGAAGTAAGAGGGAGATAGTGAAGAAGAAAGAGGAAAGGAAAAAAGAGGATAGAGAAAAGAATTTTTAAAAAGGAGAGTTGAGAAAGAAAGGGATAAAGAAAAGAGAATAAAGGAAGGAAAGAAAAAAGGAGAGGAGATAAAAGGAAGAGGAGTGAGAGAAAAAAAGGAGAGAGATAAAACATGAGAAGAGAGAAGAAAGATAAATCAAAGAGAAGAAAGTGAAAAGAGAAGAGAGAGAGAGAAGAGAATGGAAGGAAACAAGATGATAGAAAAGTTGAAAGAGAAGACAGAAGATGAGAGATGTAGAGAAGCAAGAAGAGGAGAAATAGAGAATAAAGAAGGGGAAAGGAAAGAAATAAGGGAATTAAGAGGGAGATATAAAGACGTTCATTACTGCCCCAACCAACAATGATGAACATACAACAAAATTCTCTGTCCAAGCCTGAGAGAAACACCCTCTAACCTACCCCACAAAAGGCCCTTTGAAAGTTGTGGAGAAGGGAGGGGAATGTAGGCAGTACCTATAAGGTAAAGATGGAGATGATATTGAACTCTACCTCATGGGAGTGGGGACAAAGACATTCCAAAGCAAGCAACATCCTTTCCCCTGGTCTTTCTACCCTGAAATTAATCTCTCCCCCAACTCCATTTTCACTACCTCAGAACTTCAGTTGTTCAAGTCTACAGTTTTCTCTAGGTCTGGTCCTCAGCTGTGCCAATAAGGCAAAGCCAAACACTTGGCTGACTGGCCCTCAGTTCACACACAGTGAACACTAGGAATTGGCACTGCCCAGGGAGATGTGGGTGACATCAGTATGGGATAAGGGCCAAACTTGGGCAGAACCCAATTTTCTCTTGGACATCAGCCCTCTGGCACAAATAGCCTGCCAACCAGGCTTCTCTCCCATCTGGTAGGCATTGGGTGGGCACAAGGTGGACACCACCATTGCCTCTACATGCCCTCTGGTTGGCAACTCCATACTCACATAGGCTAGAGGTACAGGCTGCTCATCATCAACAGCAACTCAATAAATAAATCAACAAGTCCATGGGGCCTCCTTTCCCAAAGGGAAGGTTGGATGTCTTCCCCAGGTTCCATTCCCTTCCACCTAAAAGGTATTGGGCTTGTTTTTTTCCCAGGGATAGAGTAAATGGGTGGCCTTGGAATCCCCCCCAACCTGGAATCACAAAACACCCAATGTTTGGGACAAAGGCATGGGGAGGGAGGAGGAGAGGCACTTAAGGCAAGGCAAAGATGGAAGACTTAAATTTAACATGGTGTTTGAAGGTTCAGACAGAGGAGTAAGTAATTCTATGAGGTGCAACATGAATAAATGGTTTGACCAGTGGAAAGTTGGATAAAGCCTAGGCTAGGACATAAGATTTCCTCCATTCCTCACCTACCCCTACTCCCATCACTCAATATTCTGACCAGTTCCCAGATATGACCCAGACTGAGTCTGGTTGAGGAACAGGGAAGTAGTTTTAGATAGTTTGTATATGGGTAAAGGAAGCAATGTTATATTAACACCTAGTGTGTTTATTAGTTATTTTAAGTGAATTAATAAATATTTTAAATTTTTTTAAATTTCTAATACAGTAAATATCAAGACATAATTCAGATAAAAACTCTTTGAGATCCTCAATAATTATGAAGGATTTAACTAGGGGCAGCTAGGTGGCACAGTGATAGAGCATGGTTCTGAGTTCAAATATAACCTTAGACATTTACTGTATGTGTGATCTTGGGCAAGTCACTTAATACTAATTGCCTCCTCCCCAAAGAATGTAATGGGCCCCAAAAAAGTTAAAATCAATATTTACTGACAATTTCAAAATTTGTTAATTCACTTAAAATAACTAATAAATATATTATGTGTTAAGCAACTTCCCTGTTCCTCAACCAGATTCAATTTGGGCCACACCTAAATTTCTATGTTATTTTATTTGGTCTTTCAGTTTTGCGGCATGTCCTTAACTTTTCCACATTAATTGTTGTCTATCCATGCTTTCCTTTTCTTGCAGTGATTTGCACAATTGAGTTTTTGAACTGGAGAGGACCTAAAATGTTCCTGTATTAAATTTTATCTTTTTAGATATGACTCATTATTTTAGGCTGCCAAGCTCTTTTGGACCAGATTGTGTCATCCAGCATGTTAGCCAACTCTGCCAGTTTCACCTCATTTGCAAATCTAATAATCATGATATATCAGTTTTCATCCAAATCATTGATAAAAATAAAAAATATAATAGAGCTTGACATTCCACTAAAGACCACCCTCTTCTCATTTTTCTTTATTTCTCCATTTCTATCCCTTATTTGCCCTTTCCCCTCCTTTCCCATTTCCTCCTATTCCTTCTAGAGATTCTCACCTGTGTGCACTGAGGACTGTTGTCATTGATGTCTAGGACAAAAACCTCCACAGGTGTGGAGGCCTGGAACTTGCCATCAGATGCTGTCACCTTGAGCAAATACTTAGCAATGTTTTCCCGGTCTAAGGCCTTCTTGGTGGAGATCTTCCACTCATCCCCAATTCGGCTAATGTCAAATTGACCCAGTGGATCTCCCTCTGGAGAGACAAGACAGGACTTAATGAGCCAGACAGCAAAACTTGGAGGGTGGGGAGGGTAAAAGAGAGGGAGAAAGCAAGCTTATTTTATGAAGGTGGTCAATTGCCCATTGCCACTTTTAGCATTGTGTCAAACTACCCAAACTTCTACTATTAAGAGTTTCAATTACATGGATATGAAAGTCTTCCAGCTTTGAAGAGTTTCTGTTCAATGAAAAGAATATTAATAGGAGTCAAATTGATCAACTACACCTACAAAGCTTATTATGTGACTGAGCAAATAGACTTTCTCATCTTTAAAATAAGGAGGTTTGGGGCAGCTAGGTGGTGCAGTGGATAGAGCACCGGCCCTGGAGTCAGGAGTACCTGAGTTCAAATCCAGCCTCAGACACTTAATAATTACCTAGTTGTGTGGCCTTGGGCAAGCCACTCAACCCCATTGCCTTGCAAAAAGAAAAAAAACCTAAAAAATAAAAATAAAAAAATAAAATAAGGAGGTTGAACTAGATAGTCTCTGAAGTCTCTTCCTGTTTTAGATCTATGTGTCCTGGGAATTTTCTCTCAGTTACCATATAGACATCCTGTCAAATTATAAAAAGGTGACAAGGATATCAGTCAGGTTAATTTTCATCAGTTTTTATATTGTATCTGGCTACTATTATGAATGAATTCCTGCTAATTGGAGGTCTCAAGAGGTCAAGTTCCCAACCAGAGTCCTTCTCTCCCTCTAAAGACAGGCATCTCTGCCCTATCCTGTGACTACTCTCTGACATGGATTTGAAGTGTGGAAATTCCAAGTTAGATAGAGGGCTGTGCCATATCAAGAAGATGGAGGTGGGAGGAAAGCTGATCTGAGGTTTTCTGAGCACTGAATGTGCCCTTTCCTTCAAAGCTTAAATAATGGTGGGAAGAAGTAGGAGAAGAATATTGAGAACATCTTCAGATCATATTTGGTAATCAAACCCAATGCTGGGAGGATATCTCCACTGTTGGGGAGCTTGGGGTTCTATGTGGAAAGAAGCATGTCCTCAATGGAACATTAAAATGGTGGAGATAGGAAAGGGAAAGTATTTGAACTTGGGTAACTTGGTATAGTGGGATAGAAAATGCCATGATCTTCCAATTTGAGTTAGAAGCACTTATTCACTGTATGACCTTAGGCAAATCACTTCCCCTTTCTGGATCTGTTTCTTTATATCAAGAGTGGGGATAATAATTTTCCTTTTGGCTTATGTATTGTAAGGACAAATGAGACCATGAATTTAAAAAAGCTCTACAAATCATGCAACGTAAGATTCTACCATTAAATAGTCATGCTTTTAAATCTTAAAGTTTTTCTGTCATATTAATTATCTACTAGGTGACTGATATTTGTCCTTCATTCTCAAAGAAGACCATAACATCAGGGAGGAGATACCATGACAAGAACATAAATTGAATTTGAGTGAGTGGCTTCTGTGGTAAGTGACCAACTTCTTTTCTCCTCCAGAGTCATCTTAGGTCCAGTAGCCAGATATGGATCATCAAAAAAGGTCCCAGATATGAGACAATCAGGGTTAAGTAACTTGCTCAAGATCACACAACTAATAGGTGTCAAGGGTCTGAGACTGGATTTGAACTCAAATCTTCCTGACTCCAGGACTGGTGCTCTAAGGGATACTGAAGAAAATGTAGTTTTTGTCCTCATGGAGTTTATATTCCAACTAAGACTTGTTATGAGAAGATTCTGGTTATGAAACAGCACTCTAAGTTTTAGACAGAAAGGTCTTTCAGAATCCAGAAATAAGGACTTAAATAGGTTAGGGGGAAGAGATCATTATCCTTTTTACAGGGAAGAAACTGAGGCTTAGAGTCTTGCCTTCCAAGGCCCCATTATGAAGTAGCAGCAATAGTGGAACTAGAACCCAGGTCATTTGACTTCTAAGCTATGGCTATTTCCACAACACTGCTCTATATCAAATCCAACCTGGATGATCTTACCTGTGATGTAACAGGTGACCTGCCTGTTCTGCTCTGAAATATCTGCATCCAAGGTCTTTAGAGTGACCACATGTTCTCCAGGATCACCATTTTCAACCACTGACCCTCGGTAGATCTCAGAAGCAAACTGAGGGGCATTGTCATTCTCATCTGTGATGGTGACTTCCACCAAGGCTTGTGAAGACAGTTGAATGGTCCGGCCATGATCTGAAGCCACCACATTAAACCTATAGGTTTCTTGCACTTCACAATCCAATTCCCGGAGTGTGGTAATCCAACCATTCTCACTGTTGATGGCAAAGGATTCAGCAGCAGCATTTCCCTGTTCAAGAGCCAGGCTATATGTTACCTCACCATTAACACCTGTGTCCTGGTCATTGGCAGTAACTTGTATGACTGTGGTTCCCACTGGCATATTCTCTGTGAGGAAGGCCTTGTATGGATCAGCTTCAAAGATAGGCTTATTATCATTGACATCTTTCACTTGGATATTGACAGATGCCAAAGTGATTAAGCCAGTCTCCTTGTGGGAACAATTAGCCATCACATCAATCTGGTACCATTTTGTTGTCTCATAATCAATAGGCTTCCTCACCTTCAGAGCTCCTGTTTCCTGGTCCAGGGAGAAGACACCATCTTTATTACTTTCAGGGGTTGTACCTTTCACCAGACTATAGATGATAGGATCTTCAGCAACTGCTTTAACTAACCCAACCTCAGACCCCTCAGGAAGATCTTCAGTTACTGAGAATGTATATGAAGGTTCAGAAAATTTGGGCAAAGTTACTTCATTAGGAACTACTTGAAGTCTTACTGGGATAAGAGAGTCCCAGTGAGGAGGTCCACCATCTTGGGCTTTGATTTTAAAGTTAAACGCCTGATTTTCCAACCCAATCAGACTCTCTTTGACTTTCACTAAACCAGTGGCTGAATTGACCTCAATGACTTCCTCAGCCAAGTCCTCCATTGAGTCCACTGAATAGGTGACATCTGCATTAGCACCTTCATCTGCATCATATGCCAGCACCTGAATGACTGGGGAGCCCTTGCTGACATTGGACTGGATAGACACAGTATAATCAGAGGCCTTGAACTGTGGTGGGTTATCATTTTCATCTGTGAGGATGGTCTTCACAGAGCAGAAAGCCACTCTACCCCCACCGTCCCGGGCCATAACCTTAATGGGCATGAGTTTTTCTGTTGGGTTTTCTCGATCTAGTTTTTGAAGTGTTGTTATCTGACCCCTGGAGTTGATAGAGAACTTTTCGCTAGCCAATTTATTGATGATGGTGTAATCTATGGTGCCAAAAGGTCCATCATCTGGATCAACAGCCAATAACTCGATCACCTTAGTTCCTATCTCAGCATTTTCTGCTAATTCAACCTCATAGATGTTCTGCCGAAACTCTGGGCTATATTTGTTGGCATTCGTGGTATTGATGTACACTGGTACAGCAGTCCTAAAGACCCCATCTGAAGCAGCCACTCTTAGGCGGTAAGTAGGATCTAAGTGCTTCCTACAGAAGTTAAACATGGAAATAATTCCAGATGTGCGATTGATGATAAAGTGCCGGTCTTCATTGCCTGAAAGAATCAAGTACTCTAATCGAGTGGTGTCCCCACTATCAGGGTCCAGAGCCTGAACTTTAATCACCAGATGTCCACAGGTTGCCAGCTCACTTACATTGGCTTCATATTGAGGTTGTCTGAAAGCAGGTGGGTTGTCATTGACATCTGATACATTGACAATGACGAGGGTTTCTGCACTGAGTGGGGGTACCCCATTATCCACAGCTCTTACCTTCACCTGGAACTGTTTCTGGGTTTCATAATCCAGCTCTTGAGCTGTGGACATCTCCCCTGTGTTTTCATCAATTTGGAAGAATGAGGAATCCTCAGAGTCATCCTTCATGATCCAGTAAGAGACATCCTTGTTCTGACCAGAGTCTCGGTCAGAAGCCAATAGTTGGATCACAGGGGTCTGAGCAGGCAAGCCCTCTGACACCAAAGCAGTATAAACTAATTGGGAGAAAACAGGAGGGTTATCATTAATGTCTTCTACCTGGACTTCTACTGTGGCTTCAGAGAAGGACCCCAGAGCTGTATCAGTGGCCCTGACAGTAAATACATGCTTGGTCTGAGTTTCATAATCCAATGGACCTGTCACAGTCAGTACACCAGTCTTGAAGTCAGCAGTAAACAGCGTCAATGACTCTTCTTCCATGATGTTATAGATTAGCCGTAGACCCTCTGGGCTCCGAGCTTGGGTGTGAAGGATGGGAGTATAAAGTGCAATATTCTCAGGTACTTGGACTTTGTAATGTAGACTCTGGAACAATGGATTGGATTTATTCCTCACAGAGACAAGCACTTTTTCCTCAGTCTTTAGGGATGGGTTACCTCCATCCTGAGCAATGACTCTCAGGGTATATTTATTTAAGGCTCGATAATCAAAAGGTTTCTTGAGTGAAATGTCTCCAAGATAAGGATCAATCCAGAAATACACGTAATCCTCTGCAAATGCATATGTGATGGCTGCATTGACTCCCATATCCAGGTCTGTGGCAGACACTTGGAAAAGGACATCTCCTGGTTCTGTACCATCTTGAATAGCTGTATAATAAGGTAAATGCTTGAACTCAGGGGGATTGTCATTGACATCTTCAATAAAGACCCTAACAACAGCTTGAGCTACCCTTGGGGGGTATCGATCATCCTTCACTTTCACAGCTACTTCATAAGCATCCTGCTGCTCACGGTCAAATGCCACACCCCTAGTTTGAAGCACACCCACTGAATGGATCATTTGGAACATGTCTGTTCCATTCAAGACAGAGTAAGAGAGGGTATCATTCAGCTGACTGCCCTGAACACCCAGAATGATCAAAGCCTGTGTATCCCAAGAATTTTCTTTTATAGTTACTGTGTAGACATCATGGTCAAATTTTAATGTGGTAATAGGAGCTTCAGTCAGATTAATTTTCACCACAGAGGTATCATAGTGTAAGCCATCAAAAGCCTTCACAGTGAGGTCACAAGAATGACTTAAAAGGGCCACATCCACCACAGAGATGAGACCGGTAACTGGGTGGATGGAGACAGCATTATTGACATTTCCAGCAATGATGCTATAAGTCACCTCTGAGTCAGCATCAGTGGCCTGCACTTGGAGCATCTCCATCCCTGGATGGATTGGCAATAAAACAGTCACCTCATACATATCCTTTGAAAATACCGGAGGAGAATCATTCACATCTTTAACATAGATTGTGACCCTGGTGGGCTTGGAAGCAAATAAGATAGGGTTTCCTTGGTCATGGACATGGATGCTGAAGCTGAAAGAGGGGATATGCTCATAATCCATCTCCATCACAGTAGTGAGGGTTCCCATGCTGGGATCGATTTTGAAAAACTTCAAGGCTTCCCGCTCTAAAATCTCATAGACCAATAAGGCATTGGTGTCTGTGTCAGCATCAGTTGCATGAACTACAAGAGGGTGGTTGTATTCACCCAGAATCATGCTATGGATTGGAGCAGCTTCACTGATATACCCAACAAAAGAAGAATTTATGAAAACTGGAGCATTGTCATTCTCATCAATTATGTACACAAGCACCATGATGTCAGCAAAGGCTCCCGCCATGTTGCTGCCACGGATTTTCAGCTGGTAAGAGGAGACCTTTTCATGGTCCAGATTCTTTTGCGTAGAAATGAGGCCAGAATAAGAGTTTATTGAAAATACACCATCTTTGTTTCCCTCTCTCATTTCATAGGTGACTTCTGAAGTACTCACGGCTGAGACTAAGAGGAGAGGAGAACCAATGGCGACCAATTCAGGAATCTCTGCAAAATACTCAGCCATGGAGAAGACAGGAGCACTGTGGTCAGAAGGATGGATGTGGATTGTCACTGTGGCCATGTCATGCAGTGGGGGGGACCCTTGGTCTTCAGCCCTCACTGTTAACATATATTGTTCCTGCAGCATTAGGTCAAGTTTTTGAGCTACTGTGATAATTCCCAGGTGGGAATCAATGTTGAAGAAACTCTCACTTTTCCCTGAAATAAAAGAAAAGACCACATGAAATTTCTTGTGTTTTCAAAAGGCAACCTTAACTTCTTTCTATAAAGGATACCATAAGCAAATTGGACCACTAAAGCATCCCCAGAACCAATCAATTTTCTGAGTCTTTCCCAGGTCTATGTCACAAGACTCTCCCCCCCTTCCCTCTCCCCCCGCCCATGCCTTTGATAAAACAAAAACAAAAACTGTTCTAAATTGTGGTTTATAAATGTGATGGAGTTCTATTGTTCTGTAACAAACCATGAATGGGCAGACTTCAGAAAAGTCTGGAAAGACTTCCATGAACTGATACTGAGTGAAGTGAGTTAAACCAGAAGAACATTAACAGTACACATTAACAGCAAAATTGCATGATAAAAAAAAAAAACTATAGACTTAGCTCTCCTAAGCAGTACAATGAGCAAAGACAATTATAAATAACTTGTGAGGGAAAATATCATCCACATGCAGAAAAACAATGTAGACCAAAGCATACTATTTTCTATTTTAAAAACTTATTTTATGCCTTATGTTTTTCCCCTCTCATTTTTTCCCTTTTGTTCTGATTCTCTTTCACAACATGACTAATATGGAAATATGTTTAATATAGTTATATATGTATAACCTACATCAGATTACTTGCTGTCAGAGGGAAGAAGGAGGGAAGAGAGAGAGAGAGAAAAATGTGAAACTCAAAACTTTTTTTGTTTAATTTCTGCCTTTTTTAAATTTTTATTATTCCAATTACATGCAAAAATCATTTTCAACATTCATCCTTCTCCCCTGCAACATTCATATTTTTGTAAGCTTTTGAGTTCCACATTTTTCTACCACCTTCCCTTCCCCCTTCTCCATGGACTGAAGCAATCTGATATAGGTTGTACATGTACCATCGTGTTTAACATTTTTCCATATTAGGCATGTTGTAAAAGACGAATTAGAGAGGGGAGGAGGGAAGATCATGAGAAAGAAAGAAACAACCTAAAATAAGTTTTTAAAAATTAACATAGAATGCTTGCTCTGCCTTAAGAGTCCATAGTTTTTTATCTGAAAGTGAATGGTGTTTTCCCTAACAGGTCTCAGGATTGCCTGTGATCACTGAACTGCTGAGAGTTGAGTTGGTTATAGTTGATCATCTCACAAAGTTGCTGTTAATGTGTGCAGTATTCTCCTGGTTCTGCTCACTTCACTCAGCATCAGGAACTCAAATCTTTCCAAAAAATGAAAGTTGAAAACAATCTTTTCATGTAGTCAGAAAAATGCATAAATTTATTCTTTAAAAAATCAAACCTGTTCCCCATTCCTAGAATGCCTCCTTCCCTCTTCCTATCATCTCTGTCTGGGGACAATTAATCTTTTTTTCAGGGTCCCACAAAAAGAGATTTTTCTTCAGGATGCCTTCTACACTACTTGCATGCATTTGTTGCTTTCTAATTTGCATAACATTCCTCTGTGAATACTCCTCTCTACCTATAGGACTGGGACCCTAAGATCACTAAATACCTCATCCATTCAAATCAATATAGTATAATTCAATTTGGCTTACATTTGTTATTATGTTCTGAACACTGTGACACTAGAGTCAGGAAGTGTTGAGTTCAAATATGGTCTTAGGTACTTACTAGCCGAGGGACCCTGGGCAAGTCACTTAATCTCTATTTACCTTAGTTTCTTCATCTCTAAAATAGAGATAATAACAGCACTTACCTCCCAAGGTTGAGGATCAAATGAAATATTTTTAAAGTATTTTAGTACAAAATCTGATAGGTAGAAGGTGCTTCCCACCACCCTTCCCTATGCTTAATGTTAAGAGAAAATACAAAACTTTGTAGAGAGACACATCACAAACCTAAATAACCATCATGCCCACACAGGCCTCTCATTTTCAGGGAAGGACATGATAAGGGTGTCAGGAAGGTAAAAAAAGCAAAGAAGTATGAAGTCCAAGGAGAAAAAGTTGCTAAAGGATGAGGAAATGTCCAACAGAAGAAAAGTAAGTAGGTAGATATTTTGAGTATGAGCAGCAATATGAGCAGCAACATGAGCAGGGAAGGACTAGAGCATGTCTGAAGAGGGCAGGGTGAATGCAGAAAAGAAATATGAAGTCACACTGGAAACTTCAAGGAATGCCAAACTGTGGAGGGCCTTGAATGTCACCATAAGGAACCTAATTTTTATTTCTAGCACCTCCAGGGCCTGGGAGATTTACCTGCATGGAGATAGTATTAATAATAATAAGTTTTGAATATGTAATTAATATTGAAAAACCAAGACCATAATGAATCTTTGCAGCAAAGATAGGAAATCACAACAATGTAGGTATTTCAAAAGGAAGGGATTAAGTTTTTATACAGCAGCAGGCAATGTGCTTTAGAAATATTATCTCATTTAATACAACAAACCTGAGAGGTAGGTGCTACTGTTGTTCTCACTTTACATTTAGAGAAATTGAGGCAAATAGAGGTTAAGTGACTTTGACCCAGAGCACTTGGTGTCTGGGAAGTATCTGTAGACAGATTTGAACCCAGATCTTCCTGATTCTAGGCCCAGGGCTCTAGCCATTGCATCACTGTGCTACCTTGATGGTGTCTATTTTTGGAAGAGTTCCCATGCAAGGATAAGAATGTGTATATGTGCATCCATGTTTCTTACATTTCAAATTCTTCAAAAATCTGTGCTTTTGTAACTCTGTCAGTCTAGAATTTTCCTTCCATCAACTTATTTTGACTGATTTCTCAGCCAGCTGATATGGTGTATGTCAACAGACCCATACTCATAGCCACCAAACCTTGTGTTCTACTGGAATAGCCTTCAAGAGCTCAGGATTGCCTGCATGCTACATTGTGGTAGTGGAAGAGGACTTTATTATTATTATTTTTTGCAAGGCAAACAGGGTTAAGTGGCTTACCCAAGGCCACACAGCTAGGTAATTATTAAGTGTCTGAGACCGGATTTGAACCCAGGTACTCCTGACTCCAAGGCCGGTGCTTTATCCACTATGCCACCTAACTGCCTCAAGGACTTTATTATTTAAGTAAACCTGTGCCTACCTTAATACTTCAAGGATTTGTGATTTTATTAATGTTGGAGTATTTATTCATCTATTTTTGTTGTTTTTGGAGGGGGGGTTACAAGGGAGTGGGGTTAGGTGACTTCCCTAAATTCACACAAGGTAATTATTATGTGTCTGAGGCTGGATTTAAATCTGGGTCCTCTTGACTCTGGAGTCAATGCTCCATCCATTGTGTCACCTAGCTGCCTCTAGTTCAACTCTTTTTTTTTTAAGGTTTTTGCAAGGCAAATGGGGTTAAGTGGCTTGCCCAGGGCCACACAGCTAGGTAATTATTAAGTGTCTGAGACCGGATTTGAACCCAGGTACTCCTGACTCCAGGGCCAGTTTGCCATAGTTCAACTCTTTATGGATACCAAAGACTGCCCTGGTATTGTAATTTACTATTGACTCAGAATTTTTTGACTTGTTCAATTCTGGTTCTACTATGTGTAGGCTCCTTTTGCTTGTCCTATACTTACTCTCAGATCTAAGATTCTGAAGTAAGCACTTGGCTGACTGTCCAGTAATCCATCAACTCTTAAATCTCCCATTAGGTTGCTCACCTGCCTGGAGAGAATACAGAACTTGGCCATTAAATCCTCGGTCGACATCCAGGGCTCTGACTTGCAGCAGTTCTGAGCCCAGGGCGGCTGTGTTAGAAGTAGTTGTCTCATAGTGGAGCTGGGTGAAGTTAGGTGGATGGAGGTTACTATCTTCTATCTGGATAATCACCCATACAAAATTCCTCTTGATAGGTATTTCCTGATCTCGAACCTATAAGACCAAAGAAGGATTAGATTAATAGCAGGTAGCAAGATGAAGATTTGTTTCTACTGGGCCACAAGGAAGGGAAGGAGCAAAATTTAAAAGATTTTCCCGTTGAAAAGGTATAAACAACTGAAAATATATATTGAGAGAGAGAGAGAAAGAGAGAGAGAGAGAGAGAGAGAGAGAGAGAGAGAGAGAGAGAGAGAGAGAGATCAAAAGATAGAAACTTCTTGCAAGAACTTGTGATTCAAACTATCTTAAGGAGTTCTTGAGGTAGAAGTGAACAAATCTTAAAGAGACTCTAAGTCAGAAAGTACATAGTGAATTAGAGCTATTACAACTTGGTGAAAACTTGGATTAAATTAAGTAATGATTAATAACAGAGAAAGGTTAGTGACAAAAGCCCTTATTTGTAATGTAGGCTTTTTCTTATTCCTTTAAAACTTACTCTAATCATTGCTCTACATTACTCTGCTTGTATAATTTCTCTGCTTATAAACCTTCAGTGGCTCTTCACTGACTTTTTCCTAATGTTCAAGGCCTCTTGAATATTTTGCTCACCTTCATGTACTCTATGTCCAGTCAAACTGTAGTATTTACTATCCCTGTTGTTGTTATTGTTCAATAGTTTTAGCTGTGTCCAATTCTTCATGACCCTTTTTAAGGTTATCTTGACAAAGATACTTTGGAGTAGTTTGTCATTTCCTTTTCCAACTCATTCTACAAATTAGGAAACTGAGGCAAACAGGGTTAAGTACAAATAAGGAAACTAAAACAAACAGGGTTTAAGTGACTTCTGTGTCACACATTCTGTTTTGTTTTTTTGTTTTGTTTTGTTTTGTTTTTTAGATTTTTGCAAAGCAAATGGAGTTAAGTGGCTTGCCCAAGGCCACACAGCTAGGTAATTATTAAGTGTCTGAGACCAGATTTGAACCCAGGTACTCCTGACTCCAAAGCTGGTGCTTTATTCACTACACCACCTAGCCACCCCATGTGTCATGTATTCTGTCAGTGTCTGAGATCCAATTTAAATTCAGGCCCAAAGATTTGGCCACATTTATCATTCCTTTTCATATTGCCTTATTCTATTTCTGTGCCTTTCTTCATGCTGTCTTCTATACCTAGGGAGAGGAGGAGGGTAAGGAGAATCTCCTCTCCCTGTCTTAATTTCTAAATTCTATGTCTAATATTTAATTGTCTTATTATTCTAACTCTGACATTGTGTGTTTCTGCATTAAAAAAGAAAAGACTAGATCAGAACTATTTGTATTGTCTTTGAAATATAGTAAGAGGCATTCTCACTTTGGTTAAAAGAAAGGTGTTGCTTTCCTCATCCAACACAGCTTGATACTGTATATATACATATATATATATATATATATATATATATATATATATATGTATATATACACATACATATATACACATATAATGAATTCTTTGAGGGAGAAGTTAGCAGTGTCTGTTTTCCATAACATAGTGGGTGGAGTACTGGCCTTGGAATCAGGAAGATGGGAGTTCAAATCCAGCCTCTGACACTTACTAGTTGTATGACCTTGGGCAAGTCACTTAACCTTGATTGACCAGCATCCAGGGCTATCTCCAGTCATTCTGATTCGTACCTGGCTACTGGACCCAGATAACTCTGGAGGAGAAAGTGCAGCTGGTGACTTAGGACAGCACCCCCTCACCCAAATCCAAATCATGTGCTTGTCATGGCATCACCTTCCTGATGTCATGGTCTTCTTCAAAAATGAAGGACAAAACATTATTATGAGGATCTATAAGTTGACTCACAATTTTCATTTTTGTCATTTCTTTCTATCATAGAAATTTTTTTTAAAAAATATTTCAAACTGGAAGAGACTTTACAGATCATTTGTTTCCATCTCCTAAATTTACAGCTGAGAAAAACTGAAACCCAAGGTTGGATGTTGGTAGCGAGGGTAGGCAAGAATGATAATATGCCCATGATTCAAGCTCAGGTTTTTGACTTGAACTTCAAGGTTTAGAAGGTATAGGTTGAGGGTTGTGACAGATTTGGGCCCCATTTGGCATAGGTTGAATGTCTTTGATGTTGGAAGTTCTTGTTGTTGTTCATTTATGTCCACTCTTTATAACTCCATTTGGGATTTTCTTACCAAGGAGATTGGAGCAGTTTGCCATTTCCTTCTCCAGCTCATTTTACAGATGAGGAAATTAAGGCAAAACAGGATTAAATGACTTGCCCAGGGTCATACTGCTAGTAAGTGTCTGAGGCCAATTGTACCTTATCCAGGCCCAGCACTCTATCCATTGTACCACCTAATTGCTTGATACTAGAGGAGACCCAACTACATAAATGATCAGTCATAACTGGAAGACATCACTAAAAATTTAAGATACAGACAGTGTTGCCTAAACAATCTGGTTCCCAGGGGGTAAAAATGCTAAAACTATTGAACCTTTCATAAGAAACAAGCATATCAGAAAGAATGTGGTCAAAGGCAATCATCGTTTGGCATACTAGAGTATTAGGCATCTATTTTTAATCATCATAGCCTATGTACAGAAGCAAAGTTCTATAATGCTGAGGTTGAATTTGGGATCATTTCCAGATAAGAAATGATGATATATAGACTAGCTCCTATGGTAGGGGATATCTTAAAGTCAGTTTCCATTGGAAATACTGGGAGGGGGGTGGAGCCAAGATGGCAAGAGCAGATCGTGTCTTGGGTGCTCTCTCATGAAACTTCTAAACTAAGGACTCTAACTAAATTTTCGAGAGACAGAACCCACAGAGGCACCCAGTGAAGCATTCTCCTACTCAAGGTAACCTGGAAAAGAGCAGAAAGGCTCTGCTCCCCAGGGTTGGAGGGGTGGCCTGCCAGAGTGAAAGAACTTCAGCCTCCCAGAGGCAGCCCCAGGGCACTGGGAGCAGGGGCTCACAGCAGCAGGGGGGTCCTGACCTATGCCCGGGGGAACACCAGGCACAAATTGGGGGAACAATGGGGGGACCTCTGCCAGAGCAAGCACAGTGAGCAGCGTGGCCAAGGCAGTCCAGATCCAGGAAACAGAAGCAGGCAGAGCTGGTAAGCAGGAGTCCCCAGGGCATGAGCCCATTGAACCTAGGGAAGGGAGTGAAGAGAGACTGCCAAGCTCTGTCCTCTATCCCTGGAACAGGACTCTGGGGATCTGACCACATTCAGATCCTGATAGCAGTCTATGCCCCCCCATAGACCAGCAGAGCCCCCCCCCACCTCAGCCCCTGGCAGAGGGGGGCGCATATGGTCATTCATAGACCAGGAAGGAGGACAGAACCTCTCACACTGAGACCCTTGTGGGAGTGTCCCAAAAGCTCATGAAGCACCCCCAAAACAGGCTAAGGCTGGGAAAATGAGCAAGCAGAGAAACAAGAGGAACACCATTGAGAAATATTTTGCCTGTGAGCCCAAGAAGGATCAAAACATTCAGTCTGAAGATGAGGAAGCACAAGCTCCTGCATCTAAAAACTCCAAGAAAAACAGGAATTGGGCTCAGGCTATGACAGAGCTCAAAAAAAGACTTTGAAAATCAAATGAGGGAGAAGAAAAACTGGGAAAAGAAATGAGAGAGATGCAGGAAAAACATGAAAATGGAGTCAGCAGCCTAATCAAGGAAATCCAAAAAAATGCTGAAGAAAATAGCATGCTAAAAGCCAGCTTAGGTCAAATGGATAAAACAGTTCAAAAAGTTATTGAGGAGAATGCTTTAAAAAGCAAAATTGGCCAGATGGAAAAAGAGGTAAGAAAGCTCTCTGAGGAAGACAAATCCTTCAGACAAAGAATAGAATTCAGGGAGACTGATGAATTTACTAGAAATCAGGAATCAATATTTCCAAACCAAAAGAATGAAAAATTAGAAGAAAATGTGAAACATCTCATTGAAAAAACAACTGATATGGAAAACAGATTTAGGAAAGATAATTTAAAAATTATTGGAATACCTGAAAGTCATGATCAGGAAAAGAGCCTTGACATCATTTTCAAAGAATTACTACAGGAAAATTGATTGCCCTGATATCCTAGAAGCAGAGGGCAAAATAGAAATGGAGAGAATCCACAGATCCCCCTGAGAAAGAGATCCCAAAAAACCAACCCCCAGGAATATTATAGCCAAATTCCAGAACTCCAAAGTCAAAGAGAAAATATTACAAGCAGCCAGAAGGACACAGTTCAAATATCGTGGAGCTGCAATCAGGATTTCACAGGACTTAGCAGCAACTACATTAAAAGCTCGTAGGGCTTGGAATATAATATACCAGAAGGCAAAAGAGTTTAGAATGCAACTGAGAACCAACTACCCAGCAAAAATTAATGTCCTCTTCCAGGGAAAAAGATGGACTTTCAATGAACCAGGGGAATTTCAAATGTTCCTGTTGGAATGGCCAGAATTGAACAGAAGGTTTGATCTTCAAATACAGGATTCAGGTGAAGTATAGCAATTGGAGAAGGGGAAAATATGAGGGACTTAATGATGATGAACTGCATATATTCCTGTATAGAAAAATGACACTGATAATACTCATATGAACCTTCTCAATTAACAGAGCAGGTAGAAGGAGATTTATAGATGAGGCACAGGAGAAAGCTGAATTCAAAAATAAAATATGGTGTAAAAATGGAGTCAATATAAAAAAGGGAAATGTAATGGGAGAAAGAAAAAGGAGAGGGGGAATAGGCCAAGATGTTTCATATAATAAGATTTTTCTTTATTACAATGAGCTATTGCAATGATATGGAAGGGGGGGAAGGCAAGGGGGAATGAGGGAATCTTTGCTCTCATCAGAGGTGACTAGGAGAGGAAACAGCATATATACTCAATGGGATATAGACATCTGGAGTAAGAAGAGGGGGGACAGAGGGAAGGGGTAGGGATGTAAATGAAGGAGGATAGGATGGACCATGGGGGAAGAGGGGTCAGATATAACGCATTTTCTTTTTTACTTCTTGCAAGGGGCTGGGATTGAATGGCCTGTCCGAGACCATAGGGCCAGGTGGATGCTACGCCTGAGGGGTGGTATGGGGGCTCGGGGCTTCTTGGCCCCAGAGCCAGGGATCTATCTGCTGCACCACTCAGCTACTCTACAGCAGAGTCAGTGAAAGGAGAGGGAAAATATAGTACGTGGTAGTGGAGAAATACGAAAGGCGAGAGTTGCAATCAACAATGGCAATGGTGGAAAAATAGGGAAGTAACTTTTGTGATGGACTTATCATAAGGAATGTGAGCCACCCGCAACAGAGTTGGTGGTGTTAGTACACAGACTGAAGCACATTTTTTTTATTTTTATTATTATTATTATTATTATTATTATTATTATTATTATTATTTTGGGGGGAGGTGAAGGACAAATGGGGCTGGGTGGCCAGCCTGGGGCTGCATAGCAGGGTGATCGTTGGATATCTGAGGCCGGATTCAGACCTGGGTGCTCCTGGCTCAAGGGCCAGTGCTCTTTCTGCCACCCAGCCACCCCTACTATTATTACTATTTTATTTTAATTTAGGTCTTTTTATCCTTTTTTTGGTTTATGCAGGGCAATGGGGTTGGGGTGGCTTGCATGTCACACAGCTGGTTGATTGTTGGGTGTACGAGGCCGGATATGGGCTTGGGTTCTCCTGGCTCCGGGGCTGGTGCTCCATCTACTGCGCCACCTGGCCATACCTACAATTATTACTATTATTATTTTTTTAATTTTAATTTTAATTTTTTTCTCTCCCCTTTATCGCTCAAGTGAGTCTATATTTTTGGGGGGGAGGGGTTATTTTGTTTACTCTTAAACAAGAATATTTTATTAATGTATAAAAAAATTGTACAAAATGAGAATAAATATTAAATAAAAAAAGGAAGTACTGGGAAGACCCTTAATGCAGTAAGAACCTAGCAAGGGCAGATAAGGGCATATTTAGATCCATATTTTCCTCCTCTTTCCTAAGTCCTTCATCTCATTTTGGACTACAACTTCCCTATCCTGTCCCTCAGAGGACACAGACAGGCAACATAATGTAATATAGCAGTTCTCAATGTGTGGTCTGGGGACCCCTTAAGGTCCTTGGGACCCTTTCAGAGGGTCCATTCAGTCAAAACTATTTTGATGATGTTAAGGCATTTTAATTCCTAATACACTTAATGTTGATAGATTTAGCCTACATAAACAAAGCTAGTTGGAGAGTTCTCAGTAATTTCAAAGGATGTAAAGGAGTCCTGAAATAAAAAAATTAAGAACCATTAATTGTAATGGGAAAAAGTACTGACTTTGTAATTGAAATCAAGCTCCACTACTAATTATCTTTTTGAACTTGGGCAAATTACTATCCTTCTCTAGGTCTCAGTGTCTTCATTTGTAAAATGAGGGGATTGGGCTAAATAACTTCTAAGATTCTTTCTGGCAACTAGATGGAACAGTGGATAGAGACTTGGACTTGGAATCAGAAAGACCTAAACTCAAATGTGATCTCAGTCACTCACTAGCTGTGTGATCCTGGGCAAGCCATTTAACCTCTGTTTGCCTTAATCCATCAGAGAATGAAATGCAAACCACCCCAGTATCTTTGCCAAGAAAACCCCATGGAAATATATGGTCCACAAGGACATGAAGAATCAGACCTGAATGAACAACAAAGATCCCTTCTAGTTTTTTTTGCAAGGCAAATGGGGTTAAGTGGCTTGCCCAAGGTCACACAGCTAGGTAATTATTAAGTGTCTGAGGTCAAATTTGAACTCAGGTACTCCTGACTCCAGGACCGGTACTCTATCCACTGTGCCACCTAGCCAGCCCATCCCTTCTAGTTCTAATTTCCAAGAGATCTATTAGAAAGCCTCTCCTCTTTCAAGATTGAAAGCTGTGACAGGTCTTTCATGATGCATTTTCCCCAATTCTCCCAGCTAGAAGTGATTTCTATGACTTCTCATAATATTTTCCTAGGTCCTCCATTCTGCACTTCTCATACTCTATACTATTCGTGTGCATATGTCAACCCCTTATTAGACTGCTAGCTCCCTAAAGGCAGGATCTATTCCTGCCATGTCTACTTCATCAATATGTGAATTTTTGTTATTTTTATAAACATGGTTATTAATGATTACTACAGAGGCAGTAGAATATAGGAGATAAGAGAGCCAGCTTCAGATTCAGGAGGATATGAGTATTAGTTGCACCTCTGACAAATTTCTGGCTTAGTGAGCTACTCTCAAAGACTGTTTCAGATCCCTGACTTCCATTGCTAGATGGAGTTTCATCACTCAGGAGTTTCCTGTATCAGTGAAACCACAAGGCTGGTCACTGTCCTTTTCACCCTATGTTTAGTTGTTTTTAACAGTTCTGCTTTTATATAAAAAGCTGTCAACACATATTGTTGACAATATAATTATATAAGTCAAGAAAAAAGAGAGACTGCAAACCCTTATAAGTACGCAGATGGGAAAAGCTCCAGAAGGCAAAGAAATTGTTACTAACATTATTTTGATAAAAGTTATTATATTATTTTCCCAACTAAAACTGAAAAGGTTTTCATTTTTATTATTATATTTTATGACAAATTCCATTTTCTGTATTTTTTATTTGTAAAGAATATTGATAAGTTTAAAAATAAAATTTAATTTTAAATATTTAAATAAAAATAAGATTTTTTATTTTAAAAAGTTGAAATGTGCTATGATTTTTGGTTATATCTGTCTACCTTATGGTGACCTGTCCAAATTACAGATATTGTGACTTGGAGAAAAGTGTGGAAAATTTGTCCTTGTATATATGAATATATACAGTGACAGCAAACATAATTTTTTCTTTCCTTTTAAGATGGGAAGTTTCTGGGGGGAGGGGGTGGAAGGCTGAGTCTGTTTCACTTGACATAAACAATAGTCAACAATAATAATAGTTAGTGTGTGGATAGAACACCAGCCCTAGAGTCAGGAGGAACTGAGTTCATATTTGGCTTCAGATACTTGCTGGCCTTGGGCAAGTCACAACTTTGATTGCCTCCACAATAAATAAATAAAGAGCTCACATTTACATAGCACTTTAAGGTTTGCAAAGCACTTTACAAATATTACCTCATTTGATTCTCACAACAACCCTAGAACATAGCTATTAATATCCCTATTTTATAAATAAGGAAACTGAGGTAGGCAGAGGTTAAATGACTTACCCAGAGTCACATAGTCACTAAGTATCTGAACTTGGATTTGAACCCAGATCTTCTTGATTTTTTTCTCTGTCTACTCTGTTTACTCTACCACCTAGGTGCTCTGTCCACCCTGCCACCTAGGTGCCTGGATAAATCTTTGCAAATGATAATATTTTCCTACTTTTCAAGGTGGCTTATATTCTAATCTATAAAGGAATCTTCAGCTTAATCAGTAAGCTATTACTTTCCTTATGAACATTAAACTTCACCATTCCAAGACCCACTACCTCGAACTGAACTTGAATTAGGACTTTGGGCTCAAAGGTTCCAGGTTCCACTATTCCCCTGAGTCAGGGTAGTAGACAAATGAATGGTAGGACGAAGACTCAGGCTTCCATCCTTGCTACACCACTAATTCATCATTTCTTGTCTATGTCCCTCTGTGTCCTCATTATTAAAATGAGGACAATTGTACCTATTTCCCCACTCTTGTAGAGGTGGCAAATGAATAAATAGAAGGACATAATAGATATGAAAACACTTTATAAAAGAGAAAGTAGTTTAGCAAAATGATGGATCATTATATTGTTATTATACTTATTGCTGTCATCAGGAAATTCATCCTTCAGGAGTCATCAGTTTCTTCAAGCCTACATGTACTTGTACTTCCAAATAAACATGTCCTGAAAACATTTGCCCGCTTTCCCAGAGGACTCACCATGACAGTCAGGACATGGCGGCTAAGCCCTGAATTCAGGTCCAGTTTTCCTACAGTCACCAGCGAGCCACTACTTGGATCCAACTGGAAAAACTTGGTACTGCGGGTATCCACACTTCCCTGGATTGTGTAGACAAGGCTCTTGCCCCTGTCCTGGTCTGTGGCCTGGACTTGGAGAAGCTCTAACCCAGGGGGAGTGTCTTGGGGAACCTTCACCTCATACTGAGCTTTCAGGAACTGGGGTCGGTGCTGGTTGATGCTGATCAGATGTATAAAGACCTGAGAAATTAAGAGAAGGGGGGAAGAAATAGACACAAATACTCATTAAAGAATCTTCATCTCTGAAACCTAACCATTTCAGCCCTGCCTGAAGATCTCTAAAGGTCCCAGGTATGTCAGTACCTATCATGGGAGCTCATTTCACTGTTTAGTGGCTCTATTAAAGAATTTCCTTAAAATGAATTGAAAACCAAGTTCCTCATGAGTTGAAGACTTACAACACGTAAGGTCAAGGGTTAGCCCTAATCCCAGTACAAGTGCCTGTCTCCATTTGGTGGCTTCATTTATAGTTCCATAATAGCCATTATCTGTATTGATGATATTAGAACTCACTCAACTAGAAGCAAACAGTTGACTAGCTCACCTCTTTGGGGGAGCTGTTCAATTTGGGAAATTCCATATTCTTCCCCATGCTGACACTTCCCATTGCATCTGCTAGTCTCATCTGGGAATTTCCATTGATTGACACAGATTTGTCATAGCTATGAACTCTAGCCTGCTGAGTCAACCCCACAAAGCTCACACCAGTGTGGCACAGAATCTCTGCCCACAGAGTGAGATGGGAAAGTGTGACTGAAGCTACAGGTTGGGAGAAGGCAGAGTCAACCAGTTGCCTTCCCACTAAATTGTTTAGTGCCATCCACTGTTTCCAATTGCATTCCCAATGGTCTCACTCCTCTTTGGGAGCCCAGGGCCCTCATACTTTTTCCTCTCTCCTAATCAAACTCTATTTTCAGGAAAACTTCTTGTGAAATAATAGAATCTCAGAGAAAGAAAAGATGTCAGAGATAAAATTCAATCCTTTTTCAAGAAGGAATCTACTCTATGTTATGTTTCTGGTCATTAGAAAGTTTTTCCCTATCTTGAGCAGTAATCTGCATCTTCATTGTTTTTGGCTGCCATGATATACATTGTTGACTCATATTTAATTAATAATAGCCCACATTTATATAAAACTTCCTGTAATTTACAAATATTACATCATTTGATCCTCACAACAATCCTGAGTTGTAGGTTATTATCTCCATTTTACAGATGAAGAAACTGAAGCAAACAGAAGTTAAGTGACTCTGGATCACACAGTTAATAAGTTCTGAGGCAACATTTGAACTCAAGTCTTCCTGACTTCACACCCAATGCACTATCACTGTGCCACCTAGCTGCCCAAGAGATGACAGTCCAGACATCCAGATTTTGTTTTCATATATTTCCTATCTACTATTCATTCAGTAGCTTTATTTTTAAATCCAGATAAGGACATTACATTTGTCCCTATTATACTATCTTATCACATTTGAGCTATCACTTTGAACTGATCATTCACTCTCTTAGAATCCCAAATCTATCATTCAATATGTTGATTAATTCTCCCAGCTTCATGAATGAAATCTATGAATCTGATAAACATGTTATCTTTGCTTTTATCCAAGTCCTTGCTAAAAAATGCTTGAGAACACATGATCAAAGACAGATCCTGGACAAGTGACCTTAACTCTACCTGCTTCAATTTCCTCAACTGTAAAGTGAAGATAATTACAGCACCTTCATTGCAGGGTTTTGTGAGGGTCAAATGAGATAATGTTCATAAGAAACACTTGGTACATAGTAAGCATTATATAAATGATTATTCCTTTCCCTTCTCTTAGGACACATCACTAGGGATCTCCCTCCAACATTATCCATTTATACTGAGGTGTAAATGATTAATAATCATTAATAACAACAGAGAAGTTAGGGTTTGAATAGGGAAGAAGAATAGCATAATAAAAGAAGAATGTAGATGTAATAATAATAATAATAATAAAAATAATGGTAGTTAATATTTATAAAGCTCTTTGATGTCTGCAAAGTATTTTACAAAAATTATTTACTTTTATCCTCAGAACAGTTCTGAGAGGTTCTATCATTATCTCCATTTTACAGATGAGGACACTGAAGCAGACAGAATTTAAATGATTTGCCCAGGATCACAGAGCTATTAACTGCCTCAGATCAAATTTGAACTTAGATCTTTCTGATTCCAGTGTTCAATCCATTGTACTATCTAGCTGCTCCTAAGATTCTGTCTCTAAGAAATTCTGGTAGAATTTTATGGGTCAGTGGTAGGCCAATAGGGACAATATTTGATAGGATTATTCGCCTTCTGATCATGAGAACCAGTCCTAATGGTCAGGAAGTGAATGTGACCTCAGGCTTCATGGCCAGAGGCATAGTTTCTAAATGAGGGAGCTAATACCTACTATATTCTGCCTTGTTCCCCACACCTTGAATTTTTTAGGAAATACATGTTGTAAGCTGAAGAATGTTCATAGGAGGGGTGAACAAGATCACAAGGAGGCTGGAGACTCAGACATATTACAGTAACCCAGTAAGGAAACAAAAATATCTAGCCCTGAAAAGAAAAGACTTAAGAGAAATGTGGTTGATGTTTTCCCCTCTCTGAAGGACTATACTTTAGAGATTATAGATTTAAAACTAGAAGGGACCTTAGAGGTCCTTGAATCCAGTCCCATTGTTATACTGGATAAGCAACAGTTCAGGAATCAAATCCAGATCTATGGACACCAATCTTTCTGCCATACCAATCAGCCTCTCATCCAACTTTATTCTTGTCTTGTTCAACCCTGAAGGACATAAATAAAAATACTAGATGGAGGAGGAAGCAAAGTAGATTTCTATATTATATTAAAAACAAAAACAAACTCAAACTTCCCAACAACTGGTCCCTAAGGTAGAAAGAGCTGACTCAGGAGAAAGGGGACTTCTTTATCTCTAAAAGTCTTCAAATAGAAACTGAATAGTTACATGCTAGGGATTTTTTAAAGAGGGTTCTTTCTCAAGAGGAGTTTGGACAAGATATCCTAGGTTGGATCATGGGCATCTGGTGGCACAGTGGACAGAATGCCCAAGAAGACCAGAGTTCAAATCTAGAGTCATTCACTGGCTGGGGTGATCCTGAGCAAGTTATTTAACTTATGTTTGCCTCAATTTCCTCATTAATAGCATATCCACCTCCAAGAGTTGATATAAGGATGAAATGAAATAATATTTGTAAAGTAATTAGCATAATATCTGGCTCATAGTAAGTAGATACTATATAAATGCTTACTATCTTGATGATGATGATGATGATGATAGTGGTGGTGGTGATTTCTGAGGTCCCCATTTGCACTAAGATTCTATGGTTTCCAATCCATAATACATACTAAATGGTTATACAAATATGGGTGAGAGATGAATTCTTAACCACACAAGGGATAGAGACAGTTACAAAAGATAAAAGATACCTTCGATTATGTGAAGTTGAAAAGTTTCCACACAAACAAAATTAAGGCATTTAACATAAGAAGGGAGACAGTGAGATGGGGAAAAAAGGACTTAATGCCTTCTATGTGCCAGGCTAAGCTCTGGGGATTCAAAGAAGGGCAAAAGACAGTCCTGACTTTCAAGAAGTTCACAGTCTAATTAGGGAGACAACATGAAAATGACCATGTATAAAGAAGACATATACAAGATAGTGAAAAGAATCATCAGAGACAAGGTATTAGAATTAAGAAGGATTGGAAAAACTTCTTGAAGAATGGGGTATTTTAGCTCAGACTTGAAGGAAGCTCAGAGGTGTAGGGCAATTGATAATCAATGAATAAACCATTAAGTGTCAACTATGTGTCAGACAGTATGATGAGCACTGGTAGCTATTGCTATAGCCCAGGTATTAGGTGATTTAGAACTATATCAAGATGGTGGCGATATCAGAAAAGAGAAGAGAAAATATTAGAGAGGTATTACAAAGGTAAAATCAACAGACCTTGGCTAGAGGAGGGTGGATGGGTAAGAGAAAGGAAAGAATCAAGGGTTACACCTAGATTGTTAGCCTGGGGGACTGGGAAGATGGTGATACCCTTGACAATAATGTTGTCATATATTATTCATTCTCGTAGAGAACCATGATATCAGGGAGGTGATGCAATGACATACAAGTGAATTGGATTTAAGTGAGGAGGGGAGTTCTGCAGAGAAAATAGCCTCACTTTCTTCTCCAGAAACATTTGGGTCCAGGGCCCAGATATGGAACAGGGTAACTGGAGATGGCTTTGGATTCAGTAGGGAAGTTTGAAAAGTGGGGAGGGTGTGGGGTTTGGGCAAAGATATTGATCTTGGTTCTGGACATGTTGAGTTTAAGATGTTACAGGATTGTCCAGTTTGAGATGTCAAATGGACAGTTGGAGAAAAAATAGATTGAAGAGGAAGAGAAACAGTAAGGGTAAGATGAGAAGAAATTGAGGGAGGCAAAAGAAGAAAAGGAGAAAGGAAAGAGAAGTGAGCAAACAAAAGGAAGAAGATAATAGGATTATAAGATCATTGATCCAGAACTGGAAGGAATCTTAGAGTCCATCAAGTTCAGTACCCTAATTCTATCCATGAAGAAACTGAGGCCCAGTAAGGTTATGGTCACAAAGCTAGTAAAGACCTGAGAAAGGATTTGGAACTCCAAGTCCAGTGCTTTATCCACTTCTTTTGTGAGGAAGAAAAGTGAAGTGGGGGAAAGGAAGACAAGAGGTATCACAGGGAGAGGGGAAAAAAGAAGAGAAGAAGAGAGAAGAGAAGGTGATTGTAAGGAGGTAGGACAAGAAGGAGGATGGGATGGGGAGATGAAGGAATGATAGAAGAAAGGATTCCCCAGTTCTGCCTTGTCAAGGGATTGACCAACTCTTACCTGGGCGGAGATCCTTCGGGAGCCATCTGTCACCTCCACTGTCAGGTTATAGCTTGCCTTCCTCCTGGAGTCCAGGTGCCTGGCAATGACCATGCTGCCTGTAGTCATCTCAATGTCAAAGTCCATGTCTTCATCACCACCTAGATGTAAGGAGGGAATAGGGAGTGAAACAGAAACAAGATCTATGGACTCTAGTCAAGGAAGAGTTAGGTTCCCTCTATGGCAAGACTCCAGTCAATAAGCCCCAAAGGGGTATTAATGTGTGTCTTTGTGTATGTGTCTCTGTGTGTGTCTTATGTATCTGTGCTGTTGTAAGATGTAGAAGTGGGGAGTAGAGCAAGAAAAAGAGGGCAGACAAACTTTAGGAAAGAATTAATTCTAAGTGCCCCCAAGGAGGCATTATAATACCTAAGTGTCCTTCCCAAGAGCAAAGAAAGCAGCAAGCTTATCCTATACAACAATCTAATTGACACTAAAATAATGGGACAGGGAGTAGTTAAACTGATCCCTTGGGGATGAGAGAGGGAGACAAACCCCTCCCTCCCAATCCCCAAATCTATGGAGACCTTTCCTTAATGGAGTTAACTCAACCACCCTTAGAATGTGATAGAGAGAAGATAACCCAAGAAGTTTGAGGCTAGCCTGGAGAAAAGAGGCCCAGACCCCACCTCACCAGAGATGTTGAACCACAGTAGGCCAGGTGGGTCCTCAACACTGACCATGCCCACCATGTGGTTCACAGGATCAGTCTCCATGGCAGCAAAGTTGTAGTGGGGCTCATCAAAGACCCATAGCTTTCCTGAAGGGATGGGCCGAGGGATCCACTCTATATGCAGTCTGACGCTGGAGAAGCGTGGGGTCTGCCCATGGTCTACTGCCTGGATCTGCAAATCAAACCATTAATCAATCAATAACTATTCATTAAAGCCCCTTTACATGCCAGAAGTGGAGAATATGAGTCCAAAGAATTTTTTAAAATCCCTAGAGGAAAGGAGCTCAAATTCGAATGGAGCAGACAACAATGCCATATTAAAAAAAAACCATAAAAGCAAATACAAATCAGATCTAGATAAATGAAATCATAAAATAAACAAGAAAGAAAGTAAGGAGCTAAATAGATTGTTAGAAAAATTAGATATGGTAGACTTATGGAGGAAACTGAATGGGGATAGAAAGGAATATACCTTTTTCTCTGCAGTACATGGAACTTATACAGAAATTGACCATGTACTAGGACATAAAAACCTAATTAGCAACTGCAGAAAGGCAGAAATAGTGAATACATCTTTCTCAGATCACAATGCAATAAAAGTCATATGCAATACTGGGCCAAGGAGATATAGACCCAGAACAAATTGGAAACTGAATAACCTCATTTTAAAAAATGAGTGGGCCAAAAAACAAATTATAGAAATAATTAACCATTTTATCCTAGATAATGATAATAATGAAACAACATACCAAAACCTATGGGATTCATTCCAAGCAACTCTCAGGGTATATATTACAGCTCTAAATGCTTACATGAATAAATTGGAGAAAGAAGAAATCAATGAACTAAACATGCAACTAAAAAAATTAGAGAAAGAACAAATCAAAAATCCTCAATTAAATACCAAATTAGAAATTCTAAAAATTAAAGGAGAAATTAATAAAATTGAAAGCAAAAAACTATTGAATTAATAAATAAAACCAAAAGTTGGTATTATGAAAAAAATGATAAACCTCTGGTCAATTTGATTAAAAAAAGAAAGAAGAAAACCAAATTGCTAGTATCATAAATGAAAGAGGTGAACTCACCACCAATGAGGAGGAAATTAAAGTAATAATTTGAAATTATTTTACCCAACTCTATACCAATAAATTTGATAATCTAAGTGAAATGGATGAATATTTATAAAAATATAAGTTGCCCAGGTTAAATGAAGAAGAGATTAAATACCTAAACAACCCTATCTCAGAAAAAGAAATTCAACAAGCCATTATTGAATTCCCTAAAAAAAAAATCTCCAGGGCCTGATGGATTCACAAGTGAATTCTACCAAACATTTAAGGAACAATTGGTTCCAATCCTATATAAACTCTTTGGAAAAATAGGGAAAGATGGAACTCTGCCTAACTCTTTCTATGAAACCAATATGGTACTGTTACCTAAACCAGGAAGAGTTAAAACAGAGAAAGAAAATTATAGACCTATTTCCCTGAAGAATATAGATGCAAAAATCCTAAATAAAATCTTAGCAAAATGATTACAACAAGTCATCACTAGGATAATACATTATGATCAAGTAGAATTTATTCCAGGAATGCAGGGTTGGTTCAATATTAGGAAAACTGTTAGTATACTCAATTATATCAACAACAAACCTATAAGAAATCATATGATCATATCAATAGATGCTGAAAAAGCTTTTGACAAAATACAGCATCCATTCCTATTAAAAACACTAGAGAGTGTAGGAATAAATGGACTGTTCTTTAAAATAATTAGCAGTATCTATCTGAAACCATCAACAAGCATTATATTCAATGGGGAGAGGCTAGAGGCATTCCCAATAAGATCAAGGGTGAAACAAGGGTGCCCATTATCACCACTACTATTCAATATTGTATTGGAAATGTTAGCATCAGCAATTAGAGAAGAAAAGGAAATTGAAGGAATTAGAATTGGGAAGGAAGAGACAAAACTCTCACTCTTTGCAGATGACATGATGGTCTACCTAGAGAATCCCAAGAAATCATCCAAAAATGCTCTAAACCATTAATTATTAGAGAAATACAAATTAAAGCTTCTCTGAGGTACCACCTCACACCTCTCAGATTGGCCAATATGACCAGGAAGGATAATGAACATTGTTGGAAGGGTTGTGAGAAATCTGGGATACTATTACATGGTTGGTGGAGCTGTGAACTCATCCAACCCTTCTGGAGAGCTATTTGGAACTATGCCCAAAGGAACAAAAATATGCATACCCTTTGACCCAGCAATACCACTACTGGGTCTATACCCTGAAGAAATGATGAAAAAGGGTAAAAACATTACTTGTACAAAAATATTTATAGCAGCCCTGTTTGTGGTGGCAAAGAATTGGAAACCAAGTAAATGTCCTTCAATTGGGGAATGGCTTAGCAAACTGTGGTATATGTATGTCATAGAACACTATTGTTCTATTAGAAACCAGGAGAGGGATTTGCATGAACTGATGCTGAGTGAGATGAGCAGAACCAGAAAAACACTGTACACCCTAACAGCAACATGGGAGTGATGTTCAACCTTGAAGGACTTGCTCATTCCATCAGTGCAACAATCGGGAACAATTTTGGGCTGTCTGCAAAGGAGAGTGCCATCTGTATCCAGATAAGGAGCTGTGGAGTTTGAATAAAGTGCAAGGACTATTCCCTTTAATTTAGAAAAAAACAGATATCTTATTGTATGATCTTGTTACCTCTTAGACTTCTAGTCTCTTCTTTAAGGATATGATTTCTCTCTCATCACACCCAATTTGGATCAAGGTACAACATGGAAACAAAGTAAAGACTGACAGAATGATTTCTGGGGGGGGGAGGGAAGCAAGATTGGGGGGGAAAATTGTAAAACTCAATATCTTTAATAAAAAATAAATTAAAAAAAACAAATACAAGATAGTTGAGGAGGGAGGGCACTAGAACTTGGAAGGAGTGGGGATCAGCAAAGGCACCAAATTGCAGAAGATGGTGCAATGTTATATCTTAAAGAAAAAGGAGTTCTCTTTGAAAGAGAGGAAAGAAGAGAGTATATACAAAGTATGTGGCACTGCCAAGGCACAGAGATGAAGTGACATTGGTCAGGTTGCCTGTAATGCAGAGTACAGGAAGGGGAGTAATATTCAGTAAGCCTATAAAGTTAGATTGGGTAAAGCTTTAATAACTGAACAAAGGAATTTATGGTTTTTGTCCTCCAGGCAATAGAAAGCCACTGGAGTTGGCTGAGTAGGAGGAGAGAGAGACAAAAAGAAAATAAATTACTGGGAAGGCCTTGGAACTAATAATAGGGGAGAGGGCAGGATTCCTGAACCTCTTAAAAGCAGGAACCCCTATGTCTCTTTCTATTCCTGATACTCAAGATCCCTGGGTTTTTTCTATCTCAGTTTTGCTATCTGTATGTAACATGCAACCAATCACAAAGTGAATGGATTGTCATTCTCCAGAAGAATTTCAGACAACTGAAAGAACCAGGCATTTGTAACACCCCTCTATCTTCAGGACCAGATTCAATTGTACTGGGCTCTTTGGTTCTTTAATTCCTTCTTGTTTCTCCAGTCTATCAAGTCTGATCTGACCACACTCTCCTCTATTACCAATCTTTATCCTATGGTCAGCTATTTCAATAAGGCTTCTCCTTCCAACCTTGAATCTCTTGTCTCTTGACCTTCAGTCTCTGGAGGTAAATCTGAAGATTCATATCTAATCCTCAAATTTGGGAAATTCTTATCACCAGACTCCTACATTCCCTCTGTGATTACTGAATCATTTAAAAATAGTACTTGCCTAGTTCACTAAAATGAATCCTGTCCAACCTCAACTGGCCTCTCACTGTTGTACAATTATATTTTTGTTCATTTCTTAATGACTTATCACATTTCTACCCCAGAAGTTCCAAGACTTTTTTTTCCTCTTCAAGCCTCCTAAAGTTCTCCACTTCCTTTCTTTCCCTTTCACTCTCATCACAATTCTTCAATGAATACTTCACTCTTAGATAAGACATCTGAAATTTCATTCTCATAATTCTCAGAATCCTTACTCCTCCTCTCCTATCAAATTTCAGAGGCTGTGGTCAAGAATTGGGGGAGCAAAAATATTCATAGTGGTTCTTTTTAGAGTGGCAAAGAATTGGAAATCAAGGGGATGCCCATCAATTGGGGAAGAGCTGACCAAGTTATGGTCTAAGAATGCTTTGGAATACTATTGTTAGTCTATAAGACACCACAAATGGTCAGACTCCAAAGAACCATGGAATGAATTACAGGAACTGATGCTGTGTGAAGGGAGCAGAACGGAGAGAACATTGTACACACTGACAACAACATTATGAGATTATCAACCTTGTTGAATGCAGCTACTCTCAGTAGTTTAGAGAGCTGGCCAACCCTAGGAGACCACCTATGAACAATGTTATCCCCATCCAGAGAAAGAAAAACAAAACAAAACAATATAAAGACTACACTCACTTTTTAAAAATTTCTCTTTATGTATTTCTTTCCTATCTCATGGATTTCTTTCTTTTCCCTTAATCCTAATTGCTCATACTGAAAATCACTAATCTGTAAACATGTTAAAATAAATGTATATGTATAATATTTACTTGACTGTTTGCCACTGAGAGGAGTGGGAAGAGAGGGTAGAAGGAAATCACGTAACTTAAAAATATGCAAACGCACATGGATGCATGTTGAAAAATTTTTATAGCATATAATTAGAAAAATATAATAAAATTTAAAAATATAGAAAAAAAGAAAATAAAATATCAATTAGAAAAAAATCAGGGGAGTATAGATTTAAAACTAAAAGATACCTCAGAGACCAACTACTTCAACCCTCTCATTTTGCAAGACCAGAAGGGTGAACCAAGTTGCAGAAGGTTACACAGGTAGCAAGTCGAAGAAATGGAATTCGAACTCATATCCTGAGATACAGATAGATATTCTTTCCACTGTGTCACAATAGTAACCCCTGAAGCATTTTTCATCCTGCCTGTTCTATGACCTTCTTCAGTCAAGCATCCTTCCTCCCCTATATCTCCAATCTCTCCCTTTCTGCTGGTTCCTTTTTCTCAGGCATTCCTAAATACCTTCCTTAGATCTTTAGTCTTTTAAGTCCAAAGTGTTATATACACAGTCTACAACACTCATGAGTGTAGAAAATGTGGTTCCTAATTATTTTAATGTATTGGTATATGAATATCTATAATATGTAGATATATATAAAGAAATACATAAATGTGGTTTTCTAAGTCAATATTCAGCACACAGGAAACTTTATGTGCAGTTTAGCAGCTCCTGTTATTTCTAATTTGACATCACTACTTTAAGCTGTTATCCTATTTCTCTCTTCACCTTCATTGTCAAATTTCTAAGAATAGTCTATACTTGTTGCTGTATTTTTTCACACCACCCATTCATTTCTCAACATCTGCAGACTGGCAAACATCCCAACCGTACTATAGAAACTGCTTTCTTTAGTTACTAATGGAATTCCCCATGTCATTCTTCTTGTCCCCATTTTCTTTTACCTCTTTCCAGCATTCAGCAATTAGAACTACTCTCCCTCCTTGATACCCTGTATTCTCTTGGCTTCAGAAATAATGCATCCTCATGGTTTTCTTCTTCTGACTGCTCATCTTGTCTTTTGCTGGCTCCTCAAATTACTTCTACACCTGGACGTGAATTCCAAGCTTTATTTCTTGGCTCATCTCTCTATCTAATCCTTTCCTTGGTGATCTCATCTGCTCCCATAGATTCAATGGAAATGATTCCTAAATGAATAATTCTAGCCCTGAACATTTCCCTGGGCTCAAGCTCCATAACTGCCTACTGAAAAATATCCTCCTGAATTTCCTACTGACACCTTAAGCTATTATTATTGCAAACTGAATTCATTATCATCTCACCAAAAACTTGCCCTTTCTCCTAAGTTCCTTATTTCTGTTTATATATCATCCACCCAGTCACCTAAACTCCAAACGCTGGAGTTGTCTTTGACTCTTGTCTAACTATCACTTAAACAATCAATCAGCTGTCACATAATTGATATTCTAATTGGGTGTTCCAAACTCCACATCATTTCCCACACCTATAACTTTCTTCAGCTTCTATTATAATTTCTCTCGTAATCTGACTTCCTGCCCCTACTTTATCCTCTATTTTATTCTTCACTCTGCTGTCAGAATAATCTTTCCAACAACACATGCCTCTGAAGATTTCATTCTCTCATTCAAAACTTTCCAGTGGCTCTCTACTTCCCACAAAAGAAAGCATAGCTTTTAAATTGTATTCAATAATAATAATAACTAGTACTTAGATAACATAGCTTACGTGTTTATCTTCTTTGATCCTTACAATAACTCTGAGAGGTGGGTGTTCTCAATATTCCCATTTTACACTAGAGGAAAGTGAGGTTAAGAAGTTTAATTGACTTTATCAGAGTCAAACAGTTAGCTAATCTGAGGCCAGATTCAGGTCTTCCTGGCTTCTTCCCAACTCTCCATTCACTGCTACTAGATGTCCAGTAGACATTTTAAACTGAACATATTTAAAATGGGACTCATTATATTTCCCCCTAAAACCCTCCCCAACTCCTAATACTACAGGGGGCAAAATCATCCTTTCAATCCTTCAGACTGGCAAACTAAGTATCATCCTTGATTCCTGACTATGTATTACCCCTCAACCCCATATCCAAATTGTTGCCAAGGCCTCTCGATTTCACCTTTGCAACATCTCTTGAATTTTCTGGGTTTCCCCACCCCCTGCCCCACCTTCTCTCCTCTAATACTGACATCAGGCCTTTATCATCACAAGGAAAGTCTGAGAGGCAAGGCATACTGACGATTAGACCATCAAGAGACAGGTTTGGATATATTGAGTTGTCACACTCTGTCACCAGATATCACACGCAGGTGCTTGCTGAGCATTGTTCATGATATCTCATTGATATGAAAAGAAACAAAACCTTTTAAGACCAAGAGACTCCTACAACAGTCAGATAGTACTGTTTCCTATAAATCAAGTCCTAGGATGGAAAGATTCAGGTAAAGGCAAGTAAGAAGGATGTCTTGAACAGCATAGCCCTTGCTATAATAAGTATAATTGTGCAACTCACACCTCCAATCATTTGGTTGGTTAGTGTGGTTCTCTTCAATACCTAAGGATTAGTAGTAGTATCATCTGAATCCTATTTATTTCTGAACATGTCCTTCTCACATCTTTGATACTGGAAGCTCTTCAAGGGCATGATCTGAGATATCTGCCTGGTAATCCAAGCTCAAGACTTTGCTTTTTCAGAAATGTTTGTTCAATTGAATCTGAGCAATTAAGTTCAACAATCACAATCTTTTCAAACTTAAAATTCAGTGGGGAAAAACACTTAGGGAAATAGAAGGGTTCAATTATGGTTCCCCTGGCTTGCTTGTCATTTTGGACAAATTATCCAACTTTTCTGGTTCTCACCTTCCCAAGAAGTAAAACAGGGACAAAAATTATTATTACCTCATCTCATTGCTTAGCTGTGCCATGGTACTGACAACAAACTAGTGGATAAGGTCAATTTTCTCCAATGGGGGAGAGAGAGAGACAGACAGAGAGAGAGAGAGAGAGAGAGAGAGAGAGAGAGAGAGAGAGAGAGAGAGAGAGAGAGACATAGCAACTAAGGATGACACTGGGCAGTCAGGATGGAGTGACCCTTCTAAGCATAAGTGTGACTTTTCCTAAGGGTCTTGGACCTCCAGGAGTGATAATCTATTCAAAGATCATAGTGAAGGGTATGCTGTGCAAGACATCTTTGGAGTTAGAAGACAGTTATAAACCAGGTACTCTGACCTTTTCTAAGTTTTAGAGAAGAAAACTGATGCCCAGAGATAGGCTGACTGGACCATGACCATAAAGTAAGTTAGTCACAAAATGAGGACTGACATGCTCATCTCATGATTCCTGGTGGGAGGCTGGGATGGAAGGTGCATTTATTATTTGAGCTGGTGCTAGAGATAGCAAGCCTCTTCACTTAGCTCCTGAACCCCAACCGGGCTCCTCAAAGGCAGTATTCCCAAAGGCATATGCATCTGAACAGCAATTTACTGAGAGCAGGGAGTGGAGAACTGACTTTGAATGCAGGAAGACTGAAATTGGAATCCTATTTCTGACACATACTGTCTGTGTGGCTCTGGGGAGGTCATTTAACTCCTTTGTGCTCTTGGCAGATCCCTTAAGACCAAATTTACAGGAAAGCTGCTGCCCTGTATTGGGAGCAGGAATTTCCTCCCTGGGGAGCACTCTAGAGGAGTGCTATCTGACTAAAATAGAAACAGGGATCACTAAGTGTTCCTGGGAGCAGCACATGGATTTAAAAACCACATTATGAATATTATCTATCTTCTATTATATCTTTTTTGGTTGTTGTTAAATATTATCCAATCACTTTGTTATCTGGTTCAGGTCACACTTGGATGTGTTGTCACTGAATTTGACACTTCTGGTTCAGGGCCAATTTTGAAGTGGGATGGGTTCATGGTGCCTGGGATGAGTGTTTGTCACTGAGACCAGTGAAATCACAGGTCCAGTTCTCCATCTCTGTCTTAATAACAACAGGTCACATTATTTATATGGCACCTTAAAGCTGACAAAGCACTTTTCTTATAACCAATCTATAAGGTAGGTAGCGTATTATTTCCCTTTTACATATGAAGAAACTGAGGCTCAGGGAATTTAAATGATTTACCAAATGTCCCACGGCTAATAGGTGACTGAGCCAGGATTTTAACAAGGGATCAAATCTTAACCCAAGGGTCAGCAAAGACAAACTTGAGTCACATGGAGTTCTTTAAATACACTTAGATCAGCCCCAATTTGTCCTGTATATTTATTCTGGAAAGAACTGGAAAGCAAAAAGTGTTTTTGCATTTCTTTGTATCTCTAGTGCTTAACTTGGTACATAGTAGGTGCTTATTAAATGACAGCTGACTGACATACATACTGCCTTTAGCCAAAATACATATTTGAATGAGTCTTTATCAGTCTGTTGATTCATTTCTTTAATACACAAATATGCTATAAATTGCTAGCCCAGGCCCGGAGAGCTATATCCCTTTGCCAATAAGCACTGCTCAAAACACTAATTCTGGCTTGGGCTTCTTCTCTCTAATCATTTCTCAGCATTCTCAACAATGTCCCGAGGGTTTAAGGCTGGGTACTTCCCTCCTCCTCCTGCCTCAGCCCCATACCTCATCTCCCCAGGGTCAGATTCTGGAAGCCTTCCTAGGTGATAAACAGCTAACCTGTTTTAAGTATTGTATAAACATGCCAAGGAGAAAAAGCAGTAGGAGCTCCTCATTGCCCTTTTTTTCACTTTCTAGGTCAAAAAGTAGCTTCAGCTGTATTAAAGTGGAGAAGTCTTAAATTCAGTCCTGGCTCCAATACGTACTAACTATAAATCATTTCCTGTCTTTTAAGTGTCAAAAAATGTTATTTGTTCCTTCTTTTATAACACTGCAATCCCCCAAAGCATATATTGCTCCAACTTGTATAAATGAAATAAAACAACTAAGATAAACTGGTAAAAAAAAAACTACTAAGTAGAATGTAATTCTTCAAAAAGTATATTCCAATTTTTTTTAAAAAGGAAAAGTACAAAAATACAAAAAAAAAGGAAATGTACAAAAATATTTATAGCAGCTCTTTTTATGGTGACTAAGAATTGGAAATTGAAGAGATGCCCCTTAATTAGGGATTGGCTAAACAAGTTAGGGTATATGATTGTGATGGAATGTACCATAAGAAATGACAGAATGACTTCAGAAAAAGCTGGAAAGTTTCACATAATCTGATAAAAAGGCAGAAGCAGAAGAGCATTGTATGATGAACTATGAATGACAACTATTCTAGCAACTAATAATCCAAGACAATTCCAAAGGACTCAAGATGAAAAATATTGCCTCCAAATAAAGATTTGATGTTGTCTGTATACAAACTGAAGCATACTATTTTTTTTCTTCCTTCCTTCCTTCCTTCCTTCCTTCCTTCTTTCCTTCCTTCCTTCCTTCCTTCCTTCCTTCCTATCTTCTTGCATAAAATAACTAATATGGAAAACTTTTACATGATTACACACATATAACCTATATCAGATATCTTATCATCTCAGGGAGATAGAGGGAAGGAGAGATAGAATTTGAAACTCAAAACTTTTTTTAAAAGTTAAAAATTATTTTTACATGTAGTTGGGGTAAAAATTAAACTATTAAAAAAACTATATTTTAAAAGTATTATACAAAATAGATCTTCTCCTATAAAAAAGCATCCAAATCCTACCTTAACCCAAAGGAAGAGCTAAAAATATCATTTCAGATCTTGAGACAGGGTCAAAGAAAAATATTTGTGGGGGCAAGGGTGAGATTTGTTCCATTAACAAGGCTATTTCCCTACCCTTTGTAAATCTCCTTAGAGTCTAATTGGCTAGGCTTCTTCCTCCTCCCCTTACTTCAGGGATTCCTTGAGAGTAGATTAAGATTAGGGCCTATAACCATTCCTCTTGTCCTCTCACCGTGAGAATGTTGTATACACCAGCAGGAAAGTTGACACTGGTAGACACCACACCTGTCTCAGGGTCAATGGTGAAAGCCTCCTCATCATTCTCCTCAATGCTATAGGTCACCTGGCCATTGGGACCTTCATCACGATCTGAAGCCACCAGTCTATACACAGGACCTGGTAGAGTGGAGCCTTGTCGCTCTGGAAGACGGATTTTGAAGCGTTTGTGGGAGAAAGAAGGTGAGTTGTCATTGACATCCAAGACACGCACTACTACTCTAGAAGAGGACTGCAGGCCTGGTTTTCCATTGTCTTGTACAGCCACCTGGAAGCAGATATAATTACTGAGTATCTGTGGTTCAAAAGCAGCAAGCTTATCATTCTCAAATCTTACAATGATTATTTTTGACAAGTTGCAACTAGGAAGCAAGGAACAAGAAAAGAAGGGTGAGGCATAGAAGGAACTACATAAAAATCAAAGACTCTTAGACATGGAGTCTTTGAGTCAACCAGTCCAATCTTCCAGCTAGTGAATGGATTTCACCTCCACTTGAAAAACTTTAACGATGGAGATTTCACTGTTCCATATAGTAAACCATTCCATCTATAGGTTGATTCATTTATAGGAAGTCCATCCCATTACTAAGCTCCTCTGATTCATTGGAAGAATCCAATGATGAAAAATTTGCCATTTCCTCATACAATCCCTTTCTCTTTGGATAATTAGTTATTAGATTTAGATTAGGTACCATATGTCCCTTGTACTTTTGTCCTTGTTCCTAATTCTACTCTCTAAGGAATTTGAGTTCAAGTATTGGTTTTATCTTACCTATGTGACCTCAGGCAAATCCCTCTACCTCTGATCCTGAGTTTTCTTAGCTAAAAAATGAGAATTGGACTAAATGACCCCTAAGGTCTCTTCTAATGCAAGTTGACCAACCTATGTATAATCTCTCTTTTAAACTAAAATTTTTTAAATACTTGAAGACAAGTTATATCATGTTCCTCTCCCATCCCCAAGTAAATCTATTACTAATTCCTTTAACAGATTCTCATAGGGAATTATTTTCAATCTCATCACTATTCATCACTTAGTATGGTTTGTGGCTCATTAATAGGTCCTTATTAAACACTTGGTAAATTGGACATTCTAGCCACTCTGCTCTGAATGCCCTCCACTTTGTGGTTGTGTTTTCTAAAATGTAGCAACCACCCAAGAACTGAATATAAAACTTTCCTGATGAGTTCTGACCAGGGTCAAAGGAGAGTGTCACTATGTCTTCTTTTATCTTGGATACTATGCTTCAATTCAAGCAGCCTAAAAAAATATTAACTTTTTAGCTAGCATATTATACAATTGACTCATATTGATCTTATGACCAAATTAGTATTTCTTATGTACCCAAGATTACTAAAAATAGCCCATACTTTCTGTAAATTAAGAGATTATTGATTCTAGCTTTGCCATTGGCATTTTTCCTGCCTCTATTTCCTCTTCATTGAAATGTCCAGGCAAGATAGGATGACTTCTAAAGTCCTCTCCAGCTGATATATATTATGCTTCTACAATAAGGAAAAATTTTCTATAGCAGGGCAGACCAACAGTAGAATAACTTGTCTTTTTATTTTGTCTTTTCAGTGGTCAACTTTTACCTTTTATATTTTTACAGTTTGTTAATTTAATTAAATTTAAATTAATTTTATAGTCTTATTAATGTGCTTTTGTTACCTTACCAACATTTACATTTTACTCTCACTTCATGAGAGGTCTCTTGTAACAATATAAAACAGTAATAACAAAGTTCTCATCTGAAAATACATGCAACATGCCACATCTGTAGTACCCCCTACTTCTCAATTTTTTTAAAATTTTATTTATTTAAGGCAATGGGGCTAAGTGACTTGCCCAAGGCCACACAGCAAGGTAATTATTAAGTGTCTGAGGTCAGATTTGAACTGAGGTACTCCTGACACTAGGGTCAGTGCTTTATCCACTGTGCCACCTAGCTGCCCCCTCTCAATTTTTTTAAATTAAGAGAAATCTATCTTCTCTCCCTCCTACTTTCTACCCCACTAAAAAAAAAGCAAATTTCTTGTAACAAGTATGCATATTTAAAATTAATTGCTAATGGATAGGGTAAGTCAATATAAAAATGGTATATTATCTATGATAATTTACTTATTCAATATCTTTTGAATGGCAAGCTCTCTATCACTCTACATATATAAGCAAATGGAGTATTTTTCTTGCTTTGGTAGCAAGTGTTCTGCTCAAAAGAAGGTTGAACTACTTGACCTCTGAGGTCCTTCAACTGTGATTTTTATGATTTTTTGGAGATAGTTGGGTGAGGAGCAGAGAATTCCACTTGTTAAAGGGATCCAAGAATATTCCAGGGCAAATAAAATAATCATTATGTGTAGAAATGGAAAAGAAAATCAGAAGATATTGAATGGGGATAGACATAATTTCTTTCCCAAATTTCTCTAAAGTGGGGTCTCTCCAAGTATGATGGTTTCCTCAACCTTCTGGGTGCCTGGTCCCAGTCCTTCCCCACTCTACTCTAGAGGTTCTAGAGGTTGCCTAGCTATGATGATTCAGGATCTACATGACCCCACTCTAGTTCCAACATGTCCTAGCCTGGTCCCTTCTTTCGCATCCCCTGGAAAATCCTACAAATCAATCCTATATAATTACTCTCCTGTTATTACCCACCTCGAGGATATGTTCAGCCTTGTTCTCACGATCCAGCTGCCGAGCTGTGGAGAGGAGACCTGGTGGAGAAGAGAGGGGAAAAGAGGGTAATCCTATGAGCATCAAGGCTCCCCAGGAACCTTCATAGAGACACTGCTGGTGAAGTCAACCCAAGTTCTAATGTGATTTTCTTCTGGTATGCCAGTGCTGGCAGGTGATGGAGGAAAAAAAGAAGGAAAAGGGAAACTCACCAAGGAGTCCTGATAATTACCTGTTATCAGGAATGCACATTTAAATTTTCTACTTCTCCTTGCTAAAAAATACACCAAAAGGAAGTCAAATGGTTGGAACTGTGGATCAAATTGTGTGAGGTAAAAACAAGTCATGGACCATAGGGTCCAGAAGAAATTGTAACTATACTCTTTGGACATTCCCTACCTGCTAAGGGAAATTTTCATCAGCAGAAAAGGCATAGAGAGACCTGGAAGTATGAATATGGGTGTATGTATATGTACCTATGTATATTTCATGAACATGTTATACCTGATGCAAGCATATGTGTGTGTATATATATATACATATATATTTGCAAGCATATGTTTTGAAAGCTTCCCAATCTGTTCTGCAAGTATATATATACATATATATATACATATATATATATATATATATATATATATATATATATAGAGAGAGAGAGAGAGAGAGAGAGTTGGGTTTTCTTGTCTTTGAATTGTGTGCAGAGAGAGAGAGGAAGGCAAAAGAGATTCAGAACTGAAAATAAAATGTTTAAAAATTCAATTAAAAAATCCAATTTTCTTACTTTGAGACATCCCTCCACTGGCTGAGATTGCAATCCCTTCAAACCATAGTATTCTTATTTTTCTGTGTTTTACCATATATGCTCCACAGAGGACCCATCCAATAAGAAGGAAGTCTTTTTTTAATCTTGATCTTTTAAAGTCTCAGTGTTTACCAATCAAATCCTTGGCTGCCATCTACCATCTCTCACTACATGAACAATTCATCTCTTCATTCTTGCTCCATGAAGAGTTCACCTTATTTCCTTTTTTTCTTTTTGTTTTGTTTTGTTTTTTTCTTTGCAAGGCAATGGGGTTAAGTGACTTGGTGAAGGTCACACAGCTAGGTAATTATTAAGTGGCTGAGGCAGATTTGACTCAGGTCCTCCTGCTCTATCCACTTATGCCATCTAGCTGCTCCTGTTCACCTTCTTTTCTAGTCAGAGTCGGCATTTGGTTTTCCCAAGGTACCATTTCTTCCTCTCACTTCATAATGACTCTAGCTTCTTCTGGAGCAGCTCTGGGGCACTGGTTCTTCTCCAAGTCCATCCAGAAAACTTACCTTCATACCCAAGGCTTTACTCCTTGTCAGCCACTGATCCTTGAAATCCAAAAGAGACTCCAAACCTATCATATGGATTTTCTTGATCCCATTATTAACTTAGTTATTTGATAAAGGGACCTGTTGCACATGACCTTAACTGCATCCTTCCTTTTCCATTGCCCCCTACACTAATACCCAGTAATTCCTAGTTTTCATCCACTCAAAGGCACAAGAGTGAATCCTTAGATTTTAGTCACAGGACAAAAGAAAATGCACAAGTTCAGATTGACATCAGGACATCATGAAAATACATATATTAAAATTTCTACTTAGTTTCAGTAGGTATTTTTTTAGATTTTTTTTTTCAAGGCAATGGTGTTAAGTGGCTTGCCTAAGGCCACACAGCTAGGTAATTATTAAGTGTCTGAGGTCAGATTTGAACTCAGGTACTCCTGACTCCAAGGCTGGTGCTCTATCCACTGCACCACCTTGCCACCCCTCTACTTAATTTCAAACCATGAAGTCCCAAACTTTCTAGAGATCCTCTGCTAAAATTTCTTTAGGCTTAGCCTAGAAATCTTGATTTCCCCTAGGCCAGGATTAAGCAATTATGACAGATATATTTTCTCCCCTAAAGTAAATGTAGGATTCACCCACCTAGGCTTTCAGAACTCAGGTCATTAGTCCAATGACTAATACTTCCAATTGCAGGCTGATGCTTAGCCACTTGAGAAGGGTGTGTGGATCCACCCCATATTTCTAAGCAAACCCTTAACTAACTAGAAATCTGACTGCAGCTGCCCCAGCAAGAGACAAAGGAGGAAATGCAAATGAGAAAATTATTTTCAAGACCATTTCCCATGACCTCAAAATCAAAATAATGCAACTAAACCCAGGCAACTTCCCAAAGTTCACAAAAGAAAGAAAGCCCCATTCCTTCCAAACTCTCAGTTTGTTGTGCGTCTGATGTGGTCAGCCTATAGAAAATAGCCTGTGAAAGCCTAAGAGTTCCCAGAGGTCATTCTCCTCATAAACATTTCATATTGTTGAGAAACAAGCCTATGAATGGGAAATTGTTTCTATCTTTTTCAATGCCTTCTTCCTTTATAAATTTATTGATATATTTTATGCAACAAATATTCGTACAAATCTCTGCCCCTCCTCAATCTATTCCCCAAATAACAGACAGAAAGGATGAGTCCTTTGACTTCAAAAATATGTCACTAATATTTAACATTGTATTCAACTAGAATTTCATTGCCTTTTAATGCTGACTGTATCCAAGTTGTTGTAGTCTTGGTAACCATGATGGAGCTTTGTTTTGTAATTTATTAAAAGCATCTGTTATGATTTTTCTGTTCTTTGAGAATCTTCCTTCTCTGAGAGGGTTTTGAAATATCTAACTACTTTTTTTTTTAGGGTTTTTTTTTCAAGGCACATGGGGTTAAGTGGCTTGCCTAAGGCCACACAGCTAGGTAATTATTAAGTGTCTGAGGCCGAGTCTGAACTCAGGTATTCCTGACTCCAGGGCTGGTGCTCTATCCACTGCACCATGTAACTGCCCTTATCTAACTACTTTTAAAACTTTTCTCCAACACAGATTTCTACTGTAAGCAGGTTTAGACATTTCCTCCTCACTTAATCTCCTTAATTATGTCCTAGTATATTTGCATAATACTCCTTCATCTAGCCTAAGTGTCCTGTGTACCTTTATCTGTCAATGGGCACATGTACTGTGTGTACAGGGATGTCCATGCATACCACGTGATTGTATTTGGTTATATACATATGTGAGTATCTGTGTGGATGTGTGACTATAATGTAGTTAAAACCAATGCTAATTTCACATGCGTGTATGTTTGTGAATAAGGCAGCTAGGCGAAATAGTGGATAGAGTCCTGGACCTTGAATCAAGAAAACCTGAGTTTATATCCAACTTCAGAAATTTAATTTCCTCATCTGTATAGATTTGTATTTTTTTAAATGGCATTTACTTTCCAGGATTGTTGTGAAAATCAAAAAAGGTAAATATAAGAAAAGTGTTAGATAACTTTTAATGTCCAATATAAATATTAGTAATTATATCTGTGTATTTATATATACATATATATATACACATATACATATTAACTACATAGATTTAGAGCTAGAAGGGACCTAAGAGACCATTCTGTCAAACCTTCTCCTTTTACAGATAAGGAAACTGAGGCTGAGAGAGGTCATGCCCCAAGGTGACATAGCTAGATACTTATCTGAGATGAGATTTGAATTTGAGATCTTCCTGACTCCACATCATTACTCCATCCACTGTGTCCTTTAGTGTCTAAAGACCTTATGATTATAGAGTCTGGGTAGAGCTCATGGGCACATGGACAAATAGAGTTCTATACATCTAGGATTTTTATACTGAAGGAAAGATGAGGCAAGATGCCCACTGTTACCCCCAACCTGAAAGTGCTGACTCTGTGAATAAAGGAGACTATTTTTTTTTTATTTCTCTAACAGAACAGTGAAACAGACTGTACCGTTTTTTCATCCCTCTGTCTCCAAGTGTGCTTTCTGTCTGGGCATATGTAACTGTGAGTGTGAATATTAGTGCATGCATGTACTTGCACAAGCAGCATCAAGCACCCAGGGTAAAGGCCCCAGGGAGATTGGTTCATTGCTTTTAATCTTGGCCAGTTTTCAATACAACCAGCCCAGGCAATTTACAACCCATTTCAGAAGCAAACTAAGCTTATAAGGGTATTGAAATTGGGGATGTTTTCTTGATCAGTGAAGAAGAGGGAAAACTGTCAAGATATTTCTGGGTAATCGAAGTTGATTGTCCTCCAGAGAGGTCTCTGTCATAACCAACAGCTCGATTTTAGGTAAAGTTTGGAATAGTCATTCCTGAGGTACCTTCCAACTCTGATAGTCCATATTTGAAAAATTCTGGGATCCAAGGAGCTCCTTTTATTCTCAAGTAAAGTTGATACCATCTCTCAACACAAATGTAATAGAAAGCTTGGAAGGAAAACCATCCATCCATGCCCAACACTCTTCTTTCATAATTGACCTTAACTTTCCTATTGAACAAAAGTGGTCTATATACCTAAGAATAGTTAAGATGACCAATGATTCCACGATTAAGGAGGGAAAAGAGCAGGAAACTAATAAATGAGAGCAGGAGGATGAACTCTGTCCTCAGTTGTCAATTGTACAACTATATATTTTTTGGCAGAGTCCAGAATCTTGAGAGTGGACAGATAAGTATCAAGGATAAAGGGATTAAATACTAAGAACAGAGGAGAATCACCTCAGAAGGACAGAGATGACAGTATGGGAACTCAATGAGAGAAAGGAGTCTCTATGAAAAATAATAACTCAAATCTATATAGAATATTAAGTCTTGTAAATAGTTTATATATAACCTGATTTGATCCCCATAGTAGTCCTATGCAGAAAATGCTATCATTAGCTCCATTTTACAGATAAATAAACAGTGATAGAGAGGTTAAGAGATTTGACCAGGATCACACAGCTACTTACTGTTTGAATTAGACTTCAAACCCAAGTCTTCGTTTTATAATTTTTTTATTTATTTAAGGCAATGGGGTTAAGTAATTTGCCCAAGGTCACACAACTAGGTAATTATTAAGTATCTGAAGCTTATTTTGAACTCAGGTCCCTCTGACTCCAGGGCTGGTGCTCTATCCACTGTGCCCCCTAGCTGCCTCCAAAACCCGTCTTCTTGACTCAAGTTCAGCACTTTATCCACCAAGCCACAAGGATAAAGGGGAGCAATGGGGGGCTCAATGCCAGAATCTAGAGGCTCAGTATTGAAGTTGGGTTTTATTTATATCTTAAGCTGAAAATCCTTGAATTCTTTCTGCCCCCAAGACTAATGGAGTCTACCACCACCACTGTTTCCAGTCCTGAGGGGCCTCCCTACTTGGGTTCACAGTGAAGAAGGCAGTGGGAGAGACAAGGTCCTGGCTCCCTGCCGGCCCCCACGGCCTCGGGGTCATTGTTAGAGAAGGAGGAAGGAGTAAGGAAAAGGAAGAAATTATCAAGTTGAAACAGATCAGGCCCATTGTTCTCCCTAAGAGAACCTAACTCAGCCCAACCCATCTCTGAGCACAGGGGGAGGAGACATGAAGGAGGAGGGGAGGTTGATAGAGGGATCCTGGAAGCTCCATAATTACAGCCCAGGGAAAGAGGCCACAGAAGGGCGCCACAGGTTGCTCACAGGTCTCCATCCTCTCCAGGACACATGCTCTCTACCTCTCTTCCCACCTTTCTCTCTACCCTTTCTCCTACTTTTATCTTTTTCTCTTTATCTCTCCTTTTTTCTCTCTATAACCTAAGTTTGGGCCACTGATCCCTCATCCTCCTTTTCATCTTTCTCCTCTTCTCTGTCTTCATCTTTTTTCTTTCTCTTCCTCCTTTTGTTACATTCCCTTTCCCCCTCTTTTCTTCCCCTTCTCTTTCTTTCTCTTTTCCCTTTTCCCCCTTTCTCTTCTTATCTCTCCTCTCCCCTTCCTTTTCCCCCTTTTCTTTCCTCCCCTTCTCCCTCCTCCTCTCCCTTTCTCTTCCCTCTTTGTTTCCTTCCATTCTCCCTTCTTTATTCCCTTCTCCCCATATACGTCCCTCAGGGTTTGTGTCTGTCTTTCAGGTACTACCATTCAGACTTGGTTACAACTCCCAGAAAGGAGAATGTCTATCATTATCTCAGGGATACCTTGGGAACCCTCTGTCTTTTGAGAATAAGCTCCTAAAAAGAGGGAGAACTTTAAGTGATTTGTCTATGGTTGCACCAGGCAAAGATACTATGAAGCACTGCATAATTTGACTCTTTTAAAGGGAAAAGTTCCTAAATCAAATGACTAAAATGAATGGTTCATCCATCCCAGAGAGTGATGAACTGCCAGTCACCTGATGGAAAAGCATTTACTAGTATCTGAAGTAGTTTCAACTTAGGCACGAATTAGGCTAAGGTGCTGGAGATACCTTTCAATTCTGGGATTCTACAAATCTAAGATCTCCAAAACATTTGAATATATGCTTCTTTAATGGCACTTCAGAATTACAAAAATATAGAATCTCAGAGTCAGAAAGGATCTTAGGGGGTCATGTAGCTTGATCCACAACTTAAGAAATATTGCTCCCAATAATATTTTCTAACTTGGCTCAAAAGTCTCCACTGAGCACCTTCATTATCTTGTTCTACTTTGGGACAATTTTAATGGCTAAGAAGATTTTTCCTGATTTCAAAGTAAATTTGCTTCTCAACTTTTTAAACATTTTTATTTATTTTGGTCTGAACCTAAGAAATAAAATAAGTATTTCCATAACATAGTAGAATACAAAAAAACTGCACATGAAACTGTAAATCTTTTATGTACATTTGCTATTCCTTTTAAATATCTAATAAAGGTATCATGTAACTTTCTTTTTCCCTCTTTTTTCTCCCCCCTCCCCACTCTAGAGATGGCTATCATTAAATGCAAATATATATATATATATATATAATATGCATATATATATGCAAGTATGTATGTATTTATGTGTAAAAATCACGCTATACATATTTCTATTTATCAGTTCTTTCCCTGGATCTTTTGAGTTATGAGGACTCTGAGATCAAGAGAGGTGAAATAAGTTGCCCAAAGCCATATAAATAGCAAATAGAGCTGGGATAGTCAATACAGGACTTGAAGGGAGTTCCAAGGCTATCTGGTACAAACTACTCCTCATTTTATAAGTTCAGAAATTGAAACCTTGACAGGTTAATTGTAGTAGTACAAGTCATATGGAAGCAATCAGAAGAGGGAATGGAAACCATGTTCTCTGGCTCTCGAACCAAAGTTTTTGCCACCATTCCATATTGCCTTGAAAGGGGTATGTATAAAGTGTTCAAGGACCAATTAGTTCAAGAACTATCCTCTGGGGTCAAGAAGAAACATCTGATTTCCCTTTCCCATGGTAGCACTTCCATTACATGAAGCTAATCATCATGCCCTGCCTAAGTGTTCTCACTTGCTATCTTGCAATTATTTTACACACCACTTATCCTCCCTCCCAGACCAATTAAGAACAATGAATTTTTTTAAAAATATTTTTATAACTATTTCAATGTAATTAGTATCCCTTGTAATTCTACATATTTTATTTTAAACATTTAAAAAAATTATTCTGAAGAAGTATTGCAGAAGTCCATAAAGCAAAAAAGTAAAGACTCCCTTTTCTAGAGCATAAGCTCCTCAAGGGGACCAAGTCCAACTGAACTTTACATCCTCCTTATGACAGACCAGAGGGATCACACATAGTATGCATTTGACATAAATTTGATGGATATCTAATAAAGGATGTTGAATCATTATGATGATAGGAAAGATGGATGGGAATACTTTCCTTTATGTCAACCCCTAAGGGTAGGCAACAGATCTTCCAGTTTTTTTTTAATCTGGCTGATTCTATTGCATTTTTTAAATACACACCCTTTTGAAGATTACCTCTTCTCACTTCATATGGGTGGGAAGAAGAAGACCAGGAACATCTCTACCCTGCAGGGAGCTGTACCAAACACCCCTGTCAGGGAGCTGTTGACAGTAAACAGAACCTGGCCCTGGAGGGAGCTGAGCAGAATGAACTGTCCCCAGTTCCAGAGGTAAAAGAAATCTCCCTTTCCCCACCACCCAGAGGAAGAGGAGGTGTAGAGTAAGACTGGCAAGAGGCCTAACTCATTCCAAAGGGCCTGTTCCAAACTGAACTGATTATCTTTCCCTTCCAAAACTCTTCTTTCAAACTTTTTTATTCAAACTCTCTCTGTTCACGGTGGCTTCCATTCCCTAGGTCTCCAATATCCAAAATCTGTTTTTGAAACTCTTTCTTCTCTTGAACATCTACTATCCTAAGTCACTGAGTCCTAGTAACTTTATTTTTAAAATCTTTTAACATCTTTATGTTGTAACCCCCTCCCCTTTATTGCCACCACTCTGGCATAGGCCCTCTTTGATATCTGCCTCAACTACTGCAATAACCTTCTTTATAGATCTTATTGCCTCAATGTTTTCCTCTCCCTCCCCTACTTTCAATTCATCTTTTTCAAACTGTTGCCAGTCATCTTCCTTATACATGGGTCTACTCATATTACTCCATTGATCACAAATCTCCTGTGATTCACTGAGTAAAATTAAAATATTTTTGCCAGGAAAAAAGATTGGTTGCCTACTTTCTACCAATCTTTTCTTATTACTCTTTCATGTCCTTCTGGTCTAGAGGAAGACCTAAAGTTGGACGTTAATTTAGTCCCTGAAACAGCTGAGAGGCTAGAGGAAGGTAGAGGAGTTCTGAGCTCTGCTGCCCCTTAGGTCATAGCATGGCTTAGGAGAAGGATCTTAGCCCTACTATTTTCTACCTTTATGCCAATGGGCAGGGAAATTAACCTCAGTGGGCTGTCTCATTTCTCATATGAGAAATAAGAAGATTGATCAAGGTGACCCTTACCCTGCCAATTGTAAATTTATGCTCTAGTGATATAATCCTATGCTTTGTGATTTATTGTTCATGTAAAATTGGACAAGTTACTTCTCAATAAGTTTCAGTTTCTTTATCTGTAAACCAAGGATGAATTTGCAGCCCCTCCTGTACAGAGTTTTTTGAAGAAAGGGCTTTGTAAAGTGCTAGAGAATTAGTTATGAGTTATGATGAAGATGATCATGATGATAAGAAAAACTATATATACTTCTGTCATTGCTAAGATGACCACCATTTCAAAGCTTTGAGTGGTCTCTAATGATAAGGATAGGCTACACTAAGTATCCACACTCTCTCATCTATTTCTGTACTATTACTAACAATATCACCTTATATGCAGAGTATATCATGTGAAAAGTCAGGCTGAATGAATCAAAAACCTTAATTAAGATTGCTGGGAAAAATATCAACACTCAGATATGCAGATGATATCACTCTGATGGCAGAAAATGAAGAGGAATTAATCTCTTGGTGAGGGTGAAAGAGATAAGTATAAAAGCCGGCTTGAAATTTAACATCAGGGGCAGCTAGGTGGCGTAGTGGATACAGCACCGGTCCTGGAGTCAGGAGTACCTGGGTTCAAATCCGGTCTCAGACACATAATAATTACTTAGCTGTGTGGCCTTGGGCAAGCCACTTTAACCCCGTTTGCCTTGCAAAAAAACTAAAAAAAAAAAAAAGAAATTTAACATCAATAAAACTAAGATTTTGGAAACTTGTCTCATCACTTCCTGATAAACAGAGGGAAAAGAAATGGAAACAGTGCCAGATTTTATATTCTTGGGTGCAAAGATCATTGCAGACAGCAACAGCAGCCATGAAAATAAAAGACATCCCTTAGAAGGAAAGTTATGGCAAATCTGGACCACGTACTAAAAAACAGAGACAAAGATTCATTTAATCAAAGCTATGGTTTTTTCAGTAATAAGGGTACAAGAGCTGGATCATAAGAAAGGCCAAGCATTACAGAATAGACACTTTAGAATTGTGGTGGTGAGAGTCCCTTGGACAACAAAGAGATCAAATTAGTCAATGCTTAAAGAAGTTAATTCAGGTTATTCAATGGAAGGTCAAATACTGAAATTGAAGTTTAAATACTTTGACCACATAATGATAAAGTGGAACTCATTGGGAAAGAACCTGATGTTGAGAAAGATTGAGGGAAAAAGCAAAAGGGGACAGCAGAGGGGGAGATGGATAGATAGTGTGATGGAAACAATAAACATGAACTTGGGCAGCTTTCAAGAGATAGTGGAGGACAGAATGGCCTGGTGTGCTATAGCTCACGGGGTCACAAAGAGCCAGACACAACTGAACAATAAAAATCCACTAACAATGGTTAGGTTTAAGAGGTAATCTTTAGCTGGGCTTAAGACTCAGTCTCAAACCAGGGTTAGGATTTATTCTGAGACAAGGTTAGGGCTTAGTCTTAAGAGTTCATTGTAAGGTTAGAAATTACAGCTGGATCCAAGACCTAGACTTCAGGCTGAGATAAAGATCAAGAATTAGGCCTCAGTCTGAGGCAATGGTGTGTATTAACTCTTCTGAGTTAATCACTTATTTTCATTTAAATATAGACAAGTTACTTTACTTTGCTGAATTCCCAAAGAAAATAAGGCAAAGTGTCATTTTATCCTCCCAAGGGAAAGAATCATGACCAGAGGATTCCAAAGGTTTTAGCTAAACTGGAAGATTCAAGGCTAACTTTCTGGGATCCTTACCTGTCAGAGAGTTAATGATGAAGAATCCCAAGTTATTTCCACCGATGATATGGAATGTCAGCTTCCCTTTGGAGATGGTGTCTGGATCCCAGGCATCCAGTTGAAGGACAGAAGTATTCAAAGGGGCATCTTCTTTGACTGAAGGGTAGTAGACAGGTCTTGACATCTGGGGGGGATTGTCATTAGTATCCATGACTTCAATATAGACTTCAGTCACAGAAGAGAGAGGTATAGAACCCTGATCCACAGCCAATACTGTCAACCAGTAGTGTGAGGTGAACTCTCGGTCCAGAGGCATCATGGTCTGGATCATCCCTAAGAAATAAGTTAAAGCCTTCAACTAAAATTGCATTAGGTATCATGGAATCACAAACCTAGGAGCAGCCTTAGATTATTAAGATGTCAGAATTGAAAGGAACCTTGGAATTAGGACATAGAATGCTAGATCTGGGAGAGACTTTAAATGATAGAATGTCAGAGCTTAAAGGGACCTTAAAATATAGAACACAGAGTGAAAAAGATGGAAGGAAACTAAGAATATGGAACACAGAATATTAGAATTGGGAGGGACCTCTGAACATACAACAGACTGGAAGGGACTTAACAAAACAGAGAATACTGTTAGAATTGAAAGGATCATTAGAGACAAATCCTTTCACATCTTAAAGACCAGGAAACTCAAGCCCACAGTGAGGAAGTGTCCTGACAAAGTCAGGTCTCCTAAATTCTAGTCCAGGGCTCTTTCTATTATATTGCAATGCCTACCTGTGTTCCGATCAATGCTGAATGTGGCAAGATCAGTACCATCACGCAGGAAGTACTGGATGACCCCATCCTGGCCAAGGTCAACATCCTGGGCAGTGACTGACATCACTGGTGTCCCTGGGAGACTATTCTCCTCCACCTGGCCCTGGTATACAAAAGAGGCAAAACGAGGAGGATGCAAATTCTCATTCACATCCAAAACTGTTACTTGTATGTGGCAGGATGCCCCACGAGCCATGGGCTTTCCACTATCACTAGCCCACAGACTCAAATTATACCAGGTCCTCTTTTCAAAGTCCAACTCCCTTTCCAGGCTCAATGCTCCTGTTATTGGATCCAGTCCAAACGTTCCCTGAGCATCATCCATCAATGTATACTTCACCTCTCCTCCAGGGCCTAGGTCTGGGTCAAAGGCCTCCAGAAAGGTCAGGACAGTTCCCAAGGGCAAATCCTCAGGGACCTTCACTTGACTTAGTTCTGGGATACATTGTGGAGTATTGTCATTGACATCAGTTAGTGTTACCACCAGGTTTGTGATAGAAAAGAGCTGATGACCCACCTTTGCCTGATCTCGTGCCTCTACCTTAAGCATATACTGAGGCTGTGATTCCCTATCCAAAGGCCCTGTGACCACTACCTCACCAGTAAGAGCATGAAGGGAAAATTTATCTGTGGGGCTCAGCAGAGTGTAGCAGACTCTCCCATTGTCATCCTTGTCAGCATCTTCTGCTTTCATCTGTGCGATTGTGGTCCCTATTTCCATATCCTCTCGAATCTCTACCTGATAACCACCAGGAGGGAATCTTGGTATGTTATCATTCTCATCCCCAACATTCACTGCCAACTGCTTCCAGGATGATTTCTGGGGAGTGCCAAGGTCATACACAGTCACATTAAGAATATAGAAACTGGTGGCTTCATGATCCAAAGGAGCAGCCACCTTGAGCAGTCCTGTCTCCAACTCAACATCAAAGCGGCTCTCTTCATTGCCCCCAGCAAGGACATAGACCAGTTTTCCATTGAAGCCAGTGTCAAGGTCAGAAGCAGCTAGTTGTGCCACAGTGGTATTGATGGGAACACCTTCCAAGATGTCAATGGACTGAGGGAAGTGGTCCTCAAATTGAGGGGTATAGTGGTTGATGTGATATGTGCTTAAGGAGGTGAATTCCTCAGGACTAGGTTCCTGGATCTGAGACCCAACAGAGTGGATGATGGTTTCTGTGAGATGCTTTAGCACACCAGTTTCTTCACATTGCACATGTACTGGAGAGCCTGAAGTCACTACAGTGACATTCAAAGATGTAGGCAAGGCATAGTTGTCCCCATCTGAGGCAGTGATTTTCAAGGAATAATGCTGACCAGGAGGAAGGTTCTTAAAGGAACGTTTGAGGGAAACCACTCCAGAGAAATGGTTCAGATCAAAATACTCCAACTCATTTCCAGACACAATCTCATACCTCAGGTTCAGAAGCTCATCCATGTCTATGGCTGAAAGGGTCACTACTGTCTCTCCCACCCGTAGGTCCCAAGGGATGGTACCATTGCAGTTAGCATTCTCAAACATTGGATGATTGTCATTTAAATTGTTGAGCATGAGTGAAATGGAAACTTCACTCTCTCGGCGGAATGGGGATCCCCAGTCTGATGCCCAGACCCGAAAGTTATAAAGTCTTTGCATGAGCTCATAGTCCATTAGTTTGGAAGTGGATATGACCCCCAAATAGGGGTCTATGGTGAATGGGACAATTCTTGGGCTAGAGATAGAATAAGTGACAAAGCCATTATCCCCATGGTCTTGGTCTGTGGCAGTAACAGTTAGGACACTGGTCCCAGGAGGAAGATTTTCATCAAATGTGCCATGGTAAGAAGATTGAGAAAAGACAGGGGCATGATTGTTACAGTCAATGATGTCAATAACCACAGTTGTAGAAGCCGGCCCCAAAGTGGTTCCAACATGTAGCTGATACCTGGCTCGATCATGGAAGTCCATCAACTTTGTTGTGGTTATCAATCCAGTTTGAGAATTAATCTTGAACCCTGAGTTCTCTGAGGTAGACTTTAGAATATATTGCAGACTTGAGAAGGTTGGGGTGACTTTAACCATCACAACACGACTTCCTGGAGGGGAAACTTCACTGAGCTGGACTCTGTAAATGGCCTTCTCAAACTTGGCTGAGGCTATTTTGGAAGGAGGTAAGTGGATGCCTCTGATTTGGGAATACAAAGGAGGCTTTCCTCCACCTTTGGCCTGAAGACTTAGGTTGAATCCATGACGATATTCCAACCAATCAATATCTCTGATAGATACTAATATAAACTTGTTGCTCCCAACATATGATTTGATAACTTTGAAATGCTTTCCTGGGTCTCCATCCACTATGTTCACTACTTCAACTCCAGCTTCTGAGCCATTTGCATCCACGATGAGGGTGGCATAGGCGTTGTCCTCAATGTCATCCTGTGATGTCACCACTACCGAAGAAATAGCTGGTGGCTTCTTGGGAGATGGGTCTACCTGGACTACCAGAGAGGCCAGGTTGCCAAATCCATTGCCCTCGGAGATCTTCCGCATGCGGTCCACAGCCAGTACCTGAAGCTCATGCCTCCCCTTCCAGGTGGCATTAAGTTTTCGGGTTACAGTCACTACACCACTGGTAGGATGGATTGTAAACAGCTCTGATCGGGCATTGAAGGCATAATAGAAGTCAGCATTCTGGCCAAGGTCGGCATCAGTAGCGCTTACCATGCAGATGGCACTTTTGAGAGGGGTGTCTTCAGGGATGGCAACTTTATAGGATGGGGGAGAGAACAAAGGCTTTAAATCATTTTGATCTAAAATGTGAACCATCACTTGAGTGGAAGTCTCATACCCTAGAGTCTGTTCTGTGGCTTGAATGACAAGAGTGTAGCTGTCACAAACCTCCCGGTTCAGAATTGCTGTGTTTCCACTTTTGGTCCTTATCCTCAGAAAGCAAAAGCTGCCCACCACATGCTCCTCTGTTTTAAATACATTAGCCAGATCCCCTGAGATAATGCGGTATCTCACCACCATCTGGGGTTCTGTCAAGTAGATGCCCATCTTGCCAAAACTCTCCACATAAGTCTTGGGAGCTGAGTTCTCATAGATGGTGGCATTGTATATGGGGTGGGTGAAGTGCAAGGATGATGGACTAGAGCTCTCCTGGAGCCTCTCACAGGACAAACAGCGAAGCAGGAGAAGCACAAAACTAACCACTATGATGGCCATTGTGAGGAATCACCTAGGTGGAAACAGAAATAAATATGAGTCAATGGGAAAAAAACTCCATGGGAAAAAGAATTAGCATGAAATTAAGTACAATAAAGAGAAAGAAAAATGTTACAAATAAGAACATTCAATATGTCACTACAAAATCCAGTTGAACAACTTTCCTACAGGATAAAATATAAACTCTTGGGTTTAGCATTCAAAACCCTCTACAATCTACTTCTCCTCTACTTGTCCAGATTTATCTCTCAGGTATTCTTCAAGGAGTATTCTCTGCTCAAGCCACATTGAACTAACAGATGTTTCTCAGTCTTGTCCTGCAATGGCCTGCTTCTTTGAATTTGTAGAGAAAAATAACCATGAGAAACAACTGTATTCAATAATAACAAAAAATTCCTCAGCTTTTAATGAGTTGAAATGCTGTGTTTAACCAAACATTTACATGCTAAACTATCAAAGACCAATAAGGCAAAGGAAAAAGGAGCAGGAATTAAGATACCTGAATTAGAACAACAACTCTGTCTTAATCATATATGACCTTTGACATATCTCTCTGCCTCTCTGAGACTCAGTTTCCCCATCCCTGTAAAATGAAGGAGTGAATCACACATCTTCTGAGATCCCTTCACCCCAATTCTATAATTCTGTGAATATACTCCCATATGCATACATATGGAGATGATACTTAAAGCATGCAGATGCCTCCATCTTCAACTGATGAAATTCATCTTTCCTCCACAGATCAACTCAAGGTGGAATATCTTCTGGGAAACTTTCTCTAATCACACCAACTCTTCCTCCTCAAATTGTCTTAACATTCTTTGTCTGAATCCCTTTATTTTTCCTTCCCATTACTTTGTATTTGGTATTATGTTTATTTGTGTCAACAGCATTTTCCTTTAATTAATAATAAAGGAAGCCATTGGGCAGGTGTTGAGCTTTAAAAAATACCCCAAAAAACACCCCTTGTATCCCCCAGTTTTTAGAATAAGCTTGGCATATGGTGAGCATTTAATTAATATTTGTGGAACTGAATTCCCGAACAATGCACTTAAACCTATTCCCCATATAAAATCAAAGTCTTAAGAGAAATTGGCAAATGTTAACATGGCAAAATCCTGGAGCTGGAAAATTTGGAAGCTATCCATCTCCTGTCTCCAGGCAGGACTACACCTAATCCTGGGTTGAAAAGAACTCATGGACAAAGACTTTTATCTGTCTTATGTGTTTTCCACATCTCCATATCTAAAATTTTTCCTTCAGTAAAATGAAAAGGAGCATCCAATCAGGAATTCTAGTCCTGGATCTGTTGATTCCTCTCTGTAACCTGTGATAAATCACAGTCTCGGCACCTATTGCCTCACCTGTAAAAAGGAAACAAAAATAACTGCCCCGCCAACCTTGCAAAGTTGCAGTGAGAATCAAACATGATAATGAAACTGTTTTGATAAAGTATCCCAGTATAGGGTGCTATTGTTATTATCTGGCCAAGGTCACACAACCAGTAAGTGACAAGACCAAGATTAGGATCTAGGTCTCCAGTCCTTGGCAGCTGAGTGTGAGAATGGGGCTAAATCTCCCTGGGGCAGTGTCTCCAGGGAAATTTTCAATGGGAGTCCCAGAGTGGGTGCTGCCTCTGAATATGGTCTGACATTTATCCAGGTTGGCACAGAGTGGCCTTCCAGGTGTTAAATGCATTCCTGGGTAAAACAGGAATGACTTGTTTCTCCAGGTGCCTCTTGTCTTCAGAGACCAGGAAGAGTTAAACTTCCAGGGTCGAGGAAATTAATAGTCTCAAGTCATATCACCCTAACAGACTCATAGAGAATAGAGGGTGAAGGTCAGGGTAAAGATAGATGTTCTAGAGCCCTTGGTAGGGCTGAATGTCTTACATACACCTCCCCCTCCCCAATAAATACCACCACTACTACTACCACCCCATACTAAGGATCCCTCTGGAAGCTCCCATCCCCAAGAGAATTAGTAGGGACAAAGTCTATATTAATGACACACTCTGCATGACCCAAACCCAACTCATAGTCATACTGGCTAATTTCTCAGTACCAGGATGGGAGGAGAGCATCAGTTGGAGTTACATGTCTCATGACACAACAGAAACGTATTTCTTCCATTCATGAGATTCTGGGGGTGACATCCTTAACCTTTGGGCACCCTCATTCTGCTTCTCCAAAACTCGGGCTCACTGTTGCAGCTCAGGATAGGACTTGGCCCATGCACAGCCTCCTCAGGAGTTTTGTGCCTCCTTGGTATGCAGAAAATCTTCCCACTAACCCAGGTCAACAGCAGTATGGGGCAAGCTTCAACAGGCTCAGCCTTCAGCTGCTGCAGCAGCAAACCCGTCTTGCTGAGTAGTTCCTATAGGGATGGAGGTGTGGGAAGGCAGGGACATAGAGAGAGGGGCTCAAGAGAAGATTGGAGAGAGAGGGGGACACAGTGCCTGGGACTGCAGAGTTGCATGTCCATATAAGCCTGCATCTCTGAATATGGATGTACTCCCCTTTAGTAACCCACTGGAAGCAGGCAGGCAGACATGCCTCTGACATGCTCTCTCTGAATAATACACGAAACCCACCAGCCCCTCAGTGACTAGACCATATCAGAGTAGGAAGCTTGGGGGAGCTTACTGAACCTTGGACAAGGGGTAAGGTCAGGTTAGTGCCCTATGGCCAGAATAGAAGTTGGCAGATAGCCACCATATAACCACTAGCAACACTGGGAAGCAAAGCCCAACCAGTGTAATAACACGCAAAAGCTTGTCAAAGATTGTGCCTAAGGCTCAGTTTGCTTTTCAGACCCCAAAAGAAAGGTGAGGATAGGTTAACATGTATAGTTTTATGCATGCATGTTGTGCATGCACCTGTGGAGGTGTTTTATTTGACATATACATGTATCTATGAGTATATAAGCATGTGATGTTTAAAATATCCGCATGTAAGTATGTGGAAATATATTCAAAGAATTATAGAGTCAAAGGCTGAAAGGCACTCAGATAACATTTAATCTGACCCCATTATTTAACAGATGGAGAAACTAAGGTTCCAAGAAGCAGAAACTTGTCTAAGGTTACATAGTGACTTTAAATGGCAGGGTCAATACTCAAATTCCCATCTCCTAATTCCTGATCCTTTCTACCAAACCTTCTCTTTGCATTTAAAACATCCTTATTGGCCGCTGTTTGTTTAGCAAGAAAATGTTTAATTGGACATAGCATCTCAACCAATAAAAAATTTGGGAATTTTTTAAATTAAATATGTTTGTTTCTCATAGACTGGTTTTCCAGGCTATCAATACAGACAGCTCTATCTATAAACTTTCCTGCAGGACAAGAGGCAGGAATTCATGCTACCCCTCTCTATTTCACATCCTGAACTCCTCAGTCACTAGGTCTGCTAAATCTGCCAGAAGAGATTCAGGATAATAGGATTTAACTGGCACTGAAAGGGAACTTAAGAAATATTGAATCCAATCTCCTTACTCTTCAAAGAAAGAAACCAAGGCCCAAATTCATTGGATATTTTTTAAAGGTCACACAGGCAGTAAAAGGTGAAGCTGGGATTTGAAACAAATCAGAAGACTTCAAATGCAAACTATGTTCATATTACAGATGCCTCTGATCAAATATTTTACAAAACTTGAACAAATGTCTAAGCAAAGACATTCCTGCCAAGAAGTGGCTAGGTCATTCTCAGCTTCATCAGTAATAACAGCCTTTCCTCTATTCTCAGAGCTTCCTATTTCTCAGGCATTAATTAGTAACCCACACAATACCTCTGGGAAACATCTGCCCTTTTTAGCCCATTTCACAGATAAAGAAACTGATTTGAATGGTTAGCCCAAGGCCACCCATACTGTCTCTAAGATCATACACTTAGGGATTCCTGAAACCTGTGTTCCTCCAAGTTTCCCAGGCTATAGTATCAATAAGATAAGATATTTGTGGCTCAGTGATACTGTCATGAAAGTAGCTGAAGTACAAGATGCATTACTAGCCTTGTTTGCCTATTGGATAGATCAGGAAAAGGCTATGAATATCTCCTTCAATCAGGATGAAGTTGGTCTTCCATGACCTTAAACTTCCCTTTCTCTCCTTTTGTGCCCTTTTCTCTCCATGCTATCCCAAGGGCCCAAGTCCCTCCAGTATTCTCTCCTACCTAACCCCTGTTGAACTGTGCCTTAGGAAAAGAGTTGATAAATCCATTCTCCCTGAGATGACATTGACAGATAATGGCTTAATGGGTGACCTCTTTCTTACAGTGAAAACTCTACAATGTGACTCTAATTTCCCTTTCCTATCTTATCTCAGTGCTTTTCCCTTAAGAGAGATTTACTGTAGAATACTGGACAGACCACTAGACTTAAAGTTCAAAGGCTTGAATTTAAATCCTGAGTCTGTATCACGCTGAGAAAATCAATTTTTCTCTCTAAGCTTCAGTTTCTTCATCTGAAAAGTCAAAAGACATTGCCCAGGGGAAATAATTTTAGTTACACTACCCAAGGCCTTACAAGGTCATTGAGAAAAATGTTGTAAACCTGAAAATTATGGAAATATGAATTAGCAACTAACAACAGAGATACTTTATATGCTAATTAAATTGGGCTACTCACATCCCATTCTTAGACTGCCCTCTCCCATCTCTCTGCCTTTGTTCACAAAATCCATAAAGTATAACATGGGTTGTATGGAGCATACACAGTTATTCCAACTTTTTTGTTGAACACATGTGTGATTCAACTCTTGATCGATTTAGGAATCACAAACTTCCTCAATATCTCAATAGATTATAAAAGTAACTATGTCAAATTAGCAAGTCCAATTTTAAGTCATTCTATCAATGAGTAATGTTTTTTGTATCTTTTAGCACTTCTTGATATATTGAAATTAAATATCTGTCCCATACCTGATTCAAATTGTACCTGAAGTTATTTTTTATTCCACCCTACATTGCAAACATTTACTTCAATATAGACATGAGCTAAAACCTAAGTTATAAATCCCCAGAATAAGTGTGCCAGGTTTTTATCAGCGGTCAAACTCCCCCAGGTCTGAACATGATGCAGCCTGGATATGTAGATCCACCTGTAGAGGGGCTCTATTTGTGGAGAAAGGAGTGGGTACAGATATTCAGGACAAACAGCAGTTCCATATTGTTAGAATGAAGATATATAGTCCTTCTAACTGTTGAAATCCTTTCCTTCATGTCCTACCCAGTTGCTACCTCCTCCTTGATTCCTTCCCTGACTACCCCTTCCAAACTCAACTGTACCCTTCTTCCCCTGTCCTCTCCTCCACAAACACCCCCATAGCTGAAAGTGTTCTCTGCTCTGACACTCCATTGTATCATCTGTAAAATTGCACTACCTCATTGATTTTTGTGGAGGAAATGCTTAATCAACTATAAAGGTGCTTTAAAACTGTAACTTACAATGATGAGATTTATTATTCTTAAATTTCTTATAGCACTTTGTCTGGACTTCTTTATACTCATCAGTCTGCCTCCTTTCTTGGTTATTTGTGCATATCATATATTCCTTCTAAAAGACCGCAAACTCCTTGAAAACAGACACTGTCCTTTTTTTTCATCTATGAGAAAAGAACTTCACAATCATGAGTCTTTGCTTTACGTATACTATGGAAGGTGTTTCTTGAAATAACTACAGAATTGAATTTTAAAAGGATGCATGGACAGTTAAATTTCAGGTGACACTTAACATGTTCCTGGGTATTTTTTTAAACAAAATGACCTAGGTAATTTGCATTCTTTGTCCATATATAAAGCTAGTCCTGCCCATGCTGCTGAAAATCAAGCAACCACTGTCTGATACAAGGCCACATTTTCAAACTACCGTGACTATGAGGAGGAAAATCAATTCTGAATCCTAAGAATGGAACAACATTGCTCTGAACTCCTTGCTTAGATTAGGCAGATCCTCTATACTGAACAGAAGGACAGAAAATATCTTGACATCAGGCTATGCCTAAGAAAGTCATAAGAGGTAAGACTTGCCTTTGATACCTCTCGGGCTTCTTCTGTACACTCTTCCCCCATCATGAACAAGACTGAAATTTAGACGTTACCATGAAGAAATCCTTCCCCATTTTGGTTGCCTCATCCCTAAACATGCTATATTCTGTTACGCCCTCTCTTTTTTCCAAGTACTATTTTCTTTTCTTTCTTTTTTTTTAGGTTTTTTTGCAAGGCAAATGGGGTTAAGTGGTTTGCCCAAGACCACACAGCTAGGTAATTATTAAGTGTCTGAGGTCGGATTTGAACTCAGGTACTCCTGACTCCAGAGCCAGTGTTCCACTGTGCCACCTAACCACCCCCCAAGTACTATTTTCAAAAAATATCCTATATTTAGTCACTCTGAGGATTGGATGACTAAGAACACCTTGGAGCAGAAGTAGGAGAGATGAATATGCATTTTAACTATGATCAGAGACTGAATCACAAAATTACCTTACATTGATAGGGCATTTTAGAACTTTCTCACAGCGATAAGATTGTCTTTGCTATTTGTCCTTCATTCTTGAAGAGGACTGATGGCATCACAAGGGTGATGCTTTGACTTTCAAGTGAATTGGATTTAAATGAGGAAGAACAGAACAAAGCTGTCAGCCTTATTCTCCTCCAAAGACCCCCAAGACCCATGAGGGGAAAAGTACAAATATTATATAACCCACTTTAAATAAGAAGAAACTGGACCTCAAAGTAGTTGCCCCAAATTTTGCAGCAAGTAACTGTTTGGAACTTATTGAACCTGGAACCAATTTTTTTCTGACTCCAAGTTCAAGGACCTTAGAACCATATCATATCGTTGTCATCTAAATAATGATTAATAACGCTTTTCCGGCAGCAAATAAACAGAAAGACAAGCTCAGTAGAGTATCACAGAGCTCAGCAGAGAATCAAAATGAGGAGGGAGAATTCTTAAACCCTTAAATCAGATTGTGTGAGGAGATAGTAGAGATTTTCCAAAACATTTCCTAAACCTTTAGGTCCTACTCTGAACAAGGGATTTTGCCCTGACACCACTATATACAACCTCTGACTTTGGTAAACCAATGGAAAGGATCCCAGCTCTAGTCAAACTCAAGTTTCTTCTGCACTGGGCTACTGTCAGAAAGGGGCTGGCTTCACCCAAAGAGCATGTCCCAATCAGCCTGCACCTTGTAGAGTCAGAAATCACTGAGCTAAGAGGGAATCTTGGATTTCTGTAAGTTTACCTCTCTCATCTAAACTCCTTAGCTTATTATCATCCATACTGCCAGTTAGTTCTTTTTACCAAAATCATAGAATTCACAAGTACCAAAGGTCATAAAGTTTGGCCTCCTGACCAAAGTTAAATTCTTCTCCTCAATAAGTCATCATGTATTCTCTATTTAAATATCTCTCAAGGTAAGTCATTTTGCTTTAAGATGGCTCTGAATGTTAGAAAATTCTTCCTTGTCCTAGAACACTGGTCCTGGAATCAGGAAGAACTTAGTTCAGATTTAACCTTAACACTTTCTAGGGGCAGCTAGGTGGCGCAGTGGATAGAGTATGAGCCCTGGAGTCAGGAGTACCTGGGTTCAAATCTGGTCTCAGACACTTAATAATTACCTAGCTGTGTGGCCTTGGGCAAGCCGCTTGACCCCATTTGCCTCGGGAAAAAAAAACCCTAAAAAAAATACCACGTTCTAGTTGTATGGGCAAGTCACTTAATGTCTTTTCAGTTTCCTCATCTGTAAAATGGGTACAATAATAACATTTACTTCCCAAAATTGTCATGAAAATAAAATTAGCATCAAATGACAAAAAATTAAAGTGACCTATATGCAATATTATATAAATGTTAATTATTATTATTATTATGAGTGAAATATGCTTCCTTGAAATTTCCCACCATTGTTTCTGATTCTCTCTTGTGGCCAAATAAGTCAAATCCCTTCCCATGTGCCAGGTCTTAGAATTTTTTAAAGAAGTTATCATTTTTCCCTAAGTCTTCCCTTTTCCAGAGGAAAAGCAGTATGGTATGATGGCAGTAATGCTGGACTCGGAGCTAAGAACACCTGAGTTTGACTCTAGTCCAGATATTTACAAACTAGGTAAAGTTGTACCTCTCTGAGTTTCATTCAGTTTCCTCATCAGCAAAAATGAAGATAATAACAGGGACAATGTATTGTGAGGTTCAAATAACATAACATATATAAAGTATGATGTAATCATAAGTATATTAGAGGAACAAGGAAGAAATTACTTTCAGATCTTTGGATAGGGAAAGAATTCATGTCCAAACAAGAGATAGAGACTCAAGAAGATAAAATAGATAATTCTTATTAAATTAAATTATTTTTTTATTTTTTTGCAAGGCAAACGGGGTCAAGTGGCTTGCCCAAGGCCACACAGCTAGGTAATTATTAAGTGTCTGAGACCAGATTTGAACCCAGGTACTCCTGACTCCAGGGACGGTGCTATCCACTGCGCCACCTAGCTGCCTCGATTAAATTAAATTTTAAAAAGTTTTTTCATAGATAAAATCAATGTACATGATAGTAGAGAGGGGGAAATTTTTCCAGAAAGTTTCTCTAATCAAGTTCTCATTTACAAATATAGGGAACTGATCAAAATTTATAAGAATAAGAGTCATTCTTGGGGCAGCTAGGTGGAGCAGTGGAGAGAGCTCTGGCCCTGGAGTCAGGAGGACCTGAGTTCAAATCCAACCTCAGACACTTAATTATCTAGCTGTGTGACCTTGGGCAAGTCACTTAACCCCATTGCCTTGTAAAAGCCTAAAAAAAAGAATGAGTCATTTTTTTCTTCAAAGGAAGAAATTCAATTTCTGAATTATCATGAAAAAATTCCTCTAATCACTAATAATCAGAAAAATTAAAATAAAAAACCTTTAAGGTACCACCTCCCACCTATTAGATTGGTAAAACTGAATTTTTAAAAATGACAAATGTTAGAGGGTCTTTGGGAATTCAGACACACTGGTTCACCTTTGGTAGAGCTCTGAATTAGTACCATTATTATGGAAAGCAATTAGGAACTCTGCCATCAAAGTTACTTACCCTTTGACTCAGTAATATTGTTGTTTTATCTCAAAAAAGTCAAAAGAGAAAAATGTTCTATAAGTATAAAAATATTTATTTTTTTAATGGCAAAGAACTGGAATCCAAGGAGATATCCATCAATTGGGGCAGCTACATGTCACAGTGGATACAAGAACCAGGACTGGAATCAAGAAACCCCATCTTAATGGGTTCAAATCTGACCTCAGACACTTATTAGCTTTATGACTCTGGACAAGTTATTTAACCCTATTTGTCTCAGTTTCCTCATTTGTAAAATGAACTGGATAAGAAAATGGCAAACTTTTCCAGTATCTTTGCTAAGAAAACCCTAAAAAAATAAAGACTCAGTCATAATTAAAATAATTCAACAGCAACCTATCTGATGAGGAAGGGATGAACAAATAATGCCATATGAATATAAGGGAATATTATTGTATCAAAAGAAATAATAAAAATGAACATTATCAAAGAAACCCAGGAAGATTTATATGGAATGATGTAGAAGAAAGTGAGTAGAATCATAAAAACAAACTATATTAGAACAATATTATAAAATTGAACATTTTGATAGACTTAAGATCGATGTAATGATCAACTATGATTACTTAGAATTGGTGATGAAGAATACTAGTCACCTCCTGAGAGATTTTAGTCCTCTCATTAATCTGATCATCATACTCTCTTACTTCAGCTTTTTATGTCCTTCCTAAATTTGATATCCATAACTGAATATAGTACTGAGATTGAATCCAACTAGACCATAGATCAGTGGGACTATCAATTGCCTCTTATTAGATATTAAATTTTTACTAATGAAATCTAAGATCTTAACCAGCCTTTTTTGGCTGCCACCTCCCACTACTGACTCATTTTAAGATTGGAGTCACTAAAACTCCCATGCCTTTTTCACATGAACTTTTTTCTAGTCTTGCCTCCTCTGTCTTGCACAACTGATTTTGGGGACCCAAGTACTTAACATTTATCCCTGATTAAATTTCATCTTTTTATAATTGGTTCATTGTTACAAATTCTTTTAGGTCTTTGAGATCATGTAAGGCATTAGCTAGCCTATTGAGTTTCTTGTCATTAGAAATCTGAGAAGTACGCTATCTATAACTTAATCTAAGTCAATGATGAAAATGTTGACCAGCAATGGACCAAGCCCTGCGGTTGTCATTAGAAATCTCTCTTAATTAGGTTGACATTCATCCATTAATTAATAATTTTGGGGTTCAAGCTTTTAACTAGTTCTATACCTACTAAACCTGTGTCCAGCTCATATCTCTCTATCATACATTCAAGAATATCTACCCACAGATAATATTTTTGAGCCAGAGGGTCTCAGAAAGATGGAGGATTCACTCTGGCTATGACAATGATCAGTCACTAGAGACAAGTACAATGTGTGCTATCCTTCTTTCTTTATACCATTTACACACACACACACACACACACACACACACACACACACAAACAGACATCCCTCTTTATCAGGTTACAATGACAGTCTTGAAGAGTAAAATTAGTCATTAACAGGAAATTTGAGGAGAGTGTGGAAATGGGAGGGGGAGAGGGAGAGATGTTACCAAAAATCAGGAAGAATGGGCATTAGCAATCATCAGTCAAGCCCCAGACCACCCTCTTTGGGAATTATATTATGCTCCTTGGATCACAGGATTTTTAGAGTTGCAAAGAATCTTAGAATCCAGCAGAAATGGACCTTCCAACAGAGTGTCAGAGTAGGATGTCTTAGAACACAAAACATAGAATACTCCACTTCCTCTATTCTCCCAAGCCCTACTCCTCTTCCTGAGCCCCAAACACCTAAAGCTCCAAGTAGCAACATTTATCTTCTTTTTTTGCTCTTTGCTTCCACACAGTTATTGAAGGCAAACTCATGCTGCAACTTGAGGCAATATTAAAATAATGAGAATAATTTCTATTCATCTCACTCCTTCCTTCCATATGGGTTCAGAAAGGTAACAGACATGATCTCACTCACACCTCAAGGAAGGGTGAAAAACAGTCAGGGAATGAATGACACCTAAGTCAAGGGGATAGAACCCTGACCTGCCTAATCAGTTCAAACACTGACCTGCTAATAATGGGAAATGTCACTTAATGGGTAGAAAATTCTTTCTTCTTGAGCCAGCAACCAACTAACATTGCTAGTTTCCACCTTTGATACTGGCCACTGCCACCTTGGGCAAGTTGCTTCATCCCCTGGGGCTCAGCTTTCTTTGCAATAAAATTAGCAGAATAATATTTACATGAGAGTCAAGCACTGCAACTGAAAAGACCTGAGTTCAAGCCCTACCTCTGACAACTAAGAGCTATGTGACCATGACCATCATTTAACTTCACAATATCTCAGGTTACTCTTGAAGACTTTAAGTTGTGTTGGTTTCACCTTTGCAAAATCTCTGACCTTCTAGGTCAGAGGACTATAGAATTAGCAATAGAAGGTACCTTAGAGGTCTAATCCAACCTCACCATTTCACAGATGAGTAAACTGAGGACTTGAGAGATTACTTGACCTGTCCAAGGTCAAACAGTAAGGGTCAGAGGTGAAATTTGAACCCAAGTTCTTTGACTCCAAAACCTGCATTCTTCTCATTAAACTACAAGGTCACCTAGCTTGGCAAAACCTGGAATAGAACCCAAGAATCTTGACTCCTACCCTAAGGCTGTAGACACTATATACCAGGCTACCTCCAAAGTAACTTCAGCAGAAATTATACCAAATCTGTTAGACAACCTACATCTAAATTCTGATCCTGCCACTTCTTATCCATGTAATCTTGGATAATTCATCCTTTCTAGTCTTCCTCTGACATCTCTAAAATAAAATGATTGTACTGTTAGCTTCCAAGTTTCCTTTCTTTTTTTCCTTTTTGTTTTTTTTTTATTTTCACCCATTTGTACATGCATATTTCCAAGTTACAAAATTTCCCTCCACCCTTCCTTCCTACCCCTCCCCCCAGTATGGAACAGTCAGGTCAGCATTTTACATACATATTTTTTAAACATATTTACAAATTAGTAATTTTTGTCATAAGGAATTAGGATTAAGGGAGATACACAAGAGATACTTTTTATAAAGTATCAGATTCAGTAGGAATGTTTTTTTTTCTGTGTGTTTTGTTTTGTTTTGTTTTCCTTCCTCTGGTTGGGGATGATATAGTCCATAATCAGTCTAATGCAGCTGTCCTAGCTTTCTGAACTGGTGAGAGGAATTGCTTCCATCAAAGTTGTTCATCTCACAATGTTGTTGTTGTGTACACTATTCTCTTTACTCTCTTCACTCAGTATCAGATCCCACAAGTCATTCCATGCTTCTCTAGAGTCTAACCATTCATGGTTTCTTATAGAACAATAATATTCCTTAGTATTCATGTACCATAACTTGTTTAGCCATTCCCCAATTGATGGGCATCCCCTCAATTTCTAATTCTTTGCCACTACAAAAGAACTGCTATGAATATTTTGTAACATGTAGGACTTTTCCCAGTTTTTACAATTTCTTCTGGATATAGTCCTAGAATTAGAATTGCTGGGTCATAGGTTATAAACAGTTTTATTGCTCTTTGGGCATAGTTCCACATTGCTCTCCAGAAAGGTTGGATCCATATTCACAACTCCACCAGCAATGCATCAATGTCCCAATCCTCCCACAAACTCTTCAACATTGATCATCTTCCCTTTTTTCTTATCTGGGCTAATCTAATAGGTGTGCGATTATATCTCGTTGTTTTAATTTGCATTTCCCTAATCAATAGTGATTTGATGCCATTTTTCATATGATTATATATATAGCTTTAATTTCTTCATTTGAAAACTGTCTGTTTATATCCTTTGACCATTTATCAATTGGGGAATGACTTGGACCTTATAAATTTGATGCAATTTTCTCTATATATATTTTAGAAATGAGACCTTTATCAGAACTCCTGGTTGTGAAGATTATTTCACAGCTTTCTGCTTTTCTTCTAATTTTGGCAGCATTAATTTTATTAGTGCAAAAACTTTTTAATTTAATATAGTCAAAATCATTCATTTTGCAGTTTATAATGTGCTCTATTTCTTGTTTGGTCATAAATTTATCCCTTTTCCATAGATCAGCTAGATAGATATTTTTTGGTCCATTAATTTATACATGGTATTGCTCTTTATGTCTAAATCCTGTACCCATTTTGACTTTATTTTGGAATAGGGACAAGTTTCTTTTCAGCTCTGTAACTAATATTTATGAACTTCCCAAGTCACTGACATTACATTAATAAATGGATCGAGAAAGTCTATACTCTGAGTCAAATATGAATTAGTTGGCTCCAACAGGGATTGAGTATAGTAAACCACCTCTGAGTTGGATGTTTATCCTGATACCATTCCATGCATCATCCCAAGTCAAAATAGTAGCTGAGCATAATAGTAGCATGCTAGCTGGCCGACGGCACGAGGGTGAGAGGAGAGGGTAGAGTTCCATTTAACTCAAAAGAGTCTAGAAGAAAACTATCAGAAGACACAGAAAGATGTGAATATTATCCTAGGCCCTCTACTCACTGCTGCTTGGGAACTCAGAGATCCACTGCATCCTCTTTCCCTTGGGATAGTACTAACAAAGCAGGGTCTTATACCCTCATGCATTCTTTGGGATTAAAAACATATAATGTCAGAGCTGCCAATCAGCTTTGTGCTATTCTTCACTTCATTCATGACCAAATCTTGATGATGCCATTTTAGGTTTTTCTTGGCAAAGATATTGAAATGGTTTACTATTTCCTTCTCCAGTTCATTTTGCAGATGAGGAAACTGAGGCAGACAAAGTTAAGTGACTTGCCCAGGTTCACACAACTAGCAAGTATCTGAAGTTAGATTTGAACTCAGGGAGAGGAGACTTCCTGACTCTAGGACCAGGGCTCTATCCATTGCACCACCTGGCTGCCTGTGCCAATCACCTTTAGGATACTTAATAACTGGAAGGGTCCTTAGAAAATGAAACATGTCATATTAAGAGTTAGGTATAACCTAGAAATCATCACCTCCTAAGTGCAGACCACTGTACTTGGTATAGGGGAAATAGTTTCCTACAGAAGATAAGATTGTAATCAAGGTAAGCATAAGATAGTCACAAAACAAAGTGCTGAGGACTGAGGCAAATTTGTTTCTAACTGGGGGAATCAAATGGAGGTTCCTGTGAGCATGGCACTGGAACTGAATTTTAAGGGATGGATAGGAGTTCAACAAGTAAAGATCAGGGAAATGGAAATTTGAAGCAAAGACAAAAGCCTGAGAGAAGGAATGGAAGCATTCAAAGGCAGGTCATGAACTCTTAAAGGACAGAGGTTTCCAGTCTGGAGAGTTCATAGGTGACATTTATAGAAACACTTTAAGGTCTACAGAGCACTTTATTAATCTGATTCTTACAACTACCCTGGGAGGTAGCTGTTATTACTATGACATTTTATAGATGAGGAAACAAAAGCAAGCAGTCATTTGCCCAGAGTCACATAGGAGCCATTTGACTCAGGCTGGATTTGAACCATGGTCTTATTGACTCCAAGTTCAGTGATTTATCTACTGGGTCAACTAGCTGTCTCTAATACTGTACTGAAGGGAAAAATATGAAATAAGACTGGAAAAAGAGACCGGCTCTAGATTATGTAGGGTCTGGGGAAATGCTGAAGCATTTTAAGGGGAAGTGTTATGGCCAAATATATGAAGATTATTCTGGCAGTTTTAGGAAATATGTGTCAGTGACAAAGAAGAGCAGAAGCAGACCCAGAGCTCGGTATGAACATTGATGAGTCATTTTTTTTTAATATTCTCCCAGTGGCCATGAAAGTTCCTGGGGAGAAGACAGCCTAGGATAACAGAAACAGCTTAGATTGTGAATCAAGAGACCTGGGCTCCAGTCCATACTCAGGCACTGACAGGTGCTATGACTGACCTTAAACAAATCTCTTTATTTCTCTCTTTTCAGATGGAGCAAAGGTCATACATTCTATCAGTCGTAATTAGGGTATAGAATTCAAGTCTCTTAACTCACAGTCTCAGCTCCTTCTATTCCTGACTCCCAGGATAAGCCTAGTTTCACAGATAATAGTTATAGCTTTGGGCTCCTTGCTTTTTCCCTCTCCCCGACACTGTAACTCATTTCTCAGAAAGAAAGATATGGAAGAAAGGAAGAGAAGGAGGAAGGTGCAAGTGGAGTCCCTCAGTCCTTCAACCAGTTCTCCCTCCTTCCTTCCCCTCCCCTTTTGGCTTTCTCCAGTTCTGCCTATAGACTCCCCTTTGCCAGAATATGGCAGAGCTAGGACAGCTTAGGGCAAACCCCAGGCAAGCAAACAGGTTGAGGCAGGCTTGAACAACTTTCCAATCAGGCAATCCCAAGGTTAGATTTCCAGTTCCATCAGTGTAGAAGAGGAAAGGCAAAGGGGGAAGAGCTCCTCTCAAACTTGGACCTAGAAATATTCCCCCCCCTCACTATCTATAACAAATTCTATACAAGTTTTTCCCCAGGTCTATTCTATTTCACAACCCACCTCTGTAACAACTCTTCTCTGCCAGGACAGTTCACAATAATTACCTCTCTTTGAAACATTTTCTAGGATTTGTATCTAGGAATTAAGCACAACCAGGACTTAAGCAGGTTGGTTCTACCTTCACATCTCTCTGATACATTGCCCCCTTCTCTCCACGCCTAAGCCATAGTCCTAGTCCCAGTCTTTATCCCCTCTGTCCTGAGGTACAAGAACCTCCTAACTGGTCCCTCTGCCTCAAGTCTCTTGTGTCTTCCCTCTTAAATTCCTCCTCTGCCCAAACTACTGAGCTATTTTTCTATAAAAAAATGTCACACTCCCCCACTCTGTCCACTGCATGAGCTCCAGTGGTCCCCTATGACCTGCAGAATCAAATATAAACTCCTCTCTTTGGCATTTAAAGCTCTTCATGATCCCTTTCTACCTTTCTAGGCTTCTTAAGCTTTCCTACATTCCAGCAATACTAGCCTATTTGTAACTTTGCCATCGTGACACACATTCTCTCCTGTGAAGATTGTCCCCCACTCCTGGAATGCTCTTGTCCCCTATCTCCATTTCTTCCTTCTCCTGACTTCCTTCAAGACCTTCTCAAGAGACCTTTCCTGATTCCTTTCCCTCAAGTGCTCATGCCTCCCACTTCTGCTCTACAGATCTTATATGTATTTAGTTACTACTCATTGTAGTAACACTGTAGTAAGCTCCTTGAGGGCAGAGACTATGTTTCTGCCTTTCTTTGAATTCCTAGCCCTTAGCATAATGCTTGTTCCAGTAATAAGTGGAGGCAATTAAGTAGCCCAGTTGCCAGAGCTAGAAGGAAGATCCAACATCAAATCTCACCTCCTACACTTACTAGCTGTGTGGCCTTGAGTGAATCACTTTAGCCTCTACCTGCCTCAGTTTCCTCAACTGTAAGATATTCTAATAGCATGTAATAACATATCAGGTACAGCTTGATAGTAGGATCAAATGAGATAGAATTTGTAAAGTACTTGGCATCTAGTAGGGGTTATCTAAATGCTAGCTATTATTATTACTATTATTAGAAAAAATGTTTGTTTACTTGTTGACTTGGCTTGCTATTCTCAAAGACTTCTTTGTCAGCACCAGAACCCTTATCTTCACAACCATCTTAGTGATCCCAAGACTTCAGAAAAGACTTTCCCTCAAAAGAGTCAGAATAAAATGATAAAATGAGCATAGAACTAGGGTCAGAAGTTGTCGTTCAGTCATTTTTCAATCTAACTTTTCATGCCTTCCTTAGGGATTTTCTTGGCAAATATGCTATAGTGGTTTGCCATTTTCTTCTCCAGCTCATTTTACAAATGAGAAAACTAAGGCAAACAGAGTTAAGTGCCTTGCTCAGGTTTCCACAGCTACTATCTGAGGCCCAGAACTCTATCCATTGCCTCATCTGGTTGCTCTGGAGTCAAAAAACATAGGTTCAAATCTTGACTCCCAAACATGATAGCATGTGAAGCTATATGATATGACAGTAAAAATTTCTTCCCTTTTCTAGTCCTAGACTTCCTACAAAATGAGAGGTTGGACTTTCTATTATCTTTATAATACCTCTCAACTCTAGTGCAATGATCCAAAACCACTTTAGTTACTGTTTTTTCATTGGTAAAATGGGGATAATTTTTGTACTTCCTACCTACATGATGAGGATATTGTTGGAAATTACTCTGAATACTATCAAGCACTATGGAAACAAGTGTCATTATTTATTCATTCATTCATTCAACTATTAAACAAACATTTAGTAAGTGTGTATTTTAGTATGAAGAAATCATCACTAGATGATGGGGAAAGATATAAAGTTTGGATGAAATGCATTTCTTGCCCTCATAGAGTTTACAACCTAATAGGAGGTACCCTTTCTTCAGCAGTAATTAATAGGACTCTCTGCACAGGCCCTTAATTCTAGTCACACAAGGACAGAATTGGAAAGAAGTGGGTGGGGGAAGAAATATTTTAAAATATCCTTAAATTCCTGTGCTTTCAGAGAGCTTACAACCCATTTAGGGAGATAAGATCAGCAAATCCAAAGCAATATATCATGGAATACTAAAGCTTAAAGCCAAACTTCTGGTACTACAGACAAGAAAACTAAAGTCCAGAAAGGTGTAGTACAGGGACTGAGGTCACACAACAAAAGTGGTTGAACTAGGCCTACAACTGTGATCCCCAGGATTCTTTCCAATATACCATATGTCAGTGAGGTCTTTCTCTCCCTGGATATTCATTAGGTATCCCTTGCTCTGTAATCTCTCTGTTCCTCAGCATCTTCAATTCAACCAGAAGATTCTTATTTTTCCCATAACTTAGATGCCCAATCTCTCTTGACCAGAATCTATTCCGGAGGTCACATATTATTGGCAATCAATATTCATGATCCTAAAAATTAAAATCTCCCCTCCATCAAGAAATCAATATCAACAAGGACCATGTAACAAAAGGGTTCTGATCACAGCTCTATTGCTCCAAAAATTAGGAAGAAGAAATATTTTGGTTTCAGGAACCAAAACAATTTCAGACCTATACCAAACTAGATTAAGACCCAAGAAAAGGGAAGATGATCTAACCTCTGAAGAGCTGGACTGTGGAAGAGAGGTTAGAGTGGTTTTGGCAATCCTAGAAAGGAAAACCAGGCTCAGTGAATAAACTGTAAAGAGGCAGATTTGGGTTTGGCAAAGAGAAAAGTGGAGTATCTGGTTGGCACAGTGTTTAGAGGGCTGGGTCTGGAGTTAGGAAGATCTGAGTTCAAATGTGGACTCAGATACTTACTAGATGCATGACCTTAGGCAAGTCACTTAATCCTATTTGCTTCAATTTCAACATTTGTATTGAGCTAGAGAAGGAAATAGCAAATCACTCTAGCAACATTTCCAAGGAAACCCCAAATGCAGTTGCAAAAAGACTGAAACAACTAAACCACAACAATTAAAGGGGAAAGTATTTTAACAATTCAAGCTGTTTCAAAGTGGAATGGGATGCTTGATAAGACTTCCTCAGTGGAAGTCTTCAAGAAGGTAAATGGTCACTCCTGAGGGATGCTGTAAAGTAGATTTCTAATCAGGCATGTGTTGAACTCAAGGCTCTCTAATGTCCCTTATAACCCTGAAATACTATGATTTTACCACCTTGGAAGTTACCCCTCCCATATTTAGGATCCCAGGACTGAATTAGAGAACACTGGCTTTCTGAAAGTCCCTAGTGACTCCTTTGTTCTTCAGATGATTAGGAGGGACTTGAGGGGCACCCAACTGCTTGGATGTACATGGACACAAAAGTCTATATACTAACACTACCACACCGGAGGCAAGAACAGTTCTGTTCTGGCATGGAGGCTAACAGCTGTAGGAGCTTATTTATTATTCCCATGATTCTCTCTCTCTCTCTCTCTCTCTCTCTCTCTCTCTCTCTCTCTCTCGTTGTTATGCCTCTTTCTCTTTGCAACTTAGTTTTCTCATATGCAAAATGAGAGGGCTGGAATGATTTCTAGGGTCTCTTAGTGAACAAAGATGAAAAGAAACTCAGCACCCAGGCAAATCAATAATCATTAATTAAGGACCAGCTACATATCAGGCATGTCTTACTTGCAAGCAGTCCAAAGACCTGATTAAGAATACTAGCTTCACCATTTGCTAGCTAGGTGACATTTGCTAGCAAGTCTTGTAATTTCTGCAAGACTTGATATTCTCATCTATAAAATGGTGATAATGATATTTGTACTACCTTCCTCACAGGGTTATAATGAGGATGCTGTAAATTTGAAAGCATTATGTAAATGTCAGCTACAATTATTATCATTACCACTAGTTAATAACAATAGGAGAAAAGACATGTAGACAAATAACTCCTGATTGAATTGGATAAATGCATAGGAAAGGGCAGAGAAGCTGGAAAGATTGAAGAAGAATCACTTTGAGCTGAAGAATGAGAACTGGGATCAAGCATAGTTCCATGAGGAAACTGGCATCTGAGTGGGGCTGCAAAGGAAGATTTAGGATGAGTATGGTCTAGGGACAGAGAATGGAATACATAGATGAACAGTGGCAGGAAAAAAAAACAGGATAAATCCAAGGAGTCACAAGAAGTCCAGTTTAATTAGAATGTAGAGTATGCAAAAGAAAGTAACATGAGATAAACCTGGAATGGCAGTTTCATGCCAGACCCTATAGGGCCTTGAATGCCAGAGCAGGGAATTTATCTTTTATCCTACAAGCTGAACAGAGAGTCAGTGATAGTGTTTGAACAGGAAAGTAGCATTAGAAAAATTATTTTGACAGCATACATAGGGTGAACTGGAAGAGGGCAGTATGATGCAAAGAGACTAGTTAGGAGACCTTTAATGAAAGCCCAAAGGGATATAAAACTGTGCATGCCCTTTGATTTAGCAACATCACTAAGTCTGTACCCCAAAGAGAATAAGGAATATAAGTATATAAATATTTTAGCAGCTCTTTTTGTGATTACAAGAATAGGAAATAGGATGCCCATTATTAGGAATGACTGAACAAATTGTGGTATATGATTGTGAAGGATCCTACTGTCCTACTGTCCTACAAGAAATAACAAGGGAAATGATTTAAGATCTTAAGATAAAATAAAAAGACATATATGAACTGATGCATAGTGAAATGAGCAGAACCAGGAGAACAATGTATACAGTGACTAATCAATTGTAAAAGACTTAGCTACTCTGATCCATATAATGAATCAGGACAATTCCAAATAACTCAAAATGAAAAATTCTATCCACCTCCAAATAGAGAAGTGATGGACTCTAAATACAGATTGAAGTATATTTTTCCACTTTATTTTTCTTTCTTTTCCTGAAACACAGACATGTTTTTGCATTATATATACATATATTATATATATATATATATATATATATATATATATATATATACATTATAATGGGTATCGCATTTCTTACCTTCTCAATAGGTAGAGAAAGGATTGCAGGAAGGGAGAGAATTTAAAACTGAAAATAAAGAGAAAAAAGAAAAAAGAGGCTACTGCATTTTTTAAGATGGAGAGTCAAATAAAAGGCTTGGACAATTCTTTGCTTCCTTTAAAAACTCATCTAAGGTATTGGTCACCTCCTATAAGAAGCTTTTTCTGATTTCCTTCATTTTTAGGACTCTCTTCTTCCTCAAATTATCTTGTATTACTTAAATTTGTTTATGCTGTGCAAAGAGTAAGTGCTTTGAGGGCAGATACTGGTTTTCTTTTTTGTCTCTGTGTCTCTAACACCTAACATACACCTAAGAGATAGTTCATAAATCATAGTTTCATAAATAGAAATGAATTAACTCAGTATCAACATGAGTAGGGAAGAGACAGGATCAAAAAGAGTTAGAATGACAATTGGTAAATGACTGTAAGCAGGAAGATGCAAAGGGAGAGGAAAGTCAAAGATGTATCCAAGGTTTTGATACTGAATAATGGGAATAAGGGTACCCTTGACAGAAAATGTATTTCTAAAAGAGGCTGTAGAAACTTAATGAAGAATTTCAGCATCAAGTCATGGAATCAAGTAATCTTGGAACCAGAAAGGTTGCCAGTTCAAATTTTTGTGAAATAATGATGAGTTTTTGTTACAAAAAAAGTGCAATTCCACATAGTCCCTGACAGAAGCAAACAAGTCATAGACATCAGAGATGAAGCTGTTCCCAGCTACAATGGAGTGACGATGGGGTGACTCATCACCAGGATGAACCAAGCCCATTTAAGAAATGGGCAAATCTTGAGTTAGCTGAGTTAGAAAGAAAGGGCCTAAAAAGAACCCAAAAGTCTTGATGCATAATAGATCCTAAACTCACTTTTTGAACATCTTAGAGGAGGATTCTGAACTTCATTAAGAGCCATGGGAAAAGCCAACCTACAATGGCAATAAGAGTAATACTCTTCATTCTTTTGGACTTCATGCTTATCATCTTGATTTCCCATCCATTGCCTTGTTTAAACTACATAATTACCCTGAGGAAGTAAGGGTAGGTATTATTAGCCCCATTTTACAGAGGAAGAAACAAGTCAAGTCTCAGAGAGGGGGAGCAGCTTTTAAATGATCACAAAGCAAGTCATTAGCAGATCTTGGATTCAAACCTAAGTCTCCTGTCTTTCAGTTCAATGCATTTTCCACTATAAAGCATCCCAGTTGGAATTTCATCATTTCTTCCTTGGTTTATTCTCTGAAACTCTTGCATCTCCCCTCCTATTAGTCTTACCCAGTCTTGAAAGTCAATTTGATACAACCCAACTCTGAGTGAGAAGATTCACAGAATCAGTCCAGAAACCATTGCCCAGCTATGGCTATAGTTGCCTAAGACTAAAAACAAGCCTTTTTCTAAGTCCTAGGCTAAAGATTGGTTGCAATCAAACTATCTCAAAAGGCTCTATGGGGGAATAAAAAAGAGGGGAAATGGTCTTGCCACTACTTCCAGGATGGTCCAAATCATGAGAAATGAGAAGGTCCTGGAGAAGTTGGGAAAGGCAGGAAGAGCTGGAAGGAACCCAAGCTTCTTGATGCATGCTAGTTCTTAAACTAATTCTGAGAACATCTGAGAAATGAGCTTGGGAAAGATGACAATGAGCACACCAGAAAATGTGGGGAAAGCGATCCAAAGTTACAACAATTGTAATACTTCATATTTCTTATGACTGTGAGACTTTTCTGGATCTCATATTCCTCTTCTGTAACAGGGATTGGGTGAGTGGATTAGCAAATCTATTAGCTCCTTTCTAGCCCTGATATTTTATATTCTATAAATAACCAACCCTCTTCCCCAACCCCAGTTCCCAAGAAACTGAACATAGGCTATCAAGTCCAATAGTTCAGAACAGAGGAAAGACCAACTGAGTACACCCAAAAGATGTGCTTCTTTCAGGATGGCCCAAGACACTAACCGGCCCAGACAATTATACCAGGTAATAAATAGTAGGACCGAATAAGTCCCATTCAATAACTCAACTTAATCCCTGAAATTTCCCAATTTGAGAAGAAATTGATCTGACTCCGTGATAGCAGGCTGCCCCATCCCTCCATCCAGTGGAGATATTCATCAGTGCTCCATAGCCATAATTAGCCTTGGTCAAGTTGGACAAAGAAAGCAGCTCTATCTAGTATCAAAAGTACAGGTATCCTTTCTGCATCCCTCAACCCTCCCCATCACACACACACACACACACACACACACACACACACACACACACACACACACACACACACCCCAAGCATTATTAGCCCCTGTAGTTTCTAATATGGCCCCTACCTATCTACCAACCAGTAGACTTGATATAGTTTTCTCCCTTGACTCACATCCCCTGGACACTTCATTCAGCCATGATTACTGCAGATAACCTTCTGAGAACACAAATTGACAATGTACCCCCCCACCCCCATAGAGCCCCACCCTGAGTGCTGGCCCAGAAAAATCTCAGTTGAGACAAGTAATTTCATGCATGTTCAAACTTATATCTAGCATTAGATGTTTCCAGGTCCTTTTCAGGTCTAACAGCCTAAGTTCTGTGTTCTAAAATTTCTTCTAAATTTAACATTTCTATGTTTAAATACATTTTCAAACAGATATTGTATGTTCCAAGGCTTCTTCCAGCACTGGCATTAAATTTTCCTTTCTCCTCACCAGATAATCGAAGTCTAATCTTAATCCCAAAAGTGTGTCTATTTACGATATCAACAATGCTTTATTAGTAGAAAGGGCTGACTTTAAAGTTAGAAAGACCTGGGACATATATATATATATATATATATATATATATATATATATATATATGTGTGTGTGTGTGTGTGTGTGTGTGTGTGTGTGTTTATTATATATGTACACATATGATATGTGACCCTGGGCAATTCACTTCACTTCAAAGTGATCTAGGCAACTCTGTAAGACTATAAATTGGAGATAAAGTTCTCCACCTAGGAATTCTCTGCATCAATGAAAGCCCAGACCCAGCCTTTATCCTGAAGTATCTACTACTTGCATTATACTATGCAAATCAATTTGAATATAAACCAAAAAGCTTAAGAATCTTTTGTCCTAAAGAAGTTCACATTCTGCTTATCAGATACAGCAATCCTCTTTATGGGGAAGGAAAGGAAAAAAGAAAAGACATCAAAACCCAGAGAAACCCCCCAGGACATCGAACCCTTTCTGATCCCAAACAACCCCATTTTCCTAAGGGAGCCTATCTTTTCTCTTTTCTTCTAACGCCCCCCCCCCCCCCCCGCCAATTTATCTGACAGGGACCATAGATTTAGACCTGGAAGGGCCAAGTCCAGCACCCTCATTTTATAGATGGGGAACTAAGGCCAAGAGAAATGACTTTTTTCAGGATCACACAAGAAGTGAGTATCTGAGCAGGATTTGAATCCAGGTCTTTTGATTAAATTCAGCACTCTATGGCCCAGAAAAACTACTCAAGAGAACAATTCCCCTGCAAAGTGTCCAAAAGTTTCCAACAGAGAGAAAATTCTTTGAGACTTCCTTTGAATCTCTGAGACATCCTGACTCAGATTTTCATAGAATCCTACAGTGTCAAAGCCCATATATCGGGTCTGAAAAGGTCCCTTAGATCGGAATTGGGATAGAATTTAGAATATTGGAATGGAATTTAATCCAATTCCTTCATTTTAAAGATGAAGAAACTGAGGCGGGGTGCGGGAGTGGGGGTGGGGATGGGGGTGGGAGTGAGGGGTAGAGGCGGTACCTTGCTTAAGTTCACTGGGCTAGTTAATACCAGAGTTCAGTTTTCTGATGCCTTCCTGAAACCAACTCTGCATTACATGGGCGCAGAGGTGTCTGCCTAACTCTTCTTCTCTCTAAGTTCAACCCTCCAGTCCCATTTGTCACCCTGGCTGCCCCCTCCCCCCATCCCCAGCCCGACCCCGCACGCGCACACACCTGGATGGCGCAGGTATTCCCGGTCGGAGGCTAGCACCTACCTGCGGATGCCCGGCTTGGGGAGGGCGTCTCCTCGGAGCAGTTCTGAGCTGACCCTTCAGACCCGAAGGAGCAGGGAGGGCAGGGTGGCCTCCATCGGGCTGGAAGGAGGCGAGCTCCGAGGGGCGAGCAGGGCAGGGGTGGGGGGCGCCGAGGGCGAGGAGGTGCAGGCAGCGGCGGCCAGAGCGGGGAAAAGCAAGTACAGGCTTAGAAAGTTGGCGGAGGTGTGTCCCGCAGGGGAGAAGGCGGAGGAAAGGGAGGAAGGGAGGAAGGGAGAAAGGGAGAGGGCGAGGAGGAGGAGGAGACAAGGCTGCTCCCGGCTCCCTGCCTCAGCTCTCCGGAGAGGCGAACCGGTTTGTCACCCGCTGGGGTCCCCAACACCGTTCCCTCCCCCGCTAGCCCGCGTTCTCCACCCCTACACCCCAGCTCGGGCCTGGCAGGTGGGGGAGGGCATGCGGGCATGCGCTGGGGAGAAGGATCTGGGTTTGAGGGTGGGGAGGAATGGTGGGCAGCTCTGCAATCGGACCGTGTTGGGAGTGAGGGAACAGCCTCTGTGGACAGTCACTGCCGAAGCAGATCTCCGACTGCCGGAGCTGGACAGGGCTTTAGAGGTTATCCAGTTCCCTTACCGGCTTCCTTTTTACAGATGAAAATCAGACTCGGAGAGTGAGAGTGACCCAAGGGCACCCAACTAGCACGAGGAGCAGTCAGAAGTTGAGCCTCACTTCCAGATCTAAACCTCTTTCTACTGCCCCACCAAATTTTCCCGACAAGGGGCCCTCCTCCAACTTCTGAACCCTTCAGGAATTTTGCTGTGGTCAGGGGGCAGGGATGACAAGACACTTGGGAAGTATTTGACCCGAATTGAGGGACACTGCAAGGGACGTTTACCCAGGGATATTTTAGAAGGAGATATGGATGGAGGAAAATTGTGTGAGTTCAGTTCTCACTAAAGAAGAATAGGGCCTCGAATTCTAAGAGCACTTTAAGATTTGCAAGTTATCTCATTTTAATAAATTATCTCATTTTATTCCCACAACAACCCTATGAGGTAATATTATTATACTCATTTTTATAGATGAGGAAACTAAGATAGGTGTGAACTGACTTTCCCAGAGCCATACAGAACCAATGTTTCTAAGATTTATTCTAGGTCCAGCACTGCCACACTTGGATAATTTCACTGGGGTACAATGAAATGTCCAGCTCCTGCCAAACAGGTCTATTGCAGAGAGGGTAAAAAATGGAGAGGTACTTCACAAAAACAGTCAGAGGACTGATAGGAGGGGACTGGCTACTCCAGAAAATGTAGACAGATGGATAAGGACAAATCACCAGAAGAAAATTTGAGAAGGGGGGGAGATCACTTTCAGTTGAGAGAAATCAGAAAAGGCTTCATGGGAGAGGTTGAGGAAGACCTTAGGCCTTGAAGGAAGAAAAGAGGATTACTGAAAGACAAAAAGAATAGGGAGCACATTCCAGACATGGGGAATGACCTATGTGAATCCACTGAGTCTGGAAGGAGTGAAGGGTAACTACCTGTCCAGTTCAGCCCAAGATAAAGTATAAATCAATCAACAAGCATTTATTAAGCACCAAGAATGTGCCAAACACTAAAGATACAAAGGGAATGGGAATAAGCCTTTATTTTGTGCCTTCTAAATAACAGTTCTTATGCTAAGTGCTATTTACAAATGTTATCTCATTTGATCCTCACAATAATTCAGTCATGCAACTATCTACCATAATCCTCATTTTATAGTTGAGGAAGCTAAGACTCTAGACATTAAGTGACTTTTGCAGGCTTACAGAGTTAATAAGGGTTTGAGAGTAGATTTGAACAGATCTTCCTGATTTCATACCAGCACCATGACACCAGCTCTCAAATACAAAGTGCTAAAAAGTGGGAGATCATACATTTTAAAGGGGGAGAGAGGGAAGCAAAGTACATATACAGATCTACATATATATTTAAATATCTCTCTCTCTCTCTCTCTCTATATATATATATATATATATACAAATATATATATAGACATATACATGCAGAACAAAAACAAAGAGAATAAATACAATTGAATGTAAAGTAGTTAAATACAAGATAGCTTGGAAAAAAGAGCACTAGCAGCTGAGGAGGCTAGTTCTTGAACTTCATCTTAAAGGAAGAGAGAGATTCTATGAGACAGAGGTGAGGAGAGAGAGCATTCCAGAAATGGGAAGCAACCCATGCAAAGGCACAGAGATGGAAAATGAAGATCATGTTCAGGAACCAAAAGAAAGTCAGTTTGACCAGATCATGGTTGGGGTGGGGGGGGCTGGTATACAAAAGACTGGAAATAAGCATAAGTTGGGACCAAGTTGTAAAGCCAAGCCAACAAGCATTTATTAAGGACCAGGAACTGTACCTAAATACCAAAAAGAAGAATAGTATTTTATCCTACAGGCAATAAAGGGGCATAGATTGAAATAAAGGTGCAAGGATAAGTTGAAGCCATAAGGTACAGAAGGCCTTAATTGCCTTAATGAAGTTACAGTGTCAGTTGACAATAGGAAACCAGTGAGAGGTTTTGAGTAGACAAATGATATTATCAAAGTAGTCAAAGCATTTGGAAGATTGTTTTGAAGGGGGGAGGAGAAGGGGGGACAGAGGGGGGGGAGATGAAGAAGAAAGAGGAGGAGGAGGAGGAGGAGGAGGAGAAAGAGGAGGAGACAGAGTGCTGGACTTAGAGCCTTAAATCTTGGTTCAATGCTTACATAATACCTATTAGCTTTGAAACCTTGGGTCAATCACTTAATGTCTCCAAACTTTAATTTTTTTCATCTGTAAAATGAGAATGATAGAAGCTAATTCACAGAGTTATTATGAGGTTGTTTACCTGAAGTGTTTTGCAAAAAAAAAAAATTTATAAACATGACCAAGTATGAATAGGTAAGAAACCAGTTTTCTTTACTTTTTCAGATTACAGGTAAAGAAGGACTGGACTAAGGTGATAGCACTGTGCAAGGAGAAAAGGGGACCGGTAAGAGCGATACTGTGGAAATAGAATCAGTAGGACTTGGCAACTGATTGGATGCAGAGGGTGAGGGAGAAAGAAGAGCCAAAGATGATTCTGAGGTTTCCAGCCTAGCTGATTGGTGGTGCCAAGAGTTGTGATACCACAAACAGAAGTAGGGAAATTGGGAGAGAGGGCACTTTGGGGGAGGAAAATGATGAATTTTGCATTTGGAGTATGCTAGTTTTGAATTGTTAGCATGGGGTCTCTGTGAAGATACAAAAGCAAGCAACTGGAAATCTTGAATTGGAGCTTAGAGAGGTCATTTGGGGACTTAAATGAGTATCTCTTTTACATATGTATCTAATGATGAATATAAACCTATGTATGCACAAACATGTATATATATTCAAATGATATGTATATGCATTACACATATATATCTAAGCGTACATGAACAAATACTAAGAGATAATCACAAATACAAGTAGTTAAATAAAAGATAACTTGGAAAGGAAAGTACTATAGCAATTGGGGAGATCAAGAAAGGTTTCATGAAGAAGTTAGTACTTGAATATAGCTTAAAGGAAGAGAAAGATTCCATGACATGGAGGAGAAGAGGGAATTCATTCCATGCATTATTCACCAATCTTGTGAAATTTTTAAGGTAGGTATTATTATACCTTTTTATAGAGGAAGGAGACTCAGTAAGGCCAAGTACCACAAGCATCTTTATGACAGCTGAGTTATCATTGCCAGATATTTATAGAGGAAGAGAGAAGCTGGTGTCCAAGTGAAGTTGAATATTAACAAAACTAGAGGGCTATTGAAATTGCCCAGGCGCAAGGGGAACGACAGCAAGAGAGACAGGTAGTGGTCTCAGGCTGAGACCTAGGAGCAGCCTGGCCAAGAGCCAATAGGGATGCAGCAGCTAGTATGCAGCAGCTAATGAAGTTGCAGTACACAGGCAATTACCTGCTCCACTGAACCCATCTACTGAGATCCCTGGGTTATGACCTGATGAATGATTAACCTGCATGCCTCAAGTGTCATGGACAAACCCACTGGGCCTTTGACTATTCATGTGCAGACCTGAGATAGTTTTCCTTCTGGGCTTGTTCTTGTCTGATTCTAGTATAGTGGTACCTGAGGACTGTCTGCTCCCCTGGAGGTGTTCACTGAACATATTTAGAGATGGTTAATGAAGTTAGGGAGTGCTTTATAGAATTTCAAAATACTCCATCTGCAAAGGATCTCAGAGATTCAAACCATACAATATCAAGAGTTTGGAGGGACTTCAGAGTCCTGAAACAAGTAAATCTGCTGCACAGTTCTAACAATGGATCATTCAAACTGTCTTTAAAATTTTCTATGAAAGGGAGCTCACTTCTCCTGGGGAATATTGTTCTAGTGTGGCACAGTTCTAATAATTAAAAATTTACCTTTTTATATTCTGCTTCACTGGCTCTAACATTCTAACGTGTTCTAAACTCCCTTTCAACTCTAACTTTCTATGTCTGTGTTCTATCTATCTCCTCATTTGGTGCTGATATGATTCTACCTAGAATTATTATTGCTTAACTAACACTTTCATATCTGAGTCTTACCATTTCAACTAGACAGTGAGCTCCCTGAGGACAGGCACTATCTTTTAATCTTGTCACTTCCACAGTGTCTGCAGCAGGGTTGTACACATATTGACTTCCTGATGAATTTGAATTTGTTGTTAGGTCCACTATATAAAAGGAAGAAGAGTTGACTAGACTCTAGAGGATACCAACATCTGGCTTGCTGGCTATATAAGACCTGGGAAATCAGTTGATCTGTTACCATGGCAACTGCATGAAGGACTTGAAATTCAATAAATTTAGGAGATTTTTAGGGGTGAATTAATTAAACGTTTGGCCAAATATAGCAGGTTAATTTTTAAGTTGATAATTTTCTTTGGCCTGAGAATGCTGAGCTATTCTGCTCTAGGCAGAAAAAAAGTGGAATAAAAGGATTTTCCCCTGCTCATAGCGTGACCCAGGATAAAGAGAATTCCTTCAAGATGAATAATAGAATCTATAGCAGATTCGAATTGGAAGAAACCACTACAACTCTAAGTGGTCATCTGAGGTGAATTGGCTAGTGACTGTTTGCAAGGCATCCCTATTACTTCAAGGAACAAAATTCCCTGATGAAGCAAGTCCTTGAAGGCCTTAGGCTAGCTGTTAGAAAGATGACATACCTTTAAGGGAGATGAAGTAATCAAGGCCTGAAGCCATCTGGCTTAACCAAAGTGGGGTGAGCAGAAGGTGGGCAGCAGGGGCCAGGGAAGGGAGATGTCAGCACTCAGGCTAACAGAAGGCCTGCAGGGGGAAGGAAAGGCAAGGCCCCGGGGGGAGGCCAGGAATGTAATCAACCACTCAGCAGACCTGCTGGCTGTGGGCATCTGGGCGCCTCCCATCCCTCAATCTCATCCGGACCCCCAACTGACAGATTTGACAGGACAGGCTGTCAAGTGCCAGAAGGAGCAAGGCTGGGCTCAGGAACTCAGTATTCACTGGCTTGATTCTCTAGTGAGCTCACCTTTGAACAATGCAATGGCTCCATTTCCCTGTTTCCTATGGACCATCTCTTTTCACTTCCAACCATATTCTCTTGTTCCCCAAAGAAGGTGGGCTGGTTCTAGAACAGCTGTATGATGACCACCAAATAGATATCAAGTGAATGGGATAGTAGGGAGTAGAGAGAGTTTAACATAGTCACCATGGTTTTTGCTGACACTACCAAATGATTTGAGGCTCTTCTTTACTGGCCTCTATTTCAGGGTGAGACATTTCATATCCCCACAGACCATGATGCTACAGTGGTGAGCATTTGGGAGGATACCAGATCTATCCAGGTCAATGGTAACAAGTACACAGTGTACATTCAGAGTCCTAATTGGTGCAACCAAGGCAGTGACAGTTTCAGATCTTGTGGTGTGCACTAAGGTAAGACTTTGGGGATATTTCCTCACACTCTATAACATTTGTTCTATGGTATCATAGTGTAAAATGCTTGGTTTTTAAATATAACAATGCTTTTTCAAAAATTAAAAACAAATTCTCCAAAGTTTTTCCACATTAACCATTTATATTCTATGTTCCTTTCCAGCTCTGGCATTGCTTTGTCCCTATCTTTCTATGCTTCAAGTCCCCTCTAAATCTGATGTTATTTTGTCTTTTACTTCCACTTCCAATTTTACCATTTCTACCCTCCCTGTCTTAAAGTTCCTTCCAAATTTGCTTCTCTAGATTAATAAACGTATAATTATTACCTGGCTATACACATTTTAACAAAGGAAAACATGGCTTAAAGGAATTTACCTCTAATATTAGAATTGGGACCAACATGCTTTCTCAAGAACCTTGTTGCCATTTTGTTTTTCTATAAAATTTTCCAGTTTGGATGCTGAGCATCCAACTACTTTTATTTCCTATGCGAAAACCTAGAACAGCTACCCCCTGACATAGTGAGTTCCCCATTACTGGAGGTAGAGATTAGATGACCACTTGTTCAGAACATTCTTGTTCAGGATGAGTTAGCTTAGATAAATACTAAAATTCACTTCCAGCTTTGAGATTTTTGTGATCCTATGAATTTAACTCCTGTACTGGTCAGCATTTGTCAGTCTGATCTGTGCCTTTACTATATGAGGATTCCTATCCGTGCTCTTCTGAGAATTGGATGCCCCCCCTTCTCTTCCCTGCCCCCACAATTAATAATTCTGGGGCCACTCCCTATTTCAATCCCAACAGGTAGCTGGCTAGCCTGATGTCATTCAGAGGAGGACTGACTCACTAACTAGCTTCCCTGACTCCTAGGATGGTGAGTTCCCCCAGGCCCAAAATGGAGCTTGGTTAGTATAACTGGTGAGGTAGCACTTGGATTTAGGCAACTCCTCCAGTTTAGAGATCTGAAAACACTTACACAGGTGCTTCTAAGATTATAGTCTCTGTGTTCCATGAAATTGAAGGTGGACTTTGAAGGTTAGGAAAGATTCGGCTAGATAGAGATCATAGAATTTCAGAAGGGGAAGTGAGAGGCAGGAATAGATTAGGGAATTATTAGAAAGGAAAATGGGAATAAGAATGGTCTTTAGTGTTTGGGGGGAAAATAGGACTACAAAAACGGAGAAAAATGCTAACTTGAAGTCTCTTCTTCCTTTCTAGGTCTCATTATTAAAATCTCTCTTGCTCTGGCACTGCATGGTCTGATGATCCTACTGTGTATGTCCAGGTCCTATGTGGACCCTATCCAAAGGAAGCTCATTGACTAATGGGAAAGAAAACTCATGGATCTGCTACAAATAGAGAACCAGGTAGAGTGGAGTTGATAATGAAATGATATAATACAGAATAATTTCTGTAGGAACTAGGGTGAAAGATTAGTGTTGGCTGGGATTTAGCAGAGACTAAACAGAGCATCTAAAACACAGAGTGCTATAACATAGAACACAGAATATTAGAGGAAGAAGGGATGTTAAAAACTGTCTAGTCCAACTACCCTCATTTTACAGAGGAAGAAACTGAGACCCAGAGAAGTAATCAGTTGCCCAAGAATACCTAGCATATTATTGGCATAAATGGGACTAGAACCCAGTTCTCCTGACTTCAAACTCTCTTTCTGTCCCTACACAGGGGAATGTTGGAATTTACCTGGAGCACCACCAGACTATTCCTAGAATTCTGGGGGGTTTCCCTTCCACTCCTTACACACAGTAGGTACTTAGTAAATATATGTTCAAATGGATTAGATGGAAAATTCCTAAGCAGGCATTCCAAATTGCCTGGGGATTTCAAGCTAAGCTGTCTAGCTTATAAAAGGCTGGTTAAGAGATTCTTTCAGAATTAGGCTATCATTTACATCTAATAAGATTCTCATTCTTCTGTGGAGTTGGCCCCAGACCCAAGTGATAGAAGCTTTGTTCCTGACATCTAGCCAGAGGTGGCAAATTCTGGAGGGGCTCCCAGGGCTAATAATTTCTTATAGAAAAAAATGGGTGCTTTGGGGAGATTGTTTTTTCCACATTCCTGGAGGCAATTCCATTTCTTTCAAGTCAGTTGGAAAAAGTTTCTGAAAGTCAGTTCCCCCTGTACTTTTTGAAAGCATCCTTCCCATGAGGTTATAAGGCTAAACTGTACAGACCAGCTGGAACAGCAAGGAAACACATAAAATCACATTATCAGACTATGAAAAGACTTCAAAGATATACTCCCTCCCTGAGCAAAAATTTCCTCTATGAATTCCCCAATAAGTGACCATCCTGACCATTCTGACTTTAGTGGAGGCTTTCAAGTAATCTTGCTTCCAACTTCATCATGAAAATGAAACAACTCTCTTCAAAACCACCAATGATCCCTTCATTGTCATCTCCTACTACTTTTTCACAGTGATCTTCATTCTTCTTGACCTCTTTGTGAGGATTTCAAGCAAACTCATTCCAAATTTAAACAGCTTGCATTGTAAAGAAATTTTCCCTCAGGTTGAGTTGAAATCAGTCACCATGTTACTTCCATACTAACCATTTTTGCATTCCAGTGCAAATAGGGTAGTAGAATAAGTCATGATGATATAATGGCTTTCCAGAAAATCTTTTTTCAATAATAATAATAATATTTAACATATTATTCTTTGAAGTTTGCAAAGAAACATATATACATCATTTTTGATCCTCACAACAATTGTATAAAGTAAATACTATTATCCTGATTTTACAAATGAGGGAACTGAGGCAAACAGGAGTTAAACGAGTTGCTCAGAATATGTACTTGGGTCTTTCTGTCAAGTCCATTGTTCTTTGTACCGTGACACCTAGCTGCTTCTATTGTCACTTCTGATGCTTTTCTCTGATAGAGTGGTGACTCTGAGTTCTCCACTTTACCAATGGGATCCTGCTAAGATGGAAAAACTTCAATCAATTATCTGTTTTATTAGAGGACTAACCAGACTAAACTGGGGAAAAGGTCACAGAAGGTTGACCACAGTGTAATGAATTATTTTCCACTACAGAAATTCATCAAGACAATCTACTAAGAAATGGAGAGCCAGATCTACCATGAAGAGCAGAGCCCTCACACAGATGAGCCACACAGATCTTTCTAATTATTAAAGTGATGATAATGATAATCCCTATGAAGAAGTGGAGTTCCTTTATGAACTGAGAAGTGAAGTTGGTGCCAGGTATTGTTTGTCATAATTTTGGTTTTGAAGCAATTGCCTCTTAACCACTTTTCAGTGGAAAAGACTGGCTGTGAAGACAGAGGTTCTGGATTTAAATGATGGTTCTGCTACTTATTCCTTATATGACCTTGGGTCTGTTCTCTTTAGACTTCATTTCCCTCATCTGTAAAATGAAGAGATTGAACTAAAGGATCTCCAGTTCTAGGTCCTATGAATTAGGCTTAGTTAAAATTTAGATTAGGGAACATATAAGTACATATATAGTGTGCCAAGGTCTAGTCAAGTATGAAGGTGGCTTCTAGATTGGTTAGGGGTGTGGTGTTGATTATAAGCCTACAAATGATCTAAACTGAGGGAATTGGGAATTGAGCCAAACCAAGGTGGGTGGTGAAAAATTTAAGACTGAGTATATTCTCAGGGGAAGGGAAAAGAATAAGGTCATTTCTCAGACCTGCCTTAGGGGATCATTGTTCCTAATTTCCTCCTTATTACAATCTTTAGATATCTGAAAGCTCCGACTCTGTGCGTCCAAACTGACTCCTTTCATGTATAGACTGGATCAGATGACACTGCCTCTCAATTTGAACTCAGGTCCTCCTGACTCCAGGGCCAGCGTGCCACCTCGCTGCCCCTCAGAATCATTCTTGATTCCTTACTATCCCTTATATCCAAATAAGGAAAAGGAATAATCAGAAAAGAAATAAGCATTTATTGAGTACTTACTTTGTGCCAATAGGCAGCTAGGTGGCTCAATGAATAGAATGCTAGACTTGGAGTCAGAAATTTAAATCCAGTCTCAGACTCTTAATTAGCTGTGTAATTCTGGGCAAGTCACTTAACCCTGTTTGCCTCAGTTTCTTCATCTGTAAAATGAGCTAATGAAGGAAATGGCAACTCATTCTAGCATCTTGACTGAAAATGACTAAACAACAACAGAAATGTGCAGGGCATTATGCTAAGCAATTTAAAATAAGATTTTATTTGATCTTCACAATAACAGGAATAACTAGAACCTTTGTTCCAGTTAAGTGACTTAGAGTCCCATAGCAAATAAATTTTTGAATTCACATTTGAACTCAGGTCTTTCTGACTCCAGGCCCAACACTCTATCCTCTCTACCACCTAATAGCCTCAAGTATTAGTTATCAAATCTTGTCCAATCTAGCTACACAATTTTTTCCTTTCAATTTACAAGTATGTATTAGGTACCTACTGTATGTTTGACATTGGGGCTACAAAGATAAAAACCATAAAGACTCCTGAGAGTTACTTTTATGCATAAATAAAAATTCCTTGTATTATTTTGAAAACAAAACTGTGTTTCATCAGATCTCTAAAACTGAGATAATCTGAATTCTGATAGCTTTTAGTGTTGTTTTCATTGCATAATTGTAGTCATAGTTCCACCAGCAACCAGATGTGGCCTGTTGTTTTTATTTGTCCTTAAACTACCTGTGGTTTTCTTTTTTAAGTCAAATTTTATCTTATTTTCAAAGAAAGATCCATCTTCTTTCCTTCCCACCTCCCTTTCCCACTCTCCCCAACCTCCCCCCCCAGGAAGGCAAGAAATACAAATTTCACCAGTTTTAAAATATATAATCAAGTAAAACAAATTCTCAAATTGACCATGTTCAAAAAAATTATGTCTCAGTCCACCCTCTGGGTCAATCACCTCTTTCATGGGTAGCATTTTTTTTTATCCTGCATCACTCAAAACTGTGGTTGATTATTGTAATGATAAGAGTCCCCAAGTTGGGGCAGCTAGGTGGACCAGTGGATAGAGCACTGGCCTTGGAGTCAGGAGTACCTGGGTTCAAATCTGGCCTCAGACACTTACTAATTACCTAGCTGTGTGGCCTTGGGCAAGCCACTTAACCCCATTTGCCTTGCAAAAAAAAAGAGTCCCCAAGTCTTTCAAAGTTATATCTACAATATTGGTGCAACTGTATAAATTGCTCTCTGGATTCTACTCATCACTCTCAGTGTTGTACAAGTCTTCCCAGGTTTCTCTGAAACCATCTAGTTTATTGTTTGTTTAGTTATTCTCTAATTTATGTGTTTCCTCTCATTTTCCAATTCTCTGCTGTCTTGAAAAGAGTGGCTATACACTCCCCAATTGACAAATGGTCAAAGGATATGCAAAGGCAATTTACAGATGAGGAAATCAAAGAGATCCATAGTCATATGAAAAATTGCTCTACATCATTACTCATTAGAGAAATGCAAATTAAAGCATCTCTGAGGTATCAAGTCACACCTCTCAGACTAACCAATATGACCAGAAAGGACAATGATCAATGTTGGAAGGGATATGGGAAATCTGGTACACATTGTTGGTGGAGCTGTAAATTCATCCAGCCTTTCTGGAGAGCAATTTGGAATTACACCCAGAGGGCAATAAAAATGTACATACCCTTTAATCCAGCAATAACTGCTACTGGGTCTATACCCTGAAGAGATCATGAAAAAGGGTAAAAACATCACTTGAACAAAAATATTTATAGCAGCTCTATTTGTGGTGGAAAAGAATTGGAAATTGAGTGAATGTCCATCAATTGGGGGAATGGCTGAACAAATTGTGGTGTCTGTATGTTGTTCTATTAGAAACCAGGAGGGATGGGAATTCAGAGAAGCCTGGAAGAATATGCATGAACCCATGCTGAATGAGATGGGCAGAATCAGAAGAACACTGTACACCATATCAGCATTATGGAGTTGATGATCAATCTTAATGGACTTGCTCATTCCATCAGTGCAACAATCAGGGACAATTTGGGGCTATCTGCAATGGAGAATACCATCTGTATCCAGAGAAAGAAATGTAGAGTTTGAACAAAAACCAAAGACTATTACCTTTAATTTAAAAAAATGATATCTTATGTAATTTTACTATCCCTTATATTTTATTTTCTTCCCTTAAGGATATGATTTCTCTCTCAACACATTCAACTTAGATCAATGTATACCATGGAAACAATGTAAAGACTAACAGATTGCCTTCTGTTGGGGGGAGAGCAAGATTAGGAGAAAAATTATAAAATTCAAACTGAATAAATAAATTTTAAAAAAGAGAAGAGTGGTACAAATATTTTTATATGTATGAAAATTCTTTTTTTCATTATCTGTTTTCTTTGGGGTATAAACTTAGTTGTGGAATTCCTGGGTCAAAGGATACATACAAATTAACCTTTTGGGGGCCAGAGTTCCAAGTCACTTTCCAGAATGACTGGACCAGTTCACAGCTCTACCAATAGCACACAACTATATGTTTGTCTATGGATCTCCTAGTATTTGTCATTTTTTTGGTCAATTTTGCCAACCTGTGGGGTGGGAGTTGCTCTAATTATTAGGAATTTGGAGAATTTTTCATATGGCTGTTGATTTCTTCTGGGACCAGGGGGGGGGGGTGGGGGGAGGGGAGGAGGTGGAATTATCTGTTCATATTCCTTGATTTTCAATTGATTCTTATCCTTCCAGTCTAGTATCCATACTGCTGGTATTCCTTAATCACAAGTTTGTCTATGACACTTTCTTTTTCAGTAAACTCTAGTAGCTCCTTAAAACTCCTTTAGTATTTAAAGCCCTTGACAATCTGCTCACAATCTACTTTTCCAGACTTCTTTTTTGGGGTTTTTTTTTTTTTGCAAGGCAAACGGGGTTAAGTGGCTTGCCCAAGGCCACACAGCTAGGTAATTAGTAAGTGTCTGAGACCAGATTTGAACCCAGGTACTCCTGACTCCAGGGCCAGTGCTTTAAGTATTACTCTCCTTTGCAAACTTTAAAATGCAACTAAATTAGCCTTACTTTTCTTCATACATAGCATCCCATATCCTGACCCTGTGCTTATCCCCATGTCTAGAATGTAGTCTCTCCTCATTTCCAGGTTTTGAAATCCCTAGTTCCCTTCCCTCAGTTCAAGCAACACCTTCTTCCTGAACTCCAGCTGCTTGTACCTCCACTCAAAATTACTTTGCATTTTTCTAGCATATATTTTGTATACAGCATACTTATACATGTACATATTATCTCCTCTTACAGAATATAATCTCTTTGAGAGTAGTAATTGTTTCATTTTTATCCTTGTGCACACATGGCACAGGGCAGAGGAAGCATTTATCAAATGCTTATTGTTTGTTTGATTTGCTGATGGGTTGAGAATGGAAAACCCTAGATTTGGAGTCAAGTGACCAGGATTTAAACCCACCCCACCTCTACTCTGCCATCTACTATGTATATAATATCCCACAAGTTATTTCATCTCTCTAAATTCCAGTATAAAATGGTGATACCGACCTCTCTCTCTGGCCTATCTCAAAAGTTGCTGTTATGCATATAGAAATATGTTTTATAAGATTTCATATGTATGATGGGTATTATATTGTTTATCTTCTCAATGGGTGAGGGAGGAGCTGGAGGAAGAGAGAGAATTTGGAACTCAACATTTTAAAAACGAATGTTATAAATAAAATAAATATAAAATCTTAGAGGTAGAAGAGGCAAATGAACATAAAATATTAATGTTATTGTAGCATTTATTTGAGGAATTCTTAGAACAGAAGACATTATAAGGTGGAAGAGCCCTACAGTTTTTGTAGTCCATTCTCCCTCAATTTACAAAGAAAGAACTAATTTTGATAACATATATATATATGTACATATATATATATATACATATATATATATATATATACTTTGTGAGATATTGGTCTATATCTAGTTTTGGTTTTTTTTAGATTTTTTTCAAGGCAATGGGGGTTAAGTGGCTTGCCCAAGGCCACACAGCTAGGTAATTATTATGTGTCTGAGGCTAGATTTGAACTCAGGTACTCCTGACTCCAGGGTTATTGCTCTATCCACTACGCCACCTAGCTACCCCTATATCTAGTTTCTTAATATTCATTTTTACAATATTTTGAACTCCAAATTTTTCTCTCTATGTCTCTTCCTTCCCCTTTTCCTAAAATGGTAGGCAATTTGATTTAGATTATACATGTGCTGTCAGGTAAAACATTTCTATATTAGTCACAGTTGTGAAAGAAGAAATAGATCAAAAGGAAAAAAAATCCATGAAAAACTATAAAGTGAAAAAAGTATGACTTCAATCTGCATTCAGTATCCATCAGTTTTTTATTTAGATATAGATAGCATTTTTCCTTTGTGAGTCTTTTATACGTGTCTTGGATCAGTGTGCTGCTGAGAAGAGCTGGGTCATCCACAGTTGATCAATCCACCCCGTCCATGGTATTGTGCATATTTTTTCCTGGTTTTATTCATTTCACTTTGCATTACTTTCAAACAGATCTTTCTAGGTTTTTCAGAAATCTTCCCCTTCTTCATTTCTTATTGCACAATAGTATTCCATTACATTCATATACTGCAGCTTGTTCAGCTATTCCTCAATTAATGGGCATCTCCCCAATTTCCAATACTTTGTCACCAGGAAAAGGGCTGCTAAAAATATTTTTTGCATATGTAGGTATTTTTCTTTTTTATGATCTTTTTAGGATACACACCTAAGTAGTGGTATTTTTAAATCAAAGAGTATGTATAGTATGGTTGCTGGACCTAGTTCCAACTTGTTCTCCAGAATGGTTGGATTAGTTCACAACTCTATCATCAAGTTTTCCATATTCTCTCCCATATTTATTATTTTTCTTTTTTTTGTTTTATTAGGCAATCTGATAGATGTGATGTGGCAGAATTTTTTTAATCTACATTTCTCTAATCAAAAGTGATTTGGGGGGGCAGCTAGGTGGCACAGTAGATAAAGCACCAGCCCTGGAGTCAGGAGTACCTAGGTTCAAATCCGGTCTCAGACACTTAATTACCTAGCTGTGTGGCCTTGAGCAAGCCACTTAACCCCATTTGCCTTACAAAAACCTAAAAAAAAAAGATTTAGAGCTCATCTTCATTTGCCTATAGTTTTGATTTCTTCATCTAAAAACTGCCTGTTCATATCCTTTTATTGGGAAATGACATATTCTTTCAATTTGACTCAGTATTCTGTATATTTGAGAAATGAGGACTTTATCAGAAACATTTGTTCTACTGTCTTCTAGCCTTCTGCTGTCTTTCTAATCTTGGTTATATTAGCTTTATTTGTGCAAAAGCTTTTGAATTTAATATAATCAAAATTATCTAATTTACATTTCATAATGCTTTCTATCTTTTTTAGTCACAAATTCTTCCCTTCTCCATAGATCTGACAGATAGACTATTACTTGATCCTCTCTTTTGCTTATGGTGTCATCCATTTTTGTCTAAATCCTGTACCCATTTTGCCCTTATCTTTGTATATGGGTTGAGATGTTAGTATATATCTAATTTGTGTCCTATAATTTTCCAGTTTTCTCAACAATTTCTTGTCAAATAGTGAGTTTTTAAATTCCAGTGGCTGGTATCTTTGGGTTTATCAAATATTATCTTACTATAATCATTTACTACTGTGTCTTGCATATCATTTTGAGTTTTCTTGGCAAAAATACTGGAGTAGTTTGTCATTTCCTTCTCCCACTCATTTTACAGAGGAGGAAAACAGGGTTAGGTGTCATACTCAGGAATCACACAGCTAGTGTATGAAGTCAAATTTGAACTCAAAAAATGAATCTTCCTGACTCCTTGCCCAGTACTCTATCCACTACATCACCTACCCTTACTTTTTTTTCTATTTTGCACACAATGAAACTGAAGCCCAGAGGGATTTAGAACAAGTTATTGGCAGAGTTAGGATCAGAACATCTAAGTCCCCTTATTTCCCTTCTGCTGCTCTTCTTGAACTGTCCTGCCTTTCTCAGACCCCCTCCATCCCCTAACTGCTAATGCCTTCCCCTCTGAACTCTTCTATGCATATATCTTATTTGTATATGGTGTTTCCCCCATTAGAAAACAAGCTTCTTAAAGGCAAGGGGTATTTTTTTGCCTTTCATTTTATCCCTTCTGCTTAGCACAGTACCTGCACACAGAAATATTTTAAAAATGTTTATTTGCTGACTGTCTCCTGACCCAACCTACTACCCCACTTAGAGTAAGAAAGACTAAAAAGGTATCATTGCAGTTATCAGGAGGTGCATGGGGAGGATTTTGAAAGGGGACTTCAGGCTAAGCAAACAATTGACAGGTAAGTATGAAAACTCCCCATGGTTGCCAAGTTGGTTAAAAAGAATATAACAAAATCCCCACAACTTGCCTCTAATTGTTCCATTTCATTCATTAAAGGATTATCTCTGAGACTAATGGGAATAAATATGGGGGGGGATGAGAGACTGGGTGTTCTGGCATGAACAAGGAGATCTCCTGAGCCCTTGGAGAAAAATATTCCCCTGTGGCAGACCCCACAGGCCCTGATCCAGCTGTTGAAAACATGGTCCTTTGGGGTCAGGAGATGGGACTGGCCTTTTTCTCTGATTATTGCCTTCATTACAGAATAAGGCTGATTGCTCTACTCAAAATGGCACCTGAAGCAATCCCCTCAAGTTCAAAACACCCAAGAAAGAGCATGTTTTTAGTTTTTATATTTTTTTCAAAATATCCCATTGCATGTTCAAATAATTTACATTTAAACAAACAAAATGACAGATAAGGTAAAAAGATCCTAACTCCCCCTTCCATCCACCACACACACACACACACACACACACACACACATACACACACACACACACACACACACACACACACACACACACACACACACACACACAGGCTTTCTTCTAAATTATCATACCACTCATGGAAAACAAGATTTAAGAACTCTGATCAGTGACCAGGCATGGTTCTAGAGGAAGCATGACAGAGAGGCAATGGACTCAAGTTGCAGAGGAAGACTTTTTTGGGGGGGGGGGGATGTGGCCAATGTAGGAATTTGTTTTATATGATTATCTATATTTGTTATACATGACTATGTATATTTGTTACAAGAAATTTTTTTCTTTTGTCTTTTCAATGGGGTGAGATTAGGTAGGAGTAAGAGTCTAGGGCTAGGGTCCCCTATCAGAAAAAAGAGAAGAAAACAAAAGAGAGATCATAAGGAATCAAGAAATACATCTTTGTAATTTATATATTGAATGCATAATATGCTTAAAAAGAAAAACATCTCACATTTAATAGAAGTACAATTGCCCTCTGTTCTACAGGCCTATGAAATACCTAGTTGTTTAGTGTTTTTAAAGTTCAGAACAAAAAAGGAAAGAAAAAAACACTTGTGATACGGAACATTCATGAAAGGCATATATAGGTAGCATGTAGTGAGGCAACTTGAGGAAGAGGAATAGTTCAACCAGGACTTTTACCTGGAAGTACACACACATAGGGAACACAATTCATACCTCAGTTGCTTCAGGGTTAAGAATAGCAACTTAACTACTGTATATTATGTCTCTTGAAAGTGAAATGGCATCTTCATAGATGCCATAGTTGAGAAACTTTTCACTATTATCATCTAAGCTTCAATAGTAGAAAAGCCTTCTCTGAAAAGGGGTAGCTAAGAGTTGTTTAGTCTATAACTGAGGTTATGGACCACTACATCTAGTTAAGAACCCCGCCAAAAAAGCCAACTACAATACACCAGATTAAGGTTGACCTTACCATACATCAGATTAAGGTGGACTTTTTTGTTTTTAATTTTTTTAGCACTTGTTCCTGGTACTGATGTTAAGTATGTAGGACTAGAAAATTATACACATATATATATATGTATATATACATACATATATATATATATATATATATATATATATATATATTAGAGTGAGAAAGACTCATTTAAACCCTGATGGGGCTCCTATAAAATCTATTTCAAGGGTTCTGCCCCCCCACCAGGAGCTGTGTGTGAAGGCTAGGGCCAATAAGTCTTCTTCACTCCCATGAATCTTCCTGATTAGCATAAAAATTAATATGAGCAAAAACAAAAATTAAGCAAAAAAGACAAGGGTCATTAACCTCCTGACCCATAGTTCTCCCTAATGTTCAGTAAAAAACAAAACCAAAACAAACTCCTGACTTTTATTTTATTCTAGCTGTCCCCAAACCTCACTCTTTCCATACTGGAATTTAAGGCCTTCTGTAATCTCATGTCATCCAGCATTTTAGCCTTCTCTCCTGTTATTCCCCTTTATATATTTTCAGCTCCATCCAAACTAGGCATCTCTCTGTCTTCAGAAAATACTCTTCTCTTCATCTTTGAGTCATGGTATATACTTTTTTACTGTGACTAGGATGTCCTCATTGCATGCTGAATTCCTACTCAACTCAAACACCTCTTCCTTTCTGAAGCTTTGTCCAATTCCTTTAATTATTAATGACCTCCACCTTGGATTTCCTATTGCACTTAGTTTATAGCCCTTTAATTTGTATTTAAAGTTTGACTCTCTCATGCAAAGACCCCAAACCTAGCCTTCCATTGAGCTGTACTGGCCTGGACCCAGCTTTTTTGTACTAATGTTCTTGTTCTGGGTACACCTTTCCCAGGTACACCTGGTGTCTCCCAGCTCCTACCTCATCCTTCATCCCTCAACTCCAGGTCCAGGTGATTAGAGTACATTTTTCCATGAGTAGGTTCTGTGCACCTACAAGTCTTTATTAGATAAGGGATTCTAGGTCAGTTAAGGAGACAAACTTGAGTGAAGGTTAGGAAGTATTTACTGGGACAGATAATGCCTGGGGCATCACACTAAGTCTTGACCTGGCAACTGGTTTGAATTTTTGGGAAATACTTCCTTTTTTTTCAGTAGACTTGATGGGAAACAAGGGAGAGGAATGGAAAGGTCCTTTTCCTTACACTCCCCTCGGTTTCTTCTGCCTCCTAACTGGTCTCTGACTCTCCCCTCTCCTATCAGTCCTTAGTAAATTAAGGGAGGGGGGGAATGAGAATGAGGTAGTCCTACATAGTCCAAGCCAAAGGATCATTAAGTAGGTGTATGTGTTCGACCCTTCCCAATCAGTTCTGTCTCCCCCTCAAAGCATGTCCCTTTATTGAAGTGATCTTAGAGGTTGCTTTGCTTCCTAGAGACCTTGAGTTGAATGGAGAGCTGGTCCAGGTGAAGTGGAACCGGAGGGTATGGGGGAATCAGTAGGTAGGGTAACAGTACCAAACTGGAGATTTGTGTTTCTGTGATTGCTACCAATGGGTAGGAGAAAGGTGTGGAAGCCTGAGTCTCTTGCTTCTAACAATTCTAAATCCATTCCTAAATGTCCTCCTTAAAATATCTGACAAGACTTGGAATTCCAGTCAGGGTTTGGTTCACATAGGGATTATATTCCTTATTTTAATCTGAACTCCCTTTACAGATTCAGACAGTTCTTAGATCCTGGAAAGGACCTTAGAATTCTGATCATAGAATTTCAGATCTGTATGAGAGAAAGCTAACAGGAGTCCACATTTAAATAGTATGTTCATATTTACAAAGTGCTTTAGGACAATTTCAATGGAGTGTCCCCAAAATCCCATGAGGGAGTCAATGCAGATAGTATTACTCTCTCCTAATTCTTTCAGAAAGTAAGTGGGAGAACAAGTATTCCAGTCCAAGTTTTCTCTTGTTAAAATAAAGAACATAGGATCCCAGAGCTGGGTAGAGACTTTAGAAACCACATAATCGGGGCGGCTAGGTGGCACAGTGGATAAAGCACTGGCCCTGGAGTCAGGAGTACCTGGGTTCAAATCCGGTCTCAGACACTTAATAATTACCTAGCTGTGTGGCCTTGGGCAAGCCACTTAACCCCATTTGCCTTGCAAAAATCTTAAAAAAAAAGATGAGGAAGAAACTGGAACCCTGAATCTGAGCCCAAAAGTAGTACTCTCAGTTTAGGAGTTTTCACCCTAAGCTGAAGGATTCAGAATACCAAGCTGTATTTTCTAGGCTTAAGTTAGTACAGAGAGACCTGAATTTGGAATGAGAATACTTAGATTCAAGTGGGCAAGATTGAAGTAGAAATTTTGAGCCTCTCCTTCATAGAACCAAGCAAACAGTTGGCATCCTTGGAGAGGAACTGAGGACAGCCAGACTATCTCCTTCTGCCTACCACTTGTCAGCAACCCCAATTATGCTTCCAGATTGAGAAAACTACAGCTTAGTTTCTATCCCAGTAAAAATAGCCATTTTTAATATGACTCAGTCAATGGAATATTGGGCCTGGAGTCAAAAAGACCTGATCAAATACAGTGGCAGACTCTTATTAGCCATGTGAGACCCTGCACAAGTCGATTAACCTTATTTTTCTTGGTTTCCTCATCTGTAAAATGAGTTGGAGAAGGAAATGGCAAACCATTCCAGAATCTTTGTCAAGAAAACCCCAAATGGAATCATAAAGTGTTGGACACAAGTGAAATGACTAAACAACAACAGAAAATATCTCTCATTTCCTCAAGAATAGCATTTACTTCTGGTAAATAGCACCTTCATTTAGAATGAAAAATATATGTTGTGTATACATTGTACATGCATGTATATATCAGTTATAAGCATTGTATCATGAACTTTGTATTCATATATAGGTATATATGTATGCATATATATATATACATTATAAGTGGGGGTATAGAGTATAATGAGGGAAGTCTAGCACTTCTGGCATAAAGTCTGGTATAAAAGACTGTTCATTTACCTTTGGTGATGATCTGATTCACTCAACTCTCCCCTATGGCTCCAAGAAGCTATAATATGCAAAGAAACTATACCCTGGTAAACTATTTTTGGCAGAAAGATTAAATCAGATTGAAGATACTTCAGGGGTCTGAAATCCATTGGTGAGTTTGGGGGATGTCCACCTCAAGCACGTGAAGACTTCCCCTGGTATAATGGGTATATGAGAATAATTTGTTCCAATAGCTCCAGATGTTGCTAAAGCAGACAATGTAGAGTGTTTAAAGCTTGGTTAGACATGGAAGTTGTCATGGTCATTCACTGTATCCTGGATGAGCATCACTAGTCATCTTGACCTTTGTCTTGCCACTGGATTTTGATGACTCTGGAAGAGAGAGTGAAGTCAATGACTTCAAACAATACTGCCTCACTTAAATCCAATTTACATGCCCATACCATTTTACCAGTTTTACCTACCTTAAAGGCCTGTGGTGACTGGCAAGTGATAAAGAAGCAGGTACAGATACACTTTGAGTTGTAGTCACATCCTACAACAGACAGCCTAGGCCATAAAGTCATTTTCTCACTGGACTAAAGCAGCTGTGGAAAGCAGCAGATCCCTGGGTGTTTGACCAGCATTTTTAAAAGACTGCACTACTTACCTTCCAGAATGAGAAAAGGTTAGAAGAGGTGCCCTAAAATTGTTTTTTTTTACCCAATGCTGACCTGCTCATCTGGCCGGCAGGAATTCCATCCTGTGGTCAAAACACACACACAAAAAAGATGTTCAAAAACTTTTGCAAAGATGCTTCTACTCACATTACAGGGAATGTATACATGCTCATGACCAACACAAAATCCAGTAAATCAGAAAGACATAGGGCTATTATTAGAGAGAACTAAGCATATATAGTATCTAAATAGCAGTCCTGAATAATGTAAAGCTGACAAATGAAGGCTAACTTAACTGATGTCAAAATTGGATATACATTTTTTTGGAGTGGCCACAGTAAAAGGAAGTACTGTGAAAATGGCCTAGGTGTTTCAATCAAAACTAATTGAGTCAACAAGCTTTTATACCTATCAAAAGGAGTGACTGACAGGTTCATGATAATGTGACTGCTACTTACAGGAAGGAGTCACACCACCATCATCAGTTCATATGTTCTCATCATGATGAACCTTGATGAGTTCAAAGAAAATGTTTATGATGACCTGGAGGCCCTCATCATCATTGTGCTGAAAGAGGATAAACTTATAATTCTAGGTGACTTTAATGCTAGAACAGGCAGAGATTACCAAACATGGCAAGGAGTCCTTAGGAGAAATAGAGATGGAAATAGCAATAGCAAGGATCATTTACTATTGAAGACTTGTGGATCTCATGACCTTCTCATCACCAACACTATCTTCCATTTACCTAAATTCAATACAACTTTGTGGATGCACTCTTGCAAGCATTGCAAGTATTAAATAGACTGTCATTATATGAAAAAGAGACAGAATATGAGTGATGAAGACAACATTTAATGTAAGGTGCTGGACTAATCATAGACATATACTCTCCAACTAATATTTACATTTAACAAAAGTGATGGCCTTAAGGAAAGTCTACCAGAAGACTTAATGTCAACAGAGTAGAGAGCCCTACTCCAAGGAAGAACAGTTTGCCAACTTGGAGGAAAAGCTGAGCCAACACTTAGTTGGCAACAGTGGAGTAAAAAATGTTGAGTAACTTTCAAAGATTTTGTTTGACTCAATAAGAATACAGATGAAATTCAGTTTTACACTAACAATAACAATCCAAAGCACTTTTATGATGTTCTGAAGGTGATTTATGGGTCAAAGATGTAGAGTATATTTTAACCACTCAGTGCTGAAGGAGTCACATTGATCAGTAATAAGAACATGATCCTGGAAAGAATGGCTGTTCTCAACAGATTGCCCTCAATACATAAGAGTGAAGTTAATCACTCTCTAGTTGAACTTCCAACTGAAAAGGTTTTGAATTTTTTTCAGTTCCTCTTGTATGGCAAAGTACCTGATACTGATTCTATTCTAGATGAAATTTACATGGCAGGGGTCCACCACTTGTAAAAATTGATTGAGATTTTCTAAACTTTATGACAAGAGGAGGTTATCCCTGAGGAAGCTGCCTTCTTGAGTTCTAAAAAGGTAAAGGAAATAGATTGTTCTATGACTATCACAGGAGTGTTTCTTTCTTATTAATCACAAATAGTATTCTTGCCAGAGTCCTCTTTAATAGGTTGATCTTTCACCTGGAAGATGATCATATAACTGAGAATCAACATGGCTTCAGGAAATGTGATATGTGCAAATTTAGAGATAGGAATAGTTAATAAGATGTTTGCTGCCCAATAACACTAGGAGAAATGCCAGGAGTAGGACAGAGGTCTGTACACAATATTTGTTGATTTGACCAAGGTCATTGATATTATCTGTAGTGAATGCTTGTGGAAAATTATGTCAAAATATGGGTACCCAGAGAAATTCTTCAATATTGTACATCAGTTTCATGATGAAATACATACACAGGTTCTGCATAATGAATGATACTCCCATGATTTCCCAGGTATCAGTGAAATGAAGTAGAATTATATGCTTGCTTCCTTGCTTTTTTAGCATGATGCTTTCAGCAATATTCAGCAGCTATCTTCAACAAGAGCGAAAATAAACATCAAGGTCAACTAACCATATAGAAAGGAAATTATTTAACTTGAAAAGACTATAAATCAAGATCAAAATAAACTCCCCCTTGGGAATTGATGCATGATGTTTTGTTCACAGATGATTGTGTACTCATTGCTGCCTCTGAAGCTGAGCTGTATTAAAGTTTGTATTGATTCTCTGCTGCTTGTGCTAATTTTGACTTAACAATTAATATCAAAAAAACTGCAAGTTCTCCACCAGTCAGAACCACACCTTTCATATGTGGAACTCTTTATTATGGTAAATGGAGAAATTTTAAATGTTATTGATAAGTTCACTTACTTTGGCAGTATACTTTCAGAGATGTACATATAGATAATAAGGTTGATGCATGTATTATCAGAACTAATTGTTTTCTGGAGGTTCTGAAAGTGTGGGAGAGAAACTGCCTATCAAATTGAAGGTCTTCAGAGCCATTGTGAGAAATTCATTGTTGTGTGCCCATGAAACCTGGATAGTCCACCAGTGCCTTGATAGGAAACCAAATTTCTTCCATTTGTATTACATTAGGAAAATTTGGAATATTACCTGGTAAGATAAGGTACCAGAAATTGAGGTCCTTTCTTGAATTAGATTGCCAAGCATTCAAACTCTACTGCAGAGAGCACATTTCCAATGGACTAACCATCTTGTTCAATGCTAAATGCATGTTTGTTTAAAAGACTACTCACACAAGACAAGAGTTCCCTGTAAGTAAGAAGGAATACAAGCGCTCTCTGAAAAACTTTGTAATTGATTATGTGTCATAGGAGACACTGGCAAAGGACAATTCATCATGGTGTGCCCACGTCAAAGAAGGTGTTGTGATCTAAAAACTAAGCAGAATTACAGTAGCTCAAAAGGAATGTTAAATGTACAAATTTAGAGATATTTCTATTCCAGATGTTCATGCGGATTATTAGGACCTATTTTGTAGTAGAACTTTCTGAGGTCGTATTGGTCTGATCAGACACACTGTACTTTGATGCCAACATAGTGATATCATTTTGGTCCTCCAGAACAAAGGACAAGAACTAAACTTGTATTTGTTTGTGTGTGTTTGTGTGTGTGTGTGTGTGTGTGTGTGTGTGTGTGTGTGTGTATTCAGAGAGAGAGAGAGAGAGAGAGAGAGAATGAGAAAGCATGGATGTTCAGGTGTATGTGGGAATAAATTAGTGAAAAAACATATATTAAGTACTTGTTTAGTGCTAAGCACTGTGTTAAGAACTGGGAATATAAATAGAAAGTTGAGATAATCCTTATTCTCAAGGAGTTCCTATTCTAAGTAGGAGAGAAAATGCATCTAACAGGGTTCAGTTGCAGAATGATTAGAAAGGTCTAATAGTCTTTACGGTGTAGAGGCAGGGCATGTAATTGTTCATAGTCTTATCAGAAGGACTGTTGATGGTGATTTTCTGTTTATCCAAGTGTTGTGAGAGGGCATAGCTCCAACACAGTTTTGAAGAGGGGTGGCGGGTCTCAAAGGTCAGAATGGAACTGGAACTCTAGGTAGTTTCCCCCGAAAAGAGATAAGAGGTCTTAGTATCCAGTCAGAATGAGTCATTCACTGACTGGTAGGAATTGGGTAGTAGGGATTGTGTGGAAGAAAGAAGATTTCTTCACAAAGAATCCTGATTGACCCTCTGACAGAATATACCTTTGTGTAGATGTATCACCCATATGTATATATGCCTGGGTTCTTTTATGTGATACAATTTTGTGCATTGCTACCCACACCTGTACATGTTTGGGCTTATAATTATAAGACATATAGATAGTGTACGGTACTTGCTCATTTATACATTTATTAGAACATCTTGTTTATGAATATGAACACATACTGCTTATGTACAGAATATACTTCATTGGTGGATCATTCTGTGTGTGTGTGTGTGTGTGTGTGTGTGTGTGTGTGTGTGCTGATGAAAAAACAATGAAGTTTTTTGAAGGAGGAGGAAGTAATTCTTGGGACTAGCAAGAAAGAATCCCAAGGAACAGGGGGAGCCCTATATCAAAATGCTAGAATTCTTGAGGTTAATTCTCATAATCCCACAGCCCGGGGCCTGGTGCTTCTTCCTTTCTCTCCAGCCCTGACTCTCCATTTAAAATAGGTTACCTAGACATGATCCCCCTACTACAGAACATAGATCCAGTGCTCGTTCCCAACACATAGAGTAATTGGGGGATCGGTTCATCTGGGCAACTATCCTCTTACTCCCATTCATCAGAGGCAGCTCTGATGGTAGAGCAGAGGAACTGACTTTGTTCATGGGTCAAACCCAGATTCCTATCTGCTGTAGGGAGAGGTTAAATTTTCTGTGCTCCAACATTCCATTTTCTAACAGTTTTAGGTTCTCAGGTCCTTTCCAGTTCTTGGCTTGAGGTTGCCCGCCTACCCTTCTTTCCCTCTCACCCCCATTCCCCCACCCTTACCAAGTGTGGCAGCTTCAGGTTTCTTGCCCTAGGGAAGAACTGGGGCATGTTGCTACAGTTTAGCTCTTTCCACACAAAGAAAGGAAAGGCTCACCTAACCTGAGCAGGCAGTGAACAGCCCTGGGAACCAAACTCGGAAGAAGCCACTGAGGGGTGGGGGATGTGGCCAAAGAATGCTGACTTAGTTATAGGGTAAGGGTAATTCTTTCTTGCTAGTCCAAAACTCTATATTCAGGTGGAAAGAGGACAGAATTTGTTCTGGGGAAATAATAGAGGATCTGTAGAAGATGTTTAATGGTAGGACTTTAGGAAAGAGTCTGGACACCTTGGAAGCAAAGGCTCCTGGGAAAAGCACCACCCCCAATCCTGATCTCTCAAATAAGTCTTCAACAGAGTCACATCCATATCCAATTATCCCACAACAGCTAACAACTTGCCTTCAAGAGGCTGTGGCCTGGGTTCCCCAAATCCTAGCCTTCAACCTAAGCCTGATGCATTCTGTCTCAGCCTGCTAACAAATTCATTATTTTAATGTGTAGCTAATTCCTTCAAAATTGCGGGATAAAACCTGCTCTTAAATTTGGCAGGTAAAACTGTATGCCTTTGCACTCTATCATAGGAATAGGGCTAAAGATTCCATGGATCCAAAGATCCTAGGATCACAGGGAGAGAACCTCCTCCTTTTCCCTACCCTCTCCTCACCATCCCAGGCATCCAGAGGACTTTGGAATACTGCCTGGTTTGGAGGAAAAAAGGACTAGTATGGCAGACTGAAGAGTTATCTGTGCTTTAGTCCTACCACCACCTATAAGATTTTAAACGTTACTTCTGCCTCTCTTGTTCTATTTTTTTTTTCATTTCTAAAATGAGCATGGGAATAGATGTTCCTTGTGTTTCCTTCCAGTCCTATATTCTGAGGGCCCTTTTAACCCTAAAATTCTATAACCTGAAGTCCTTTTTAATTCTACCATTTTGTGCTTTAAGGCCCTTTACAGGACTAATGAGATTTCAGGAGGAACAAAATGAGTTATGACAATGCAGAAGCAGGAATATGCAATTCAGTAAGAAGCTCACTCAGGCTATAGGTGACCAAGTGATAGGGTGCCATCAAGGCAGAATGTCAGACTGAAAGGTGTAAACTTCATTCTATAGGTAATGAACAGTCAGTGAAAGTTCTTAAGGTGGGGGAGGGGAAACATCAGATCTCTGCATTTTGTAAATGTCTGTGCATCCACAGGATAAGTTGGAGAAGGGAGAAAAAAGTGAAGAGGTTCTCTAAGGGCTTCTATGTTTCTGAATACCTTCCCTCTTTCTCCCCCCACCCCAGAAAGTTTTGAAGTCTTGATTTTGGCATGACACATAACAAAGTGTAATATTTTCTGGGATGCAAGGCACAATACCAAAGGTATTGCAGGAGTTTTGATCATTCCTCCATCATCTATCTAACAGTGCACATAAGAGTTTTACTATCAAGGCAAGCAAGCAAGGATTCCTTACCTGCAAAATAATTGTGGGGAGTTACTGCCTGTTAACCCTCTGCCAAATCACTACACAGTTACTCATGCCCAAGCTTTGGGCCCAATTAAGTGAGAAAAGACAGTGGTTAATGAAGAGTAAACAATCAGAAAGCCAGTAATTATACCAAGGCTTTGCTCCCACATGTCTACAGAGGGGGAAGGGAATAGGAAAGAGGGAGGGTAATGGTGGGGAGGAGAAAGATTTAGGAAGTCTTTGAAGCAAAGGATGGGGACATCAGGCTTTATGTTGGGGACCTGCTGTCCATTCTATAGACTTAGAGAATGTTAGAACTAGAAGGGATCCTAGGATTTAGAATCTAAGACTAGAGCAAAGGAGGCCAAGGAAAGGGAGGCTTAAAATATAGATCATCTGAGCTAGATGGACTTTAAGACATCACAGAGATGAAAGGAACCTCAGAGGCTCTTTAATTTGACTCCAACCTGAACAGTAATCTCTCCTATAGCATTTCTTCTAAGTGGTCATCCATCTCCCAAATGAAATTCTACAGATACAGTGATTAGGATCCTATGTCTTTCCAAGGCAACCTGTAGATAGTCACATTTTTAGACATCTTCTTTTAAGGTGAATTTAAACCTGTGTCTCTGCAATGGTAGAGTCAAAAGAGTCCTTAGAACACCGTGGAGTTCTAGTTCTGAGGGGAGAAGGGGAACAGAAGGTGTTCTAGTCTAAGGTTGAATGATCTACACAGACTAGTCAAATCAAGTCATCCAAGGCCATCTCCAATTGTCCTGACATATCTGACCACTGGACTCAGAAGGCTCTGAAGAAGAAAGTGAGACTGACTAGTGACTTAGCATAGCACCCCCTCACTCAAATCCAATTCACTTGCTTGTCAAGGCATCACCTCCCTTATGTAGCTTGATCTTTGAGAATAAAGGATAAAATATTATTTGCATCAGGTCAGAACATTAATGCTTTGTGTCAAAAGTAGTTGCAAAACTGACAAAACAAAGACCAGCTGCAGTGTAAGCTTCATAAACAGAACTGTGTAAATGAAATGGACTGAATCAGTAGGTAGTGAATGACTAATGTCCAGCGGTATCCAAGCAAAGACTGGGTGATCTCTTGTTGGAGAAGGTGTAGAAAGAATTAAAGCTCAAGCAATAAGTTGGTCCTGAGGGCCCTGCAAACTCTGAGTTTCTGTGATTCAATAGATTGTAAATTCCTTGAGGGCCGGCACTATCTTTCACATTTATATTTCCAACTCCTAGAACAGTGCTTGGTACTTAATAAATGTTTATTGACCAACTGACTGATTCTTTGATTAGCCCCAAGATACAGTAGTATCCAGGGTGAAGATTCAAATGCAGAGCTTTTGAGTCCAAGACCAAGGAAGGCTCTTAGCTTCACTATCCCTTAGCAGGGAGGAGGCACATAGGTGACTAGAATATTGGAACTGGAGTGAGGAAGACTCAAGTACAAATATGACTTCAGACACTTATTAGTTGTGTTATCAGTCCTGAGCAAGACATTTAACTGCCTGCCTCACTTTCCTCACTGTAAAATGGGAATTCTACCTGCCAGGATTGTTGTAAAGATCTAATGAGCTACTTGTAAAGTACTTAGCAGGAAGCCCAGTACCTATAGGCACTTAATAAATGTGTGCTTCTTTCCTTTCTTAGTAACCCATACAAAAAACTTTTCTGGCATTATTACTAAAAACTGTGATCATCAGAAAAAGCTCAAGAAACATCTGTCACTTTTTAAAATACACAGATCCAAAATTCATTCAAAAAAGAGAGCTAGTGCCTTCATGAATTTGGGGAAGAGTATGCTTCGGGAATTCTAATACCAGTAAACTTTAATGCTTAGCATTGTCTCCTTACCCAAGGTTTCCATGAGAATGCAGCGGGTTTGGCTTTGATCTCGTAATATTACTGGATTATGTTCAGTCATTTCAGTCATACTGTCCCCATTTGGCAGTTTTCTTGGCAAAGATAATGGAGTGATTTGCTATTTTCTTTTCCAGCTCATTTTACAGATGAGGAAACTGAGGCAAACGGAGTTAAGTGATTTGCCCAGAATCACACAGCTAGTAAGTGTCTGAGTCTGGATTTGAACTCAAAAAGATGAATCTTCCAAGCTTGGTGTTGCATTGTTCCTGGATTATTCATTATTGGATTACTGATGCTATCTTAATGTTATTATCATCAACCACTTTCATTACTAAGTGGGTTTTTCAATTCCTCTTGGGTTAGAGCATTCCTTTCCCATATGTAATTTACAGATGAGGAGTAGATTTGACTTGGAGTCCCAGACAAATTACACTTACTGACTATGTGACTTTGGATAAATGGCTTCATCCCTCTGAGCTTCAGATTTCTTATCTGTGAAATGTAGATAACACCTATACTACCTTCCCTAAGTTGTTAGGGGAAAGGATATTAATTTGAGCTACTCTTGAGACTCAATACGGTGTAACAGCCTCATGAGAGGCAGTGTGGAATAGGACACAAACTGGCTGGGTGATCCTTGGCAAGTCATTTTAACGTCTCAGTGCCTCAGGCAATTCTCTGCTCAGCATTAGTAAAGGGAGGCTCCTCGCTATGATGAGCTCCTTCTATTGTTGAAACCACAGATGTGGACAATCCAAAATGGTTCAGAAGACAGAGCACTAGATATGAGTGCTTACTGTCAGTGAGACTCGGTTTCCTTCTTTTTTAAAAAATTGGGCTATAGAAATCTGACTCTGCTTACCTCTCCAGGTGGTTATGCGCTATTGTCACTCTAGATGAAACAAAGATGTCAAATGACTCACCTTAAAGATAACAAAGTAATCATCCCTGAAGTAGTTGCCAGCCTGTTATACTTTATCATCATTCCCAGGGTAATGACATTCTCCCATGATGGTCCCTCCTCCTCTAGCCTGAGTCTGAAGATACTAAATTGGTCTCATTTCAGAGAGCCTGTATCTCTGTGAACTTCAAAACACCAAGCCCTGGAGCAAGCACAGAGGAGAACCTAATGGGAACTTGACCTGGCCTGTCATCTACCACCTTCCCCTCACCTTTAGCTGGCCAGTTAATGAGAGCAAATTACATGAGCAAACAGGGGGTTTTATGGCCTGAGTGGCGGGCTGAGGCAGCTAGAGAGAGAGTTTTTTCCTACACTTCCTTGGATATGACACAACCATCCTTCAACCAGGAACAGGCAGGCACAGGTCAGGGCACGAGGCAGGCAGGGAAGTGGCAGGTAGGCTTTCTTCCCTAGTTCCCACAAGAATGTGGTTGGGTCTTGTGGAATGAAGCCCTGGTTGTCCTCACAGTCATTCAAGGAAGCCTGACCAATAGCTGCCATGCACTAGAAGAGATCCAAGCTTTTTTTCCTCTGGTATAACTATTGAGGCCTGATTCTCCAGAGCTTCCCAGGTCAAAGCATGGTCTGGGCTCCCTCCAGCTCTTACATGTACTTTAACTATGTGTATGCATGTCTCTCTCTCCCTATGTCTCTTTCTGTCTCTCATTGTCTCTGTAGCTCTGTTTCTCTATGTCTCTCTCTGACTCTTATCTCTTTCCCTATACCTCTCTCTTCCTATGACTCTCTTTATGTATCTCTTTCCCCCAATATTTCTCTTTCTCTGTTTTTCTCTTTGTCTCTCTTTTTCTCTATTTTCTCTTATATCGCTCTTTTTTCTTTTTCTCTCCCAATATCTCTATCTCTCTCCCTCCTCACTAGATCCATTTTCTCTCACTTCCTTTGGCTTACTTTCTCTCTGTTATGTTTTGCTCTATTTCTTTCCTTATGTTTCCATCTCTTTCTCTGTCTGTTTGTCTATCTCTTTCTTCCTCTATCATTCTATCTTCCCCAGGCTGTTAGTTGGTGCAGTGTATAGAGCACTAGCCTTCAAGTAAGAAGGATGGGAGTTTGAATCCATTCTCAGCCACTTGACTCTTTCTAGCTGTGTGACCTTGGGCAAGTCACTTAATCTTGATTGCTTCACATCCAGGGCAATCTCCAGTCATCTTGATTCATATCTGGTCACTGGACCTAGATGGTTCTGGAAGAGAAAGTGAGGCTGGTGATTTAGCACAGCACCTCCTCATTCAAATCCAATTGATATGCTTGGCATGGCTTCACCTCCCTGATGTCTTGGTCTTCTTCGAGAATGAAGGACAAACATTACTTCTTTCCCATTCTGTCTCCTTTCCTTTTTCCCTCTTTGAAATCAATTAACTGAGGCTCACAAAAATCATAGAATATTGGAGCCAGAAAAGACCTAGGAATTGATAACAGAAGTATTTCTGATTCCTATTAATGCTAGCATCTTTTTTCCCCTGTTGATTATTTCCAATTTAGCCCATATCTAGCTCGCATATTGTCTCTCCCATTAGACTGATGTCCGTTAACCTTTCTTTGTAACCCCCAACGACTGACACATAATAGACTCTTAATGAATGTCCTTTGACTGACTGATAATGTCAAGAAATCCTTGATTCAGAACATTTGAATTTGAGTTCTGACTTCTATAATTACTAATTGTATAACCGCAGACAGCTCACTTGACCTCTCATCCTCAGTTTATTGCCTATAAAATGGGATAGGAAAAAATGGAATACTTTTTTTCCATTGGGTAAGTTGTGAGGAAAGTCTGGGTGAGCCTTGGCATGTTAGATAAATGGAGCTATTATTATAAGTTATCTAGGCATACAACAATGCTGGAAGGGACCCTAGAATATAGAATGTCAGTGCTGGAGAGACCTTAGAGAACATTTAACTTTAACAGACCCAGGTGTTCTTGAGCCTATGAGCGCCTGAAGTCCTTGTTCTCAATTCCTGCTTTACTCTGACCTCTTCTGGCTGTTTTTGGGATAACATTCGATAGTCTTGAGAGAGATGAACATATTCAACAGCCTGGGGGACACCCCCAAAGGTCATCTTTCCTGTCTTCCAACGGGGCCCTACCCAAACCAAGGTAAGTAGATGGACCTCCAATATGCAAACCTCAATTTGTCTCATCTAAGGCCAAATCTTAAAGGCATCTAAGGAGGCACCGTGGACAGAGTGCCGGGCCTGAAGGCAGGAAACCTCATCTTCTTGAATTCAAATCTGGTCTCCCTTCCTAGCTGTGTGACCCCTAGGCAAGTCACTTCACCCTGTTTACCTCAGTTCCCCAACTGTAAGATGAACTGGAGAAAGAAATGGCAAACCATTCCAGTATCGTTGCCTGAAAAGTCAGACTAAACAAAAAGCAAAGGCCACATCACAAGGTCAGCTGAGTTCTGGCTTGAGTTTTGTTTCATGCTATTCACTTTCTAATCAAATCTTGTCTGTCCTTAAGCTCCCCTGGACAATCTAGTCCCTCTAGTCCATAGAGATCTCTCTTTTATACTTTCTGTAATGCTAATTTTCCATATTCCTCAATATAACACAATTCATTTTCTCACTGTTCTTTCCTGGAGTTAGTCTAATCCCTTTGGAGAATGACATGAGAGTCCAGCAGGTACAATAGCACCATTCTTTTTCCTGGATGAGCATTTAATAACCACTTACTACATATTATAAAGCCATCTCAGAAAATATTAAGAGAGGAAGACATGGAAAGCACAATCCCTGATCCCAAGGAACTCCCAGTCTAATTAAAAGGGTAAGACTTCAGTGATAGAAAGAAAAATTCCATAAATTCCAAATTATTTGTCAGAGTACTTTTTGATAACAAAGAAGTGGAAACAGAGTAGATAAATGTCCATCAGTTGAGGAAGAGCTAAACAAATTGTGGTTAGTGTATGTAATGGAATATTTTTGTATTATAAGTAACTGAATTCAGAGAAGCATGGAATGACTTACATGAACTGATGCAAAGTATGGTAAGCAAATGCAGGAAAATAATACGCACAATAACTAAATAATGTAAAGAGAGCAAAGAATAATACAAAAATAGAAAGTGAATATCACAGAATTATGATGAGCAACCTTATCCCCACAAAAAAAACATTTGAGATGTCATCTTTCCCTTTGGGATGCTACATATGACCTCATGCCTACATTTCAAATGGCTTAATGGACAGTGAATGTGTGTAACTATTAAAACAGAATAAAGGCATTCATGTTTTTTAGTGATGGGTAGGATTAGGATCTGAAGTCTCAAGGATTAGAACAAATTTTATTGCTGGAATAGGGCTGAAGATACTGACAGAGGGGTTTCCAAAGACATAAATTAAGCAGGGGAATAGATAAGGCACCTCTAGTCTTTCTTACCTGTTAACAACAAAGCTTAATCTTAAGGATCATATAGATAAAAACAATATACACTGATTGTGTGACTGCATTTTTGCTAAGATCCCCTTGAGGAAACTAAATCTGATTCAGAGGGATGAGACAAAGAGGAAAAGGAGAGAGAAAATGAGAATGCCCTTGGGGCAGCAATAAATGTAGGGCAAACAAAGAAAAACAAACAAGTTCCATTTAGTGTATGCCTACCCATTAACTAGGTAGTGAATAAAGAGAAATGGCATGGTGTATTGGAAAGAATACAAAATTAGGAACCAGGAGAGAACTGGTTTTGAATCTCATAGAGCTATTTGCTGTATGCCCATGGGCACTAAACTTCTTGATTTCACTAAACTTCTGCTTCCTCATCCACAAAATGTACAGCTAGGTAGCAAAATGAACAGAACACCAGTACTAAAATTAGGAGTATCTGAGTTCAAATCTGGTCTCAGAAACTTATTGGTTATGTGACCCTGGACAAGTCACTTTCCTGTTTGCCTCGATTTCTTTATCTGTAAAATAAGCTGTAGAAGGAAAAGACAAATCACTCTAGTACCTTTGCCAGGTAAACCCCAAATGGCATCATGAAAAGTTGGATGTGACTAAAATGTCTCAAAAACAATAATATTTACTTCCCCAAGCGATTGAAAAGAACAAATGAGATATCTGTAAAGTTCCTATATAAGATTTTTAAAATGTGAATATGTACGTATGTATAATATACAAATTTTAGAAATGTATTAATTGTAAAATGGAGGATATTTTTAGATAATGTTACTTACAAATAAAATATATACTCACTATATATGTATTGATAAGTATATCTATGTATACATAATATGTGTATATGTATCATTGATAGAGAACTAGCCTTGGAACCAGGAAATCCTGTATTAAAGTCCTGTCTTTGACATTTATTGGTTGTGTATTCCTGGTCGAGTCACTTCAGGGTGATCTGGAAAACTCTTTAAGACTTAAGTTGCTGATGACTAATATAGAAACATACATATATAACCTATATCAAATTCTTAATGTCTTAGAGAGGAAGGAGTGAAAGAAAGGAGACAGAAAATTTGGAACTCAAAATGTTATAAAAAATGAATGTTAAGAGTCATCTTTGGGGCGGCTAGGTGGTGCAGTGGATAAAGCACCAGCCCTGGAGTCAGGACTTCCTGAGTTCAAATCCCGTCTCAGACATATAATAATTACCTAGCTGTGTGGCCTTGGGCAAGCCACTTAACCCCATTTGCCTTGCAAAAAAAAAAAAGAATTGTCTTTGCAAGTAATTGGAAAAAGTGAAATACTAGTTAAAAACAAAATAAAAATAAAAAATTTTGCCACACAAAAACAAACAAATAAATAAAAACAAAGTTTATAAGTTATAGAGAAATTACTGACCAGCCTTGGTAAAGGGAGATTCCTAATTTAGGAGGTTCCTTATATTAATGAAAGCTTGGATCCAGGAGAGGAGAGGAAGACAGAGAGAGAGAGAGAGAGAGAGAGAGAGAGAGAGAGAGAGAGAGAGAGAGAGAAATGGAGAAATTATTTTTATAAAGTTATACCAGATAGTTACAGTTTGAATTGCCCTGCTCCTGTCCCTTACAGAGGCAGAAAGAGGAGTCACATCAATAAATACTTCTATTTTGGAAACTATCCTCCATTTAATGTAAAGTGAAGAAACTGAGGGGGGGGGGCCAGGTGGCACAATGGATAGAGAACCAGCCCTGGAGTCAGGAGGACCTAAGTTCAAATCTGACCTCAGACTTTTAATAATAAGTAATCTTGGGCAAGTCACTTAACCCACTCCCTTGCAAAAACCAAAATATGAATAAATAAATAAATAAAGTAAAGAAGCTTTTAACTTCTTGATTGTACTTGTAATTTAAAAACTTTTCCACTTCTACAAAACCAGACAGTACTATTTCTGGAAATATAAATTAGTCTATCTTCAAGGACAATGCTAATAAAAGCTCACCATTTTTCTAGGGTGTGCAGAAATCTTCTTTGAGTGTTGAAAATGGAAGGGAGGGAGGGAGGTTGTGGCCTTTCTTAAAGGAGTCTCCTCATGGCCTGAGTGATTGTGTCTTCTGTTTCTTTAATAAAATTCTGTTAGTCTTTTAGGTGGTCTTTTTTTGAATTATAAAGATTTTATTTATTTTGACTTTTACAATTTTTCCCCTAATCTTACTTCCCTCCCCCCCACCCCCCACAGAAGGCAATTTATCAGTCTTTTCATTGTTTCCATGGTATACATTGATCCAAATTGAATGTGATGAGAGAGAAATCATATCCTTAAGGAAGAAATAGAGAGTATAAGAGATAGCAAGATCAGGCAATAAGATATCAGTTTTTTTTCCTAAATTAATGGTAATAGTCCTTGGTCTTTGTTCAAACTCCACAGTTCTTTCTCTAGATACAGATGGTATTCTCCATTGCAGACAGCCCAAAATTGTCCCTGATTGTTGCACTGATGGAATGAACAAGTCCATCAAGGTTGATCATCGCCCCCATGTTGCTTTGAGGGTATACAGTGTTTTTTCTGGTTCTGCTCATCTCACTCAGCATCAGTTCATGCAAATCCCTCTAGGATTCCCTGAATTTCTATCCCTTCTGGTTTCTAATGGAACAATAGTGTTCCATAACATAGATATACCATTATGTGGTCTTTTTACCATGACATTCCCCCCCTTAGAAATATCCCTTAAGGAGTGAAAGCACTGAGAACTAGTCCAGAAGTACCTGAACTTTAATATGCCCTTCAACTAACTCATCATTTTTCCTCAAACCTGCCCCTATTTCCAATTTTGCTTTTTCTACTGTGTCATCACAATCTTTCTAGTTGACCAGACTGAGAACCTCCATAATCTCTTTGTTTTCTTTTCTTTTTTTTTAAACTTTCCCACAATGGTCATGTTAAAAAATGTTTCTCATTTTCTATCTAGAGGAGGTGGGAAATCTGCTTCATCATTCCATATAGTTAATCAGCTTCCAATTTTTATTACTTTTACTTCTATATCTCTCCCCTTTTATCAAGTTCTATTTAAGGCCTAAATGTGACATGGAAGTGATGTTAAATCTTTGAAGGCTGTGACATGAGAGTGCAAGTTCCATAGAGTCTAACATGTTGAAAAAGCCTATAGTCCACTGACAATAGTTAGCTGACTCCTTTTCAAGGACAAGGCTAAGTATGAAAGACTCAGCAACAGTAAGCTGATCACTTAGATGTGATAGTAAACCATGAAACAGATTAACCTTCCATCCTGTGGAACTATGAAAGTAGTTGAGAGATGACAAAGGGAAAAGAGGATGTCAAGATTCTCAAAGTTAGATCAGCTTGATACATAATAGTACCCTAAATGTGAGACTATTGTCCAATGTCCAATGAAGAGAAATACTAGTGAGGGAGATGGGCCTTCACATTTTTAGGAAAAAAATTATCCAGAAAACAAAAGGAAGTTGTGGCTAAGTGATCAACCAATTCATAGACTTTCCTTAAATAGATAAAGAAGACAGTAGAGTTGATTTTATCAAGCATATGACTACAACAAGAAACTCATATCATGAGACATACAGTCATCTTGAATTGCATTGTTCATGATAAGTATTGGCAAGAAGAGCCTCATGAAGCTGGTGTGGAGTAGATGATGAAAATAATAATGATAATTTGTTGTTCAGTTGTGTCTGACTATTCCTGACCCCATTTGGGTTTTCTTAGCAATATCCTGGAGTAGTTTGCCATTTCCTTCTCCAGATCATTTTACAGATGAGGAAATCAAGGCAAACAGGATTAAGTGATGAGAATCACACTAGTGTCTGAGACCAGATCTGAAATCAGAAAGATGAGTCTTCCTGACTCCAAGCTCAGTACTCTATCCACTGCACCACCTGGGTATCATCATCATAATCATCATCATAATAGCTAACATTTATATGTTAGCTTACTATGTAACCATCACTGAGCTAAAACTTATAGCACTTTAATGTTTATAAAAATACTTTAGATATATCAACTCATTTGATTATTGATCATTGATAAATGTAGCTTTCTTCTATCAGTCAACCCACTGACATTTTAGCCAGTCTCTTGCTCCGACTAGGAACTATGTTGGAGATGCAAGTATAATGAATGAAACAATTCTTGCTAGTAAGAAGTTTGCCTTCTAAATAGGGAAGAAACAAAGATATAAATATAGATAATGAATAGAAAGAAAACAAGTATACAACGAGTAAATACAAGGTAGTTTGAGAGGGAAAACACTCAAGGGTAAAGGTCTAAGACAGCTCATTTAGACCACTGACTCTAGATGTCTCTAGAACCCTGACCACACACCCATCCAATTTCATTCACTTTATTCCCCTCCTAGCCTCAACTGTACAGTAACACTGTATAGTTGTATAGGCCTTCTTACTTTTCCTCCTTCACAATGCTTCATCTCCCAATCTTGTGCCTTTTCCCTTTTCCCCTTTTCATATGTGAAATAATAATAATAATAATAATAATACCTCCAAAGCATCTTGACACTGATGTTTCAAGTACTTTACAAATATTATCTCATCTGATATTCAAAACAATTGTGGGAGGTAGGTGCTGTTATTATCCTCATTTTATGGAGAAAACTAAGCCAAATAGAGATTAAGCTACTTACCCAAGGTTATTCAAGCAGTAAGTTAACTGAGGTCATATCATAGTTGAACCCAGGTCTTCCTGATTCCAGGTCTGTCATTCTATCTGCTTCACTACCTGAATACCTGTCTCTGTTTAGCTCCACCTCTTGATTTCTATGCTTTTTCTTCAAGCCTCAGCTCAAATCCTCCTTTCTACAAAAAAAAAAATCTTTCCTGGTTCTCCCTACCCCCTTAATGATAGTGCTTTCCTCTGAAATTACCCCCCCCCCTTCCCCATGGTAGTAATCTGTCATATATACAGTTGTTTGCAAGCCTCCCTACTTTAGAAAGTGAGCTCTTGGAGGGCAGGGACTTTCATCCTACTTTGTAACCTAGAGTGTCTGATACAAAATAAGCACTTAGTAAATATTTATCAATTCTCTGCTTCACTTTCACATCCTATTCTGGTCAACTGTCCAGGCCATTTTGCCATCTACTACTGTGCTCTACTCTCCCACTTTTCTACTTCTTGCCCCAGGGCATAGTAATCAAACCAATTATATCTCTGAATCTGGATAGAGTTTCTAAATTGACTACCCTATATCAACTGGCCATCTCTGATTCGCCACTACAACTTCTTGTTTCTATCACCAGAACTCCTTCAGGGAAAATACCAACTCACTTTTTCTATTTTATTTCTCACAGTTTATCAACGTACCTAACACATAGTATAGACAATAATACTTTTTTCATTTATTCACCATATCTAGACAGCCCAGAACCCCAAACCATGCTTTAACTCATCCAACTATCTACCTCAGCCATTTGACCTATTATAATGAATGCCTTACTTCTATATCTTCCCACCTTCCACTTTCTACCTTTTGCTCTGGCAACAGTGTCCAAATCAAAACTACCATTGTTTCTGGAAAAAAAGAGTTGATGATAAACTGTCCTATAGCTCCACTCCCCATCCCAGTGACTTCTCTTATTAAAATTTCTTTCTTTAGTCATCACTCCGTTATTTGTATGGTCTGCCCCTACTTGTCTTGCTTTTGTATTTGTATCCCTGGAGACCTAAGAAACACCTTAGCTTGAAAAGGCCAAGGTCTGTCATAGAATCCTGGGCCATCACCAGTAGTCTTGACTATTATCTTGCCATTGGGCAGTTCTCTACTACAAGAGCAAAGATCCAGATCAATGCCAAATTAGAACAAAGAATAAAAATGAGTATTTATCAGACCAAAGTGAGGGAATTCCAACTTGACCTTTTAAATAAATTTCTTACTAAGAAAGATAAATGTATAAAAGGACAAAATCAACAAAGACTCTGTTTTCTAAGGAATTTAACTGATGAAAAGTCATGAAAAGACAAAAAAAGATGAATAACCATTTTAGCCAAACAGACATTTTTTCTTCTTGCAAAATGAAAGCTATGACAATGAAGGGCAACAGTGAGCAGTGAGTGATTTAGAAAATAAACTCTATCTGCTCTTCAGTAGAAATGACCCTAAAGAGGGGCAGCTAGGTGGCGAAGTGGATAGAGCACAGGCCCTGGGGTCAGGCGTACCTGAGTTCAAATCCAGCCCCAGACACTTAATAATAACCTAGCTGTGTGACCTTGGGCAAGCCACTTAACCCCATTTGCCTTGCAAAAAACCTTTAAGAAAAAAAAAAAGAAAGAAATGACCCTAAAGAAAAGAAAGGTGGGAAGAAGATGGGACTAGACCAAGTATACACAGATTGTCTTTACTCATGGTGACTTTATTCTGTTGACAATGAGAAATTGATTCTCAAGATATATTAAAGAATGTTTGGAAAACATCACAAATTTTTTTTATTAAACTCTCCACACAAAAGGTAATTAAGGAAAAATTAATAACTATCATTCCATATATTCTTTCTTAGTCCTACCCACTGTTTTCCCTCTGGGGTTAGTTACCAGGAATATAGGGTCTCTGTATTTTTGTCTTTCTTTGTCATCTCAGTTTAGCACATGTTGTTGTTGCTGAGTCATGTCTGACTCAACCCCATTCAGGACTTTCTTGGTAAAGATCCTGGAGTGATTTCTTCTTTAATTCATTTTACAATTGAGGAAACTGAGATAAACAGTGCAAAATGACTTGCACAGGGTCACACAGCAGGAAAGTATCTGGGGCCTTACTTGAACTCAGGTCTTCCTGATCCCAAGGTTTAGTGTACTTTGGTGCCACCTAACTGCATAGCAAATAGTAAATACTTATTAACAGCTTATAAAATCTTCTGTGGAAATAATCCACACACACACACATATTGAGGACATTTTTAGATGAAAGTATGGGAAGAGATATTTTACAAATTATATTTTTCAGGAGAGCATATCTTTATAGATTTATAATTGAATGAAAGGTATAGAGAATACAAGATTCCAGTCAGCTTACTGTTTGTGATGATAACCTACAGACCTGATTGTTCAGGTCAAAGGATATGCAAAGGCAATTTACAGATGAGGAAATCAAAGCCATCCATAGTCATATGAAAAATTGCTCTAAATCATTACTGATTAGAGAAATGTAAATTAAAGCTTCTCTGAGGTACGTCCTCACAACTCTCAGATTGGCCAATATGACCAGAAAGGACGATGATCAATGTTGGAAGGGATATGGGAAATCTGGGATATTAATGTATTGTTGGTTGAGCTGTGAACCAACCTTTCTGGAGAGCAATTTGGAATTATGCCCAAAGGGCAATAAAAATGAGCATACCTTTGATCCAGCTATCAACTGAATCTATACCCTGAGAGATCATGAAAAAGGGTAAAAATATCACTTGTACAAAAATATTCATAACAGCTCTGTTTCTGATAGTAAAGAAGTGGAAATAGAGAGGATGTACATCAACTGGGGAATAGCTGAACAAACTGTGGTATATGTATGCTATGGAACACTATTGTTCTATTAGAAACTAGGAGGGATGGGAATTCAGAGAAGCCTGGAAAGACTTGCATGAACGGATGCTGAGTGAGATGAGCAGAACCAAAAGAACATTGTATACCCTAACAGCAACATTGGGGATGACAATCAACCTTAATGGACTTGCTTGTTTCATCGGTGCAATAATCAAGGACAATTTTAGGGTATCTGTGATGGAGAATACCATCTGTATCCAGAGAAAGAACAAAGACTAAAGACTATTACCTTCAATTTTTTTTAAAAAGTTTTCTTATGTACTACATAATTTTACTATCTCTAATATTTTATTTTGCCTCAAGGATATGATTTTTCTTTCAACACACTCAAATTTCTTTTTTGCTTTTTGCAAGTCAATGTGGTTAAGTGACTTGCCGAAAGTCACACAGCTGGGTAATTATTAAGTGTCTGAGGTCACATTTGAACTCAGGTTCTCCTGACTTCAGGACAAGTGCTCTATCCACTGAACCACCTAAGTGCCCCTCAACACTTTCAATTTTGATCAATACATAGCATGGAAACAATGTAAAGATTATCAGACTACCTTCTGTGGGGGGTTGGGGGGAGGAAAGCAAGATTGGGGGGAAAATTATAAAATTCAGAACCTTAACAAAAATGATAGGTGGAAACTACTATTGTATATAATTGAAAAATAAATAAAATATTCATATAATAAAAAATAATTTTGTTGTTATGTTCACAAACCATATAATGTCATAGTCTCCAAAGAATTACATTTGTGGGAATCAGAGTTAACATGTTGGGACCTAGGAAAGTACTCTAGCAAAACTCTAAAAATGCCCCAGAAGAAACAATCATGAAGAAAATAAAAGAGAAAAAAGTCTGTGAACTCTTCTAACCAGTCTGTACAAGGAGATTTCAGAAATACAAAGAGACTGAAGTGGAGATAAGAAAACAAAATATGTAGATAAACTAGACCCTCACAGGAAATGGGGCCAGAGTAGTGCTCAAAGCAAGCCCAGGTAGCCCATTTCTGAGCCATAGCTCTGTTGGAACCTGAGGTCAAAATGAAAAATAAAAAGAACTCAAAATAAAAAGAAATCTCAAAATGAAAACTCCCAGACACATCAGGGTCAAAATATGGAACTTCAATAACTGGAAATAAGAAGATGCCCTTTAATTGAGTTGGAAAGGAACAAATTATAATATATGAATGTAATATAATATTATTGCATCCTAAGAAATGGCAAAGAAAGAAACCTGGGAGGATTTTTAGGAAGTGATCAAAATTAGAACAATTAAAAATGGCAACAAAATCATAAAAAAACAAATCTGAAAGATTTACAAACTTTGATCAATTCAATAACCAACCATGGAGCCAGAGAACCAATGAGGAAATACGGCATCTCCCTCTTGACAGAAAGATGATGGACTCAAAGTGCAGAGAGAGACATACATTTTTTAATATGACTATTGTAGGTATTTGTTCTGACTAGATAGATAGATAGAAAGAAAGAATAGATAGATTGTATAGGTTTTTCTTTTAAAATTTTCTAGGGGGGGCAAAATACAAGGGGGGGACTAGCAATAAGATTTTAAAAAGGAAAAGGAAGAGTCACTGAAGCATTTTAATGAGGAAGAGCAGAAGGGAACAGGGTAGCTTTGAAAGTTACATATTGAACTAATATATACAAAAATTGTTTTGTTGAGTTATCTAGGAGAAGCAAAATGAAGGATATAATTAGAGAGAGATATAACAGAAAAATATGAATTGATCTTGTAGTAAAAATAATGAATTGACCATTTATTTTCTATGTAATTTCAAGAGATCTAGCCACCAGGATGTCTAGTCAACCCACTGTGGAGAATTAGATATGAATTTTATTGCCATTCCCAGGGAAATGATACTATTTTAGGATTACCCTTCTACTCAACTCTGAATCTTTAAAGTAGTGTTTGAAATAAATTCTTTTTTTAAAAAAATCAGGGGCAGCTAGGTGGTGCAATGGATAAAGCACCTGCCCTGGAGTCAGGAGTACCTGGGTTCAAATCCGGTCTCAGACACTTAATAATTTCCTAGCTGTGTGGCCTTGGGCAAGCCACTTAACCCCATTTGCCTTGCAAAAAAAAATATATAAAAAATCAATAAAAAATAAAAACAGTGAGATCACAGTGGTAACATCCCTGTGGAGGATTTACAGGAGAATAAGTTATAGAAAGGCCAGGAGTAAAGGCAAGGATGGATTGTTTTATCTGTATAGAAGAATAAATAAATGAAGCCTTCATTAAGCATTTATTTCATAGTAAGCACTGTGCTAAGAGCTAAGAATACAATGGAAAGCTAAAACAATCTCTGCTCTCAGGAAGATCCCACCATGATGGAGGAGACTACATATATGGAAGGTTTTGATTACAAACAAGATAGAGGTCCTATGGTACTTGGGGTGTAGGGGTAAAGCTGGTAGCAATGCTTCTTTTTTAATGATGTTTTCCACTGACAAAATAAAATTGGTTTCTCTTGTTGGATCATTTGACAATGCCAGGGAATTTGGTGATGAGAACTTTCTTATCAGAGTCATCAACAGCTGTGGCTATGGCAACCGACTACATCTTATATATTAATGAGTTGTTTTTTTAGGTTTTTGCAAGACAAATGGTGTTAAGTGGCTTGCCCAAGGTCACACAGCTAGGTAATTATTAAGTGTCTGAGACCGGATTTGAACTCAGGTACTACTGGTTCTAGGGTTGGTGCTCTATCCACTGTACCACCTAGCCACCCCAACCAACTACATCGTCAGGATGGTGACTATGGACCCTGAGCTAGAAATAATGCTGCTTCAAAGGCTCTTAGGTTCAGGGTCCTGGGCTGTCCACATCAAGATCTGGGAGAAGATTGTGGTTAAGGAGAGGATGATGGTGGTCTGAGTTCACTGAACCACTGCTTCCTTCCTCTCCCTGAGGGTGACTCAATTCTTCAACAATGCAATTGGTGGGGATGACTGACTCCTTTAGCAGCTGCTTCCCTGGAAGGGAAGGGCTAGAAGGACTGGGGGTCTGAAGGGTACGGTCATTCCCTAGTCTCCTGTGCTCATGTGGAAACCATATCCTCATGGTAGAGACCACCACCAATCCACTGAAGAATCAAGATATTCAATTTCTCCTATTCATGGCTTTTCAGTGTCACTACAATAGCATGCTAACTGGTCTCCCTATGCTTATTTTTTCCTTTCATCTAATCCATATACTCTCCTAGATTTTCCAACTGCCTTATCTGGTTGTTTCCCCAGTAGACTATAAACACCATGAGGGCAAGGATACAATCATCTGAGCACCTTCATTACCTTACACATCTTATGAGATTTAGTTGAGCTGTTCAGAAAGTAATGAGGTTGTCTAAAATAAAATTCCTAATGAGCCTTGTTGATAGGAAATTCTTAACAATTAGACTGGAGGTGCCAATGAAGGTACCCATGAATTCCTATATTCCTTCACCTCTACTCTAATCAAATTCCTCCTTTTAATTTGTTTCTCCATCACCTCTTTACCAGGAATCTCAAAATCCTTTCCAGAAAATATAGAATAATGATACTGATCTTCATTAGTATTCTAAAAACTGTATTTCTATCCTTATGGTCTTTGTTCTAAGATCCCTTCCAGCTTGGAACTTCTGAAATGTTCTCTACTATCAAATCCATCCTAGTTGTGACATTCAATGTGTGAGTTGATGAGGAGATCATATTTGAACAACACAGTGCCTGACCCATTTTAGGTCTTAGATAAATATTAACTATTATAATGATGATGACCTTTGTTCTTTAAACACTAACATTCACCACCCCAACCTCCCAAGTTCCTTGGGAGCAGTTCTCATCTACTGTTCTCAACAAATTCACCAGAGGGAGCTCCAAGGTTCTCTATCCATTTCTCCCTGAGGCTTCTGGGGCCTGGAGGAGGGGGCCTCCCTCAGCAGTAGTTACAAGACCTAGTTTCTTTGGCTTCAGTGCCTATCCACCGCCTGGAGCAATAGCTCAGCTGGAAAGAATGTCCGGCCCTGGCCAGAGTTTCTGGCTGACAGAGAACAACTGGGAAACAGGTTGCATTGCTGCCTGGCCTCCTTTTCCCCACCCTACTTTTTTCTTTGCCCACTCTGAGGCTCAGTAAAGGGAAATGGGGGACATCTCCAACCTGGGCACTTTCAGGCTCTTGTTAACCCTTACAAGCCTGCTCTACCTCCAACTCTGTACAACCCTGGATATATATCCAAACCCCTCTGAACCTTAGTTTTAACTCAGTTAATCAATCCCACAGGTTGTGCAGCTGCAATATGTTCACCCCATTTAAGCATTATGATGGAATAAAAAAAAGAATATAATATGTGGATTGTACTGAATTCTCCCTACCTTTTCCTCTCTTTTTTCCCCCTCTCCCTCCCTAGTCTAGATTCCTCCCCAACTTTTCCTTTGGGTAGATGGTCTAGTTGGGTAGATAAAATTCATATTTAGACACTTAAATAGATCTTTTATTTTGGTATATAGGTGGCACCATTACAGATTTCAAGTCATATTTTTTCACCCTATTTGATTTAAAAAATCAATTCTTAGAAGATCCAACCAATTTCTTTCCCTGGTTCCTTTAATCTCAGTGAAGCACATGGTCAATTCTATCTGTTAATCCTTTGTCTCACCTTATAAGCAGCCCACTTCTTTTGTCCTTAACAGTCACTTCTCATTATGCCCCCCAGGAACTTTATCACCCTGTAAGATCAAATCAGTTTTGGTACTCACATCACATCAGTACTCTTTGCCATTGGAAGTCCTCTGAATGAAGAATGGACAGGAGAGCTCCTGCCAGAACCTCGATGCAAGTTTATTTTTGGACTTCATCATACCCCTTTGGGTACCTTCCCTTCCTTCCACTTTTGCAGCTTCCTGTAGTGTGATGTTCCCCCTATTAGATTATAAGCTACTTGAAGTCAGGGGCTCTCTCTCCCTCTCTCTTCTCCCCAACCTCCTCCATTCCCTCCTCTTCCCCCTCCACCTTCTTCTTCTTCTGCTTCTTTCCTTCTTCTTCTACCTGACTGCCAGGGGATATATCCCAGTCTGAGCAATTTTACCAGTCATTTTCCAGTCTGTCAGGATATGATTAGCTTCATTTCTCCCCCCACTACTGTTTGTTCAATACTGTCTGTGTCTTTGCTTAAAGGTCTTTAAATTATACAAGTGTGCTTTCCAGATTGATCAATATGACTAGAAATGAAAATGATCAATATTGGAGGGGATGTGGGAAAATGGAACACTAATGCATTATTGGTAAACTGATCCAACCTTTCTGGAGAGCAATTTGGAACTATGTCCAAAGGGTTATAAAAATGTGCATATACTTTTATCCAGTAATACCACTACTGAGTCTGTATCCTGAAGAGATCAAAAACGAGGGTAAAAATCTCACAAGTACAAAAATATTTATAGCATCTCTTCATAGTGATAAAGAATTAGAAATTGAGGGGACCAAATGGATGATGATAAGCCCATCAATTACAAAATGGCTGAACAAATTATGGTATATGTATGTGATGGGACACTATTGTTCTATAAGAAATCATGAGATGTTCAATATCGATCTATATTTAGCATAGTTTTATAAATATAGAGCTTATATCAGATTGTTTTCTGTCAGGAGAAAGGGGGAGGGAAGGAGGGAGAGAGAAAAATTGTAAAACTCAAAACCTTGCAAAAATGTTTGGGAAACTGACGGGTTTTCTATGGCAAATAAATTCAGACTTGACTTTGTCTCTCCCCACCCTAAAAAAATGACTGGGAAAACAAATAAATAAAATTTTTAAATTTTTAAAAAAAGAGAGAAATCATGAGGGACAAGATTTCAGAAAAGCCTGGAAAGGAATTGATGCTGAGTGAAATGAGTAGAACCAGAAGAACATTATACACATTAACAACATAGGGTGATGATCAACCATGATGGACTTGTCCATTTCAGCAGTACAATAATCAAAGACAATTTTAAAGGATTTGGGATGGAAAATACCATCCATATCCAGGGAAGGAACTGGAGTCAAATGAAGACCAAAGTTTATTATCTTCAATTTTCAAAAATTGTCATATATTGTCATTTTTTCCTCTCTAATATTTTCTTTCTTCTGTTTGGATCTGATTCTTCTCTCACAACATGATCAAAATGGATCTATGTTTACCATGATTAAAAATGTAGAACCTATAGCAGATTGCTTTCTGTTGGGGAAGGAGGGAGAGAAGGGAGAGGGAGAAAAATGTAAAACTCAAAACCTTGCAAAAAAAAAATTGGTAAAAACTGCCCTTTCATGTAGTTGGAAAAACAAATAAATAAAATAGTTTTTAAAATGCAAGACTTTTCATAAAGTCTACTAGTCTTTGGTTACTACTTCTGTAATTTATTCTGAGTCATATTTGTCAACAGAGTCTTCACTTCTCTGTGCTCCCTCTACCTTTATGTTCAAGACACCACCTTTCCATTTGAAGGCAATTTCCTGAAATTTTCTGGTTTTGTTTATAGTGAATTTGTTCATTTGGTTATAGTTCAGCTACTCTAGCCTTACTGTGTCTTTGGATAAAGATTGTTAAACTAATGCTTATGGATATTCTAATCCCTGTGATCCCCAGTTCTTCCCCCCACCTTTAGCTACAAAGACAGAAGGGACCTACCTAGAACAGGAGGACATTTTATAATTCTAACAGGGGTCCCACTGGGACAATCCTCCATTTCCCAATGTCCCATGCTGCAAATATAAGCCCATTTGATCAGGAACTACATCTCCCAGAAAGCAACGGCTCATTGGAAAAGATTCTCAGAACTCCATTTTGCATGAACCTGTGAAAAACGGCAATTTCTTCCTGAGGCACAGACTCTTATTATGGTCAAGGAGACTTCTGAGGAAAAGGACCTGCATGCATGAGACACTGAAATGATAGTATAGGGTGCCCAAGACTTTAAGCACAGGCCAAGATGCCCAGAACTGCCAAGGGTAAAGGGGAGGAGAGGAGTCCAAGGGGTTCAAGTAGAGTTTTCAAGCAAAGATGTTGCACTGAAACCTACATTCACCTTGTTTTATAAAGTGTCTGGGACAGAGAGAGAAGGGGAAAGACCCACAGAGATGGAGGGACAGAGACAGACAGGAGAGAGAGAGAGAGAGAGAGAGAGAGAGAGAGAGAGAGAGAGAGAGAGAGAGAGAGAGGAGGGAGAAGAGGCAGAGATGAAGGGAGAGATAGAAGGGGTGAAGAGAGATATACAGAAAGACAGAGAGAGAGAGAGAGACAGACAGACAAAGAGAGCCAGAGGGGAGGAGGGAGAGAGGCAGAATATTCTTCATTTAGAAAACTTGGATTCATTTAGAATCTAAGAGTACATTGACCTTACTTAAGGATAAGACACCAATCCTCAGAGAGTGTGTCAATATTGTTTTCCCTCTCCTTGACAATTATTTTATTTATGATTGACTGTTTTGCTTTTAAAATACAGGTTATTTGCTTGCTAGGTTAGCTTTATGCAAACTGAGTTTGGAGGGTCTTAGAGATCCCCAGAGGGCACAAGCCATCCGTATGCCTGACCTGAACTCAGGATTCATTTGGATCTTGAGGTGAGGAGATTCTGAGCTATATACTTTTTATAGATTTTTTTTTTGCAAGGTAAATGGAGTTAAGTGGCTTGCCCAAGGCCACACAGCTAGGTAATCATTAAGTGTCTGAGACTGGATTTGAACCTAAGTACTCCTGACTCCAGGGCCAGTGCTTTACCCACTGCGCCACCTAGCCGCCCCTGAGCTATATACTTTTATCTGCTTTCTGATCAATCCTCCTGTAGTGGGCAAACTTCTAGTCCCATGCTTCTTTGTCCCTCCAAAGTCTGGGCCTTAGAGAGGACAGAGCTTCTCTCCAGGCACACACTCAAAGCTTTTTCAGTTTAGAAGAGCATGCATTCTTTCCTGGCATCACCTTTGAGAACCCAGGGTCCCCACTGAGCCACAATGGGGCCTTGTAGTAGAACTTTTGTGGAGAAAAACTTACATTCATGGAACAGTTCCTAATAATGATGGTCATTGTAGAATCAAATGCTAAGCAGAGAGACCAGTGTGGGCTAGAATGGTTACAGAATTCCTTCTGTACCAGGTGGGACTTTGAGCTCTGCTTTGAAATAGGGGGAGATTGTGATTGGACTAGAGAACATTTCACACAGAGGACACAAATATTCTTTGTAAAGATCCCTGGTAGCTCCACCATTCTGTCTTCCATGTAGGTTTTCCTTCCAGCTCTACCATTGCTTGTTGTTCTGCTCCCTTCTAGGTCTGACCTCCTGTCCTGTCCTCAAGGTTTAGCTCACTCCTGAGTTCCCTTTCTGCCTTTTGAATCTCTGAAACATCCTGCTGACTCCAAAGTTGCATCCATATCTGTTGCCCCCAACCCTATTACTTCCCTTCTTCTGTTTCTAATGATGGCATCACAGTTCTCCCAGGTTCAAAGCTTCAAACCTCAGGATCATGTTTGATTCTTCTCTTCCTTTCATTACCCATACATAATAAATAATAATTAACTTGTCAAATCATTCTTTATGACCCCATTTGGAATTTTCTTGACAAAGATATTTGAACTCATCAAGATAAGTCTTCCTGACTTCTGGTTTTCTATTCACTGTGCTACCCATATATCCATTAAGAATGATTGCTAGAATTTATTAAGCATTTATTATATGCTAGGGTGGTACTGTATGAAGCGCTTTACAAATATTGTCTCTTATTTGATCCTCACACCAACCCTGGGAGATAGGTGCTGATATAATTTACATTCTACATATGAGGAAACTGAGGCAAACAGGTTAAATGACTTGCTCATAGACACAGGGTAGTAAATGTCTGAAGCTGGTCTTGAATTCAAGACCTGTCTCTGGACCTAGAGTTCTTCCCATTGTGTCTATCTCCCCCTGCTGAAATCCTCTTTTTCTGCTATTTCTTCCATCACTATTCCCCAATACCTCCCCACTCCCCAACCCCAGTCTCCACTGGCTGGAGATGCTTATTTTTCCTTCTATCCAAGGAGAGAAACATGGTGGAATTGTGGAAAGGATACTGACCCTAGGGTGGAGAAGGACCTGGCTTTGAATCTGACTCAGACACTTCCTAACTGGGTGACCCTGAGCACTCTCTGAATTGTATTTCTCAATTATAACATAGAATATAAATATTACCTGTAGGCATTTACCATATGGGGTTATGAGGATTAAAAGAAAAAATTTGTATGTCATTTATTTTGGAGGTAGCTAGGTGGCATAATGGAAAGAGTACTGGGCCAGAAATCTGGAAGACACGTCTTCCTAAGTACTAATCTGATGTTAGATGCTTTCTAGCTGTGTGACCCTGAACAAGTCACTTAACCCTATTTGCCTCAGTTTCTTCATCTGTAAAATGAATTGAAGGAAAAGGCAAACCAGTCTAGTATCTTTGCCAAGAAAATTCCAAATAGGGTCACAGAGTCTAATTTGCCTGAAAAATGACCAAGCAAAATTTAATTTTTCTCAGTTATTTTGGACCTTTCCTCTTTTCACCTTAACTAGTTATACCCATTTGGATCCATTTCAAATCCTTTCTAGATCACTAGGTCCTGAAAGACAAATCTCAGCAGGAAGGCTATTTTATGTTTGCTACGGATCTGACTAGGGAAAGTTTACATCCCTTCCTACATCCTGTCTCCTTTCATCTTTGTTCTCCCAATAGTGAGCACAGAAACTTGGACTGAAAGACCAGACTTCAAATCACTCCTCTGGAACTTAGTAACTTTGTGACCCTCAGCTTTCCTTTCCTTTTTGCTCTGGAAAATTGGATTAAAGTCCTTTTTCAAACTTAATGTGATACACATATAACCTCTGATTGCTTGCTGTCTTGGGGAAGGGAGATAAGCAAGGTAGAAAAATTTGGAACTCAAAATCTTTACAAAAAAAATTACTGTTGAAAATTGTCTTTCAGGGGGTGTCTAGGTGATGTAGTGGATAAAGCACCAGCCCTGGAGTCAGGAGTACCTGGGCTCAAATCTGGTCTCAGACACTTAATTGGAAAAAATAAAATAATAGTAAAAAAACCCATCCTGATTGGAAAAACCCAATATGATAAATGTCAGTTATTATTTTATTGTAGGTATTTAATAATTTTAATGGGGCAGACACATAATGCAGTGGATAGAGGACCTGGAGTTAGGAAGACTTGAGTTCAAATTTGGCCTCAGACTAGCTGGGTGAACCTGGCAAGTCACTTTACCATGTTTTCCTCGCTTTCCTTTGTAAAAATGAGTTGAGACGGAAATGATAAACCCATCCAGTGTTTTTGCCAAGAAAACCCCACAAAAGGAGTCATGAGTCAGACACAACTGAAAGGTAAATTTAAAAGGTTTGTGGCATTGACTGAAATAAGGTCCCTTTCAGCTCTGTCATTCTGACTCTATACACATAACTGATATGAGGTGCTGTTAAATAAAGGACACTGAAAAAAAGAGCCACAGGCTAGCTGAATCTGCAGGTTTCCAAGTAATTACTTTTTATTCTGAAACTTGTCAAATTGCTCACACCGTGGCAAGACTGTATACGATTAATAAGAAGCAGCAGCACATGGAACACTGGAGGTGAAAGGGTCCTCAATCTCCGGGGAGAATTGACATCCCTTTCACAGTGAAGATCTTATCTTCATTAAAAACAAACAAAAAAAAATCCACACACACTCTCACACACGCACACACGCACACACACACACACATACACACACAAAGAACAGACAGAAGCTAGAAAAGCCCCTCAAGGGATAAACCACAATAGTGGAACAGCAAAATCCACTTCTCATAGGGTGTTTTGGGGTTTTTTTGGTCCTTTGTCCGAAACAGCATACAAATTTGGGGCTTCCCTGAGGGGGGTAAGAATTTAAAGATGATAGATTCAAGAGGAGAAACAAGCTTCTAGAGCAAAGGGGTATTTTGCTTTAAGGGTATTAGCAAGGGGTCCTAGCAAGCAAAAGCAGAAGAAACAGCCAATGTTAGGTAATGGGACAGAAATAACAGTGGGGAGCATTTTCTTTAGTTTTTCCTTTGTGGGGTGAGGGAGAGGGAGGGCCTGGGTGTGTGTGATGGTTTCTAAATTTACAGTCTCTGCTTTTCTTTGTCTTTCTTCATCTCTTCTTTTGTTTTGACAAATTATTTCTCAATTGAAATACTTCTGGATTGTATTTTATTCTGTTTTGTTTTCCTTTATACTGATCTATCTCCTTCTCTGGGGAAGACCCCAGGAAATCTTCACCCAGGACCATTCTACTACTTTCTTAAGTTCACCACCATTCTCAACATCCTGTGCTCATCCCCTTCCTTTCCCTCACCCATGGGCCAAGGCTGATGCCCTGGACTTAAAAAAGCTGCAGAACCTGACTGTGAGTTATTCGATTTTCAAAATGAGAGTGTGGATCTGAACCAAAAAGGAGGGCCGCTGTGTAAGATGGATCAAAGTGGATTGGAGTTGCTCCCCATATGCCATGGAATCAGTAAACATTGCTGCAAAAGAAAGAAGAAGAGGAAAAAGAGTAGCAGAATTAATTGAGTGAGTGAGCGGCCCTCTGGTAGGGTAGGTTAGACAGCCAGAAAGTCACGGCTTCATTTTCCGTTTGGTTTTTAGCACCGTTAATACACACAACTTAGACCTATATTAGCACCTCATCCCCAGGGAGAAAGAACAAACCAACCACACACATTAATTATAAAAGAAAATAGGGAAGTTGGGAGGTAAGGAAAGAAAACTTGGGCCACCGGGAAGGAGGCTTCTGGCTTAGATCACCAGGTCCTTGTCGATATCCTCTGCAAAGGGAGAAAAAAAAAGAGGAACAGAATTATAAACAAAACTGAGCATTGACATGGCCCCTTTCTTTCCAAGATCATGTCTGGGGTTAAGCAGTTGAGCTACGTAATCTAAAAGACCCTTTCCATTGCACTAAATTTGAAGTTAGGGGTTCATATCCAGCTCTGCTATTTACTATCTATGTGATAGTAAAGGCAAGTTGCTTGACCTTTAAGGGCTCGGTTTCTTTACCTGCATAATGGGAGATATTAGACGATCTCTAAGGTTTATTCCAGTACTAAATCTATGATCCTAGTATTTTAAATTGTGAGACAAAGTCTAAGAGAGATTAAGAGATCAGCCCAAGATTAAAATGGAAGGCAAGGAGGACTGCAGACACAATGGCCTTAGAGTACAACAGTTATCTGCCCTGCTACCTCACAAAGTGAGGATCAGGAAGAAGGTTCAGAGTTTGAAGTATTTTGAATGGTTTCTCAGAAAACAGAATCAGAATTTACAGTGTTTTTTGCTCTCTGGAGTCAAAAAGTAATGACAAAGAACAGAACAGAGCTCTGAATGCTTTGGGGGTTCTGATAATGCTTGAGCATGACATTAGTTCAATGATCACTGGGATAGTACTTGGGAAAGCCTCTATGCCCTGCCACCCACCCCCCAAAAGCTGTTAAAGTGCAAAAAATTCTAACAGAAAATTGTGACTATTTCTTGATGCAACTCCTTCCTTTTAAAGATGAGAAAATTGAGGAGCAGGTGAGAACAAGTCTCAGGTCACACAGAGTCAAGGGTAAAGATGGGAATAGAACGTGGGTCTCCTGATCTTCAAACCAAAGCTTTTTCCCCTAAACTATTTCTGCCTCAAGGCAGATTTTCCATGGAGTGTGGATGCAGCTACCCCTCCCCCCTTCGTTCTCAAGAGGTTTCCCCAGGTGAATAAAGTGTGCTGGGGGAACCTAAATGAAGTCCATTGTGATCCCAAGGTAGCCACTATGATGTGTATGGGGGAAAGGGCTTGTGACCCAGTGACACTCACGATCCTTGATGCCAAAACAGCCAGCCCATTCATCCAGGGCAATGTACTTGTCATTGTCCAGGTCACAGGCTTCAAAGAAGCGAGTGGTGCAATGCTCCATGGGAATGAGAGGGGCCCGAAGTGGGGCCAGTTCAGTGTGGGAGAGATACCTAGGAGGAAATTGGAAAGGAGAGAAGAGTCAAATGCTAAAGGTTCTTTGACCCTTGAAAGGGGAATGAATGGCAAATGAAGTAAAGAGGTGGCCTGTCCTTTAAAGCAAACAATCATATCTTTCCCATATCCTGAGTCATGTCATTAGGCTTCGCTCCTGGTCTCCCAACCTGTAGAACCAAGTTACCCAGATCCACTCCCTTAGAGAATATAGATAACTGAACTCCACAGAGGGTTCATAAGTCTCACTTTAGTCACCAGTTCCTCAACTTGGGGCAGTAGGATTTGGGGGTGACCAGGACTCTGACCCCAACCAAGCTAAGAAATGAATTCTAGAAAACCCTAATGGGAAGGAATCTGAGAACTAAAAACAAAGGGTGCCAAAGCTGGAAGGACATTTTAATGAATCTATTTTACAAAGGCAGAAACTAAAACCCAGAGAGAAGGAAAATAATGTACCTAATTCCAAATCCAGGGTTCTTTCCACTGCACTAGACTGTATCTGGTCTTCTGGCAAGAGGGCCAACTAGGGATGGGCAACTTACCCATCAATGGGGTGCTGGTCCAGCTGGCCAAACTGCCAGTGCACAGGGAAGATGTACATTTGGTAGTTCTTCTCAAAGTCTCGGGCCAGCAGCTCCACTGGGTGGTCACCGGCTTCCAGGCGCTTCTCATTCTCATGGATCTTCTTCACCTGTGGAAGCAGGGTCAGGTAGAGACCCGGAGCTCAGTTGGGGTTATAGTTAGTACAATTGTCCTCATTTTATAAATGAGGAAACTGAGGCTAAGGGTCTCATGGTCATATGTCAGATTTGAACCCAGGTTCCTCTTGACTCCACATCCAGTATTCCTTGCCATGACTATTTTTCTCTTCAAAGAAGTGAGATCATTAGGAAGCTTCCCCACCCGCCTTCAGAAGCCAGGGGAACCATCCTATGTTTTTGGGGGGTGTCCCTGGGAGGCAGGGGCATCAATGCAAAGAGGCCATTCCCTAGCAGAGAGCACTGGGTGCTGGGGCATTTTCATACCCTCCCTCGTCCATGTTCTGGAGGCTCACTCACTTTGAGTTTCTGCTTCTCAGTCAGCAGGTTGTTGTCCTCATCACGCTCATAAAGGGTGACCAACACATTCTTCAGCCAGTCACGCATGCGCAGGGGGAACTCACTCAGCTCAGAGTCCAGGCATGGGGCAATGTCTACAGTTCAAAAACAGGGTCGTCAACCCAAAGCACAGTTCTCCTAAGGTCTCTTCTAGCTGGTTCTAGAGTTTGAGCAAGGAATTTCTTTAGTTTCTTCCTCAATCCAATTTGCTCTAACTCACAGGACCCCTTAGGTAAAATTACTTTTAAAAAAATACATTAAGTCCTCTCCAAACAGTCTCTTATAAAATGTATATTGAACTCCCCAGGGTAGAATGGTAGGACTTATGTAACCTACATAATCATTAAGTCCTAGCTTTTCTGCATGTTGTAGATGTACTAAAAAAAGAGATAGTAAATATGGTCTTGGCTACAAGTTCATCAGTTGAGAAACTTAGTGATTTCTATGAACTAGAGAAATTCTCTCCTTCTTACCATGGAGCAGGAGAGAAATGCTTAATGTTTGTTGTGTGAAAGTTTCCTTTAGCAATCAGGAGAAGTCTATGACCCCCTTCTAACAATAATTTTTAACTGTATAAAATAAAATATATATATATATATAATTATAGAGAAAATAAATTTTAGTGAAATATAATGATCAAAATATTAAAAACATCAACAAGTTAATGGGCTCTAGATAAAAAAAAACCCTAGAGATAAGACTGAAGTTATGTAGTGGGAGCTGGAGTGACACAATTCTTCAGTGAGATCAGAAGTACCTAGTACCATCCTGAGATTCTATGTGACTTAAAAGAATCCAATGACATTCCACAATGGGTCTTTGGAGTTAGTTCCTTACTAGTCCTTGGCCTGGTTGCCAAAGAATCATAGCACCCCAAAATCCAAGTGCTGGGAAGGACCTTAAGGGTCACCTGATCCAAGAATGCATGAATCTTTTCTCTAGAATTCTCCCCCCACTCAAAGTTTCTGCTTAGAACCTCCAATGATAGGGACTCACTGCCACTCAAGGCAGAGGCCCACCTTTAGGAAATTCTAATTTCTAGGAATTTCACTTTACATCAAGCTGAATTCTGCTTCTTTAGAACAGCCCTGATGGTTCCCAGCCCTGTCCTCTGAGGCCAAGCTCAAAAGGACTTATTCCTTCTCTACAGACTGGTTCTTCAAACTCTAGAAGAGAGCTCCTGTGGTTCCTACAGGTCTTTCTTTCTCCAAGTTACCCATTCCCAGTTCTTGATTTCTATACCAGTTTCTAGTCACCTCTTCCTTCTGACTGGGTCCCATTGCTGGTGTCTAGGATATCTAGAAGTGGACATAAACCTCTAGGAACTATCATCTCTCTTGTCCTCAACATTCCGCTGCTCTTAGTTCTTTCCAAGAATTTGTTAGCTTTTTGTTGTCTGTCAAGTGACACTGTTTAATTAGAGGGAGACTGTGGTCACTAAAACTTCTTGGGCCATTTCAAGACCTAGGCAAGTTTACTTATTCTATGCATTTGTTTCAGATTGGGTAGAAATGTAATTCCCTCTTTCTCTTACCATGGAGCAGAAGAGAAATATTTAATAATTTTTTTGTGTGAAAGTTTCTTTTAGCAATCAGGAGAAGTCTATGATCTCCTTCTAACAATAATTTTTAAATGTATGAAATAAAATATATAGAATTATAGAGGAAATAAATTATAGTAAAATATAATGATCAAAATATTAAAAACATCAACAAGTTTATGGACTCTAGATAAAAAAATACCCTAGACTAGGGAGTTGACCCTTGGGAGGGCTTCCTTATAGTATTTCTCCCCCCAGCAGATGCCTTCCTTAGCTCTCACCCCAGCTTCTCACTTTGTACACCTATGGCTAGATGTGTGGAAGGATTCGGCTTTGTTTTTCTGATATCACTCTGACACCAGACACACCTGAAGCAGGTGAGAGGCAGTCCCCAGATGCCACCTGGTGCCAGAATGCCTGAGGCGCAATGAGGCCATTATCACAAGTAGTGGAGGGGAGGGTGTGGGGGAGGCAGGTTGGAACTTGAGTGCTTCAGATGATGGAGGGGTAGCCTGCCTGGGCCTGAAGAGCTGAGCCAGCAAAATCTCATGAAGCTGCAATTGCTTATGTTATCTTAAATATTAAGGAGGCCTTTGACTATGAAATCCAGGTGTTTCTTCTCCTTCACATCTGCCTTGCCAACATCTGAGCCACAGACATTGCCTAAGAATTGGAAAGGACCTTGGTTCAGCTAACTCAGTTTGGATGTGAAGCATGAACCATCTTGGTCACATTTTTGACAAGAGGTCATCAACTTCTGCTTGAGGTCCCCCAAACTTACAAACAACCAAGACCACTCTATTGAAAAAGTTACCCTATATATTGAACTGAAAGCTTTCTTCCTATCACTTCTCTTTTGAGCAATTGGGATTAAGCAAGCCAGGTAGTAAGTGTATGAGATCAAATTTGAACTTAGATCTTCCTGACTCTAGGGTCATTATCTTCTGTGCTACTTAGCTGTCCCTCCTATCACTTTCTTTTTTGAGGGGGTTGCAAGGCAATGGAGTTAAGTGGCTTGCCCAAGGTCACACAGCTAAGTAACTAAAGTGTCTGAGGCCAGATCTGAACTCAGGTCCTCCTGATTTCAGGGCTGGTGCTCTATTCTCTATGCCACCTAGTTGCCCCCCTATCATTTTCAATCTTTTCTCATCCCTCAGGAGCCTAGAACATGTCTCCATCTTCTTCCACATAATGGCCTTTCAAATACTTGAAGATGCTATGTTCCCCTTGATCATCATGGGACACAGTTTCCAGTGCCCTTACTAGCTGGTCACCCTCTTTTCCAGTTAATCAATGATCTTTCTTAAATGTGATGTCCTAAATAGAGTCTAGTACCCCAGCAGTGGCCTGACCCAGGGCAGAGGACAGCAGGGCTGTACCCTAGGTCTTAATCATTTGGCCTAAGTTAGTTTTAATTTTTTGTTATTAGATGACACTATTGACTTATATCGAACTTCATTCATTAAGAACCCTTCCCTCCGTGCCCTTTCCCATTATACTGAAGACTAGAAAGAGACACTTACATTTGCAAGGTCCAATGTAGTCCAGGTGGAGTTTGTGCCCCTTCTTGGTTCCTTCCAGGGTGCATTTGGTGGCAAAGAAGTGGCAAGAGGAGTCAAAAGTCTTGTTGTCATTGCTACAAACCTAAAGGATAGAAAAAAGTTTTAGACAACTAGATTTTTAAACATTTTCTTCCTATTTCATCTGATCCTCACCATATGCCTAAATAAGCATTATATTCCACCAGTTTTACAGAGGGGAAAGCAAAGACCCAAAGACTGTTTAGTCCCAGCTTCTTTTAAGTGAAACACAAATCCTATCTACCACATCCAACAACCTGTATTTTATAACACCTCTAAGGCTGGAGAATTGGTTCTATTCTAAGGCAGTCCATTCCATTCTTGGAAAGATAAGCTAAGGCTCTGCTCATGGAAAAGCAGAGCCTTGAATAGAGACTTCTCAACACCAAGGTCAGGGATCTTTCCAGAATATTTTGCTACCCCCAGAATCTTCATTTTGTCCCTGTACTACTTAAAACCTCCATTATTATAACCAATTCCTGTCTAAGTCCTGGCTTCTCAACAGACAAGATGTTGGTGAAGGAGGAAACTGGGTTTTTTGGTATATAAATGGGCTTTGCTTTATCCAGGAGGAAGATGACTATTCCATTTGTATTCCCCACTCCACCTGGGATGTTGTCTCTGCTTTGTTAGAACACGACTTTTTGGGGGCAGCTAGGTGGCATAGTGGATAGAGAAGGGGCCCTGGAGTCAGGAGTACCTGAGTTCAAATCCAGCCTCAGACACTTAATAATTACCTAGCTGTGTGGCCTTGGGCAAGCCACTTAATCCCATTGCCTTGCAAAAAAAAAAAAAAAACCAAAAAAACCTAAGAGAAAAAAAAAACACGACTTCTTGCCCTGGAACTAAAAGAAGTATCTTCAGACTCTCCCCTGTTGTTGCCAAGCAGTATGGACATCTCCCTTCCTTTCCCTTAGTCAACTGAGACAAAAGGTGGGGTTTCCAAAGGATCTGATTCAGTGACAGAAGAAAAGAGGTAGAATACAAGTGTTTCCCAGAGAATAAGCTAGCTTTTGTTGGCTTCACATTGAGCTGTTCAGAGTTGGCTCCCTCATGGCCTTCCTACCATCTTCTAGGATATGGACACAGTTGCACTTGATAATCTCCTGAGTTTCCACACACTTAAGAGTCTCAGGCTCTTGTTCTCAACCCTTCCACTCCTAGTCCATAGACTGATAAACTGATAATTCATTGAGATCAAACTCCATATCTTTCCAACTTTATTTATCCATGCACACACCAGTGCATATTAGACATTTAAGAAATGTTGTGGACCCCTGACTGATGGAGTGAATGAATATGTGAATGTTGAATAAGCCCAAGTTATTGTTGGGTCCTTTCAGTAAAGTTTGACTCTTTGTGACTGCATTTGGGGTTTTCTTGGCAGATACTGAAGTGGTTTGCCATTTTCTTCTCTATATCCTTTTACAGATGAAGAAACTGAGGCAAGCAGGGTTAGGTGACTTGTCTAGGGTCACACAGGTAGTAAGCATGGCAGGATTGGAACTCAGGAAGATGAGTCTTCCTGACTCCAGTTCTAGCTCTTCATCCATTGTGTCACCTAGCTGCTCCAAGACATACCAGCAGAAAACCCGACATGCTCTAAATCCCGGTCCCCTGTTTTTCCTCTTTCCCACATCCTAGGTCCTCTTACCTTCTCAAACTCTCCCACGGGGGCAGGGCAGCTAGTAGGGTCCTGGCACACACACATGGGAGTGTTGTTCTCATCCAGCTCACAGACTTTGCCATGTTTGCAGTGATGGTTTTGGCAAGGATCTAGAAAGGGGCAAGTATATACATCAGGGCTTTTTGCTCACTAGCCATCCACTGAATAAATGCTTTGAGTTATTTACATTGAGTTACTTATATTCTCTTACCCAGGTCTCCCTGGAACATTATGTGAAATGACTGGTGGGGTTTAGGACTAAGTTTGGGGCTGAGGTCAGGGCTCATTTTTAACCAGAAAATTAGGGTTGTCTTAGGGTCTGGACTACAGCTTGGTTCATGCCAGGGAAGCAGAGGAAGGAGAATAAGGAAAGACTAAAAATAAATATCTATGTGGTCCAAGGCCCTAAAGGTGGAACAGAATGAGAACCCTAGGGGATTTCAGAGACAATGTCATTTCCTATTGCAAACTTTTCCTTCCTGCTCATTCACAGAACTGATGACCAGCTCTGACTATAAATAGATCCTCCCAGGCCCTATAGGGTGTCCGGCCACTGAGGGTCACCATTTGTTTCCATCGCTATCTGTAGAGGCAAGACCTCTGTTTTTAACTTTCTCCAGAGTGCCCCAGGGTCTCTAGGTCTCCAAGGACTTTTATCAAAACTTCTACTGGGAAAGGACTCCACAAGTGTTTAACCTCTCTTCATTCCCATCTCTCAGTCATGGATTGTTAAGGAGTTTCCAGGGCTTTCCATTACTTACTTTCAGCTACAACTTCCTCAGTCTCCTCTGCGGGTTCATCAAACTCTCCAACTTCAACCTGGACAGGGTTGGCACCCACAGGCTCCTGGCAGGGAAGAATGGCTTGGTCAACCATTGACTAGGACAGGGTTTGAAGTAAATCAAAAGGGAAAGGAGAATGACAAAAGGAAGAATAGAGGAAGAAAAAAGAGGAGAAAAGTGGGGAGGAAAAGAGAGATAGAGGGGAGAAAGATTTGTAGGAGAAAGGGAAGATAAGAAGAAGATGGGAGAAGAGAAGAGGTATGGAAAAAAGGGGGGAGGGAAGGAAAGAAGTTGAGAGGAGGGAAGGAGAGAAAGGGAAAGAAGGAATAGTAGAAAAGTGAGGGAAACAGGGAGAAGGATGGGAAAGGAAAAAAGCCTAGAAGAAGGAAAGCAAAAAGAAGAATGAGAAAAGGGGAATAGGGAGAGAGTGGGAAGGAAAGAAGCAGGATTAAAACAGTATGTGTCAGAGAAGGGATGAGAATGGGAGGAAGAGGAGAATTGGTTGGAAAGAAGAAAACTGAAGCAATAGGAAAATGATAAGAGAAAATAGGAGAGGGAGAACTCTTTTAGTAGATATAGAAAATACTATGGAGGGAATTAGGGAAGACCAAAAATAAGGAAGTTTAGAGCCAGCACATCCTGAAACCTAGCTCTTTTCATCTTCCCATCTTTTTTCCTCTAGTATAAGCATAGAGACCACTGAGCACAGTCAGCAATACTCTTCCTCCTGCCAAGGTTGGCTGAGGGATGTGAAAGATCCATGTGAACCCTCCTGATGTTATCATCTTTCCAGTCATCAAAGAGTTGCTGACATGTATAACCTATATCAAATTGCTTACCTTCTCAGGGATAGGGAAGGGGTGGGGGGAGAGACAGGAAAGTAGAGAATTTGGAACAAAATTTTAAAAGATAAACATGAAAAATTTTTTTTATATGTAATTGGGATGAAGATATTATTTAAAAAAGAGTTTGTATGGAAGGGCTTGGAACTGATCCAATCACAGAGAAGTAAATAAAACTTAGCCCTCCTCAGAGATCTTATAATATAGATGGGGAGACTGTGTCAAAAAAAAAACAATAAACCCCAAAACAAACAAAACTCTACCAGGCAGAATGTGCCTAAGTGCTCAGTGACTGGGGAAGCCAGCAAGTACTGAAGGTATCCTGAGAAGAGAGACATTTCTATGTGCAGGGAGGTGGCGGAAGGATAGAGAAAAGGGGAGGGAAGGGAGATCAGGGAAGCTTCCCGGAGTTGAGTTAGGTTTAAATAGCCGGGGGAGGAAGGGAAGGATATGTCATTCAAGGTAGAAGGCACTATGTATAAGCAAAAAAACACACATATAGTTTATTCAAAGAACAATGAGAGGAGGAGAGGAAGTGAAGGGAAGTGGTCAGAGAGATAAAACTGGAAAGATGGGGTGGATCAGCTTGTGAAAGGTCTTGAATGCCAGTCTGGACTTGGGAGAATGCTAGGCACTGCACCTTCCAATGGTGCCTGTGTGTTGTGTACTGTATGTACAGTACGTATTTGCATGTAATATGTTTCTCTTTTTGTCTCAACAACATGGGAAGGAGAAGATATTTGGGTAACACCCCTTCTTCCTTGAAGAATAGAACTCATAGTTGGCCTGCATTCCCTCATGAGACAATAGCCAGCCAGGAAACGGGCTAAAGCTGGGCACCTGGGTTTGCAACTGGATAACTGAATCCATACCTCAGTTACCTCGGCAACTGGCTCCTCCACCACTTCAGCCTCTTCAGGAAGCGCCTCCTGCTGCTGCAGCAAAGAGGAAAATCAGGGAAACATCGACATTTAGGTTCACAACTGGAATAATTATCTGACCCTCCCCCAAGGAAATCTGATAAGGGTTTGATTTTCAACTCGGGGTTGGGGGACTCAATTTAACTTTAAGGACTTTGGGTGAAGAAATCTCCACCATGATTCAAGGTCTAGATAGCCCCTCCTAGGTACAGTTCAGTCTAGACAAATCTTCCCCCAAGGACCCCCTCCCCCAAATTGAACATGGTGTGTTGGACCCTGGCTCAAAGGTGCCTAAAATCTGAGGATAGCACATTGGAGGAGGACAAAAACAAAGGGTTCAAATCCTAGCTCAGAAGATTGTTATGTTCTGAATGGTTTACCTAGCTTAGGAGCTATCTCCATCTGCCAAATGACCAGGGTCCCAGTCCCATGATTTCTTCTATAGTACTTGTAATATTCAGAGTTTTTCTTACAACAAATCAGTGAGGAAGCACAAGTATTGTTATACTCTATTTACAGATAAGGAAACTGATGTCCAAAGAAGGGAAGGGCACATAGGGAAGGTCAGAGCCAGAACTCAGCCTCACCTGACCTGTATCCAAATCCAGTGATATTTCCAAATGGTCTCTCCTACACCTCCCCACAACTTCCCATCTAGTCTTTGAGCATCCCTCCCCTCCCTCTCACTCTTCATTGCTGATATTTGTAGTCTTGTGCCTGGGTTATGGAGCGGAAGTCTGGTTACTCTGCCTTCCTCAGAAGAAGACTGGTGGGTAGGAAAGATAGTCCTTGGAGACCCATGTGCAGATGGAGAATTTCAAACAGGCACGCCAGGAAAAACCAATCCCACAGAAACCACTTGAGAATCCACCCCTTAAGGAAATAAACAGTCATCAGACTGTTCCTTAGTTCCAGCTACAGCCCCTGCTTTGGCAGGGCTCAGTTGCACCAGGTGAGGGCAATTCTGCCATTAAACAGATTGAGAAAGACATTTACAAGGCAGAGGCTGGCTCTTAAACACAAAATTGTTTTAGTTTTAATATTTTAAAACTTTTTCAATATAATTGTTTTCTTTGTAATCCTTTGTATTTTATGCATTGAAAAAGATTATTCTGAGAGGATTTACATTGGTTCCACTAGCCTGCCAAAGTGGTCTATGACATAAAAGAAGTTAAGGACCCCTTAGTAAAAGGGGACATGTACTACTAGTGTCAAAGCTGAGACTAGAATTTCTGTTCCCTTATTCTAGGACTCCTTCCACTACACCTCATTGAGAGAGAGAGAGAGAGAGAGAGAGAGATAGGAAGACACAGGTTTAAATCTAGCCTCAAATATTCAAATATATAGCCAAGTCACTTAACCTTTCTGTGACTCAATTTCCTCATCTGTAAATGAAAAGTTTGGATTTTATGGTCTCTTATCCCTTAAGTAATATATCAATGATTCATCATGGTAAGGTGATCCAAGGTTCTCTAAGGCTGTACCCCTGGAGTACAAACTCTGATAGATTTTTTAACAGGATGGAAAGGCTTCAAAGACTGTGAAGGGCTGTCTGACAGTCATGCATTCTGAGCCATAAGTCATGAGAGAGGGACATCAACAGACTGGCTACAAGATAATGAATGTTTTGGTCACAACAACTCTCAAAGTCTTCAAGGAGCTGTACTCAGTAGAAGGAATACTCAGAATGATGAAATCACAGTTCACTGAAGGTTTGAATATATTTCTAAGACCATGTGGTATAGTGGGTTTGGAGTCAAAATCTGTGTTTAAATCCTGGCTCTACCACTTTCTATCTTGTATGAGCTTTGGCAAAGCAACTAAAAGCTTTGTGCTTCATTTTCTTTCTGGAATATGAATTGGACTCTGTATCTAGTACAGAATGGTGATGGGATTCTTCTCTCCAGGGATCTTATGAGAAGGGAGCAGGGGAGTTGGGTTTAGAAGTGCCAAAGACAGTGACAAAGTAAACAGTTTTATGGCTAAGAAGATGTAATACTTACAGGTGCTGCCAGTGCCCTGCCTGCCAGGCAAAGGAGGAAGAAAATCCAAGCCCTCATGGTGCTAGCAACCCTGTTTAGGAGGAAGGAAACAAGAATTGAGTCAGTGGAAGACCTTGTGTTGTGTCTATGTGTGTGTGTGTGGGTCATTATTGAATCTCAGTCAGGGAGCATTCAACTTGCTTCCTAATCCCCAGTCACCACAAACTGGAAGGAATCATTTAGCTTTCAGAAGTTCTGGAAAATTCACTTTAACTCAATAATACTAGGTGGGAAACACAGGAAGGGTGGCGGCTTCTATGGAGTCTGAGGTTGTCTGCAGCTTAGATTCATCATTTCATTCTCCTCCCCATCTTTCTTCCTCCTCTCCCTCTTTCCTTTCCTTTTTCTCCTCTCTTTTGTCTCTTTGACTCCCTCACAGTACAACCCATAATTTCTCCCCTTCTTATTGCCTCCCCCCACATAACAACTCCAAACTTCTCTTCCTTCCACCCCTTCCATTCTTGCATAGGGATCCCTCCTATACATTTCCTCACCTCTTTCACACTTTCTTTTTCTTTTTCAAATGCATGTAGACTTGAGTTTTCCTATACGCTCCCCCTCTCCCAAATACACTAGATTTCCCTTCCTTTCTTACATGCTTATCCTACATGTTTCCACACATATAATTCATTCTTTCCCCTTCATACACTCTAAAATTTTCCCATCTCTGTTCATATTTTCTTCACTCTACAAACAATTCCTGTAGTCCTGCCCTTAACCCCCCACCTCCTTTCACATATACCAGTCTCCTTTGAGGATACACAGCACACCCCCTGTCCTGTCTCTGCCTCTTTCATACACCCCAAACTCTCCATCACTTGCCCACTCCCCACAGAACATGGTGACCTGCACTAAATCCTGAGTTGGCCCTTCTCTTCCCAGGACATTTTGTTAATTAGAGAAAATGAGATCCAGACCCCAAAACAATGAACACTGGGTTCCTGAGAGAGAAAAAAATGTTCTTGAATATCCACAGAGACTGTCATGTGATACATTATGTCTGCATTTAATCTTCTCTTTACCCCCCCCAGAATAATGAAGCAACTGTTGCCATTTGAGAACTAGAATGTCCTTAGCCCTCTTGATAATTCTTAGAGTTCACATTATGTATCACTTGAAGGTTTTTATAAGCACATTCCTCTCAATCAGGTAGACTTTATTCTCTGAAACCCTGTGAACATCTTGGATTTTCTGATCATAGAAATCAGGAGAATAAGGGAGGTCAGAGTCATCCCAGAATATAAACAGAGTGAGATATTCATTAGCCATTCATAACATATTACTTATATAGTCCTCTAGGGTTCATAGTTTAAGGCATCTTTCTTAGGATAATCTTGAGAGGTAATTAGACAGAGTATTATCATCCCCAAATTTACAGAGGTAAAAACTGAGTTCCAGAGAAGGGAAGCACCCTATAGAATTTAGAACAGGACAGAAATCATCTGGTCCAAACTCCAGTGACTGATAAATTCTTTGAGGGCAGGAACTATGTCAGGCCCCAGCACAGTGCCTTGTATATTGTAGGAATTTAATATTTGTTGAATGAATTTTATGGATAGGGAAATTGAAGCCCAGGTGTGCAGTGATTTCCCTAAGCTCTTAAGTACATCATTTCCCTATTAAGCTGAAGAAGCAGGATTTGAACCTTGAATTTAGGTTGGTATTCTTTGTACCACATGGTGCCGCTTCTGATCTAAGTGGTATCTGAACAGGGTTCAAACCCAAGGCTTGCCAGTGATTTGAGTTACCTTTTAAGTCTCTGTGTTTATGATCTGCCATATCCTCTTTTGCACTTGGATTTAAGATCTGGGGGATGCCCTTAAAACCTGCCATCGTCCAGCCCTGATGACTTGCGATTTCTGGAACCTCCCCCCCTCCAAGCCATCACACAGATTAGGGCTTGTCTGATCAAAGCTCAAGATGGAAAATTTCCCTGCCTCCTGCTAGTTGACATGTGGCTCCACACAAATGAACCAGTGAAACACTATCAATGAAAGGTTGTCTGAGTTTGTTTGAAGGCAATCAATCAGAAGTTAGACTTGCAGCTGGAAAAAATCATCCCTTGCCTCCAGGAGAGTTAATTGTGTCATCGGGATGGATCCCAGCCTGGCCTGGAAATTTACCATACTGGTTTGAATAAGGGCCACCACTGGACAGGCTGCATGTCTAAAAGGAGATGTCTTTGAAATGAAAAATAAACAAATAAATGGTTATGCACTGAAAAATAGCAGATTATAGGTGGCAGCCAGAAGTAGAAGGTGGGGCAGGAAGTACCAGCAATGGGCTACAGGTCTGGGAGTTGGAAAGAGTAAATAGTTCCTGAATCTGCTTCTGGGCAGAGGTCCTGTGTACCTCTCAGGCTACTGAGAGGTTTATCTGTCAGCCAAGTTCTGTCTCAACATCTTCCTGCCATCCTATCTGGATGGTCGCCTTTCCTCTCTCCCCAATGTGGCCAGAAGAGAAGAGCATTCAAGGCTATATGCTGACTTCAAGGCAGTGTCAAAGTACATGGGGACTTGGTTTAGGGCTGAGAGATGAACAAGCATATTTATCCCCCCCTCCCCCAATGAAACAATGCTCAGAACTGAGGGACAATGGCTGGGGGAGGACTAGGAGATCTCAACTCAGGAAGATCTGGGTGTCAGGACAGGATGACAGAGACAAACTATTATATTACTCCTTTCCCTTGGAAGTAAACTTTTGAATCTTGGGTCCTGGATTAGATAGCTGAGGCCATCTATAAGAAGCAAATAAAAATGGTTACAAGAGAAACAAAATGGGGTAATACAAAACATGACATACTGGGAGTTGTGTGAAAGACTAGTCTAAAGTTTACTTCTTTCATTATGACCTTGGACAAATCCCTTCCCCTCTCTGGACAAATAAATATAAAATAGAGGTGTCTTTGAGACATCACCTAAGGAAGTCATCAAAATTCCTTGCTGGGTTTGGGTGAGGCATTTTTGTATCTTGTTAGAACCCAAATGTTGATCTCTACCCACTCACAGAAAGGTACAGTTTTGCAAATGGCCCAATAGTCCTTGCCCAAAAGTACAGAACTATGAAAGGACCTTTCAAAACCAACCAAAGTGTCAATATACACGGAAGGCAGTCTGTACCAATGCAAATGTTAACTTTACTTCTGATGCAGGCCAAGAAGAATAAACAAAACAAGGGATGGTAGGAAGGAAGCTTATGAGACAGGCTGTCCTTATAGGACAAGTCAACTTTGAGAGGTTACCTATGCCAGTGTCTTTTCCATCAACTGGACAATTTCTACAAATGGGACCAGAGAGCTTGTTTCACAGAATATTTCCCTAGTGCAGAGCTACAAGCACTTTCTCCTCCTTTTCTTCTCTTTCCTGGAGAATACTGCAGGATACTTAGAAAGCCCTCATGAGACAGCTTCAAAAAGCAAGGTGTCCTCACAGACTCCTGTGACAGCTCAGAGGGAAAATGGATACTGAATGGTAATGTTGGTGCCTCCAGAATCTGAATACAGAGGGCAATGACTCACACATCTCTCCCCACTAGGATATATGACCTGCCATGTCCAAGAGGCCCACCCAGAATATTTTAATTTCCCTTAAAATAAATGATCTACATTTCTGGACATGTCCAATGTGATAATTTATTTTGCATATTTGTTATTTTCTTCTCTTTTGTTCTTTTCCCCAAAAGAGTAGGGAAGAGACTAAAGTGGAAAGATGGGAAAGAGAGAAAATAAATTCTTGCTAAATTTTTTAAAAAAAGATAAAATGTCAAATCCTATCTATTAGTCGTGCCCAATGTTATTAAATAATCCCTCTCGTATTTTTAAAGTTCTTTATACTTTTCAACAGATATCTTCATCATCTCATTTGTTCCTCAAATTCTGTGAAGAAAGATTATTATTTCTACTTTACAGACATGGAAATGGATGCTCAGACAGGGGAAATCGTTTTATAGGGGTTACATGGTTAATATAAAACTAAACCTAGGGGTGGCTAGGTGGCGCAGTGGATAGAGCACCGGCCTTGGAGTCAGGAGTGCCTGTGTTCAAATCCAACCTCAGACACTTAATTACCTAGCCGTGTGGCCTTGGGCAAGCCACTTAACCCCATTGCCTTGAAAAATCTAAAAAAAAAAAAAAAACTAAACCTAGAACCTAGGTCTTGTGCTTCCCAGTACAATTGGATGTTGCCTTTATAACTTCCAAACTGGAAGAGAATTTGGTAGCTATTCAGTCCAACCTGTACCTGAACAGGAATCTTCACTTTAATCCTTTGTAGTAATCAGCCTAAAGATTGAATTAACTCCACAGATGGGAAGCTCACTACTTTGAAAGGAATACCATTCCACTTTTGGTCTAATTGTTAGAAAGCTTTTCCTAAAATGGAACTGAATCTGCTTCCCTGAAACCATTACCCCACTGGTTCCAGTTCTGCCTTCCAGGGCAAAGGAAAACAAGTCTAATCCTGCTTCCCCATGATAGTTTTTCAGATCTTTGAAGAATCATCTTTCTCTCTTTTCTTCTCTAGGTTACATATCCTCTCTCTTGTATGAGCTGAACATTTCTTCAAGGGCAGAGAATGGTAAAGAACCATGTTGTAATCCTGTCTCTTGTCACTTATTCATTGGGTGACCTTGTACAAAGCATTCCTCCTTCTGGGTCTCTGTTCTCCACCTATCAATCTAAGATCCTGGGGGAACTTTATATGTTTTGTCATTGTATCCTTTGACTCAAACAAAGCTTTGAACGTAATAGATGTTTAATAAGTGCTCAGTGAATTGGACTAAACTGAATGGAGATAAACTAAATTAAATTGAATTGAGGAGTTTGACACAGGTTAGAAACTGATGAAAGGGAGGCATATGCTGACACACCATTGCCAGGCATTTCCCTTGGCTTGGTTATTACAAAAAGCAGACAGTACTCAAAGCCAGAACCCCCACTCTCTCCCTTTCCTGTTCTGAACACCAAGTCCCTTCCTCTGGCTTTTGTTTGTTCTAGAAGCTTCTGAAAGACTTCCCTGACTGCCAACTGAGATCACTCAGTCTTCTCAGGACTGGCCTTAGGGTTGGAAAAGAACAGCTAAACTGATTGGGTCTTTCTACTCTTCCACCATCTCCCTTTCCTAAGCCAGGGTCTCCCCAGATAGTTAGATAGAAGATGGACCAGCTCCTGGGAGAAAGACAAAAGTGGGGAGTACTGGTCATCTGGCTGACCCTTAGCACCAAATCAGAAAGAAGACACTGCTCCTCTGGCTATGGAGCAGATTATGGAGACCATAGGCCTTTCTCTTGAACACAAGAAAATGCAGTCCCAAAGGATGAAGGTCTGGGTTCTTTAGCCAAGGTCAAGTCTGTAAGCTCTAGTTATGTGGTTTGGAGGGAGACTATGGAAATTCAAACAGTTCCACCCAATAAACAAACTTTACCCCAAAGAAATGAGAAAATAAACCTGAAGTGTCAACAGCACCACTAAAAAAATACATTAGGCCCCCTCAGGGAGATCACCTCTAGTCTCTTTCATTATGGGCAACATTGGGACGCTGAGTCAGCTTTGCCAAGACCTCACAGCTTGTCTTATCCTAAAATGGCCCTGCAGTGTCCTTAAAGGTTAATCTGGGTGCTTTAAAGAATCCCAAATTGGGAAGCAATGGGACCTGAGCTTGCTTTTCCCTGTTTGGTTACAGGACTCTTAGGCAAGCCAGTTCCTCTCACTGGGCCCCAATTTCCCATGTCAAATAGAATAAAACCTGTAAGGTTGCTATGAGGGACAGATGAGCAGATATGAGAGCTTCATTCAGTATAAAGGAGTTGTAATATACTAATAGCAACATTAGGTGATGATCAACTATGATAAGACTTGTTCCTTTCAGCAGAGAAGGAACTATGGAGTTTAAAGGTAAGCCAAAGCTTACTTTCTTCAATTTTTGAAAGTCTTATATATTATATCGATTTTTTTCTCTCGAATTTTTTTCTTCTGTTTGGATTTGATTCTTCTTTAACAGGATTAATATGGATCTATGTTTATCACAGATACACATGTAGAACCAATATTAGCTTTCTACTGGGAGAGGAAGGGAGAAAAACATAAAACTCAAAACCTTGATTGTTGAAAACTACTGTCACATGTAATTGGAAAAATAAATAAATAAAATAATTAAGTATAGCTCAGTGAGGAGCTCTCAAAAGGACCCTGGCCTATTGACACATTAGGGGACAATTTGTTATAAATTGGACTGGTAAGGGGAAGGGGGGATGTGCATCCTATTTCTGAGAAGCAAGTAGATTTTACATTTAACCCTAGAAAAATGAGGCACAGTGTCTCCCCTACAGATGGTGGGGTCATTCCGGTTCTGACTTGTGTTGGGTTTGGACCAACCATCTTGCCAGAACCATTTCATAATTGGGTTTTTCTCTATAGGGGCAGAACTTCTCTCAGGGTAAACAAGGGACCAAACAGAAACAAGGACCTTGAAGTTCAGGGACAGTGGTTCCTGGAAGCAGAGAGCAGCTCCCCAGATAGAAGGTACAGCTCAAACACAGGACTGAAGCTGGTTATCCAAGCATACCCCACTTCATTTGCCAGGCTAGTAATGGGAGAGCAGACTAGACAGACAACACAGGGGAAAGGCCCATCATTATTCTCTGGCTCCTCCTGCAGGTCAGGCTCAGGACAACAGCCTGGAAAAAAAAAATCCTAGAATTCACAGGATTTGGATCTGGAAGGAACCTTGGAGTTCAACTAGTCCAACCCCATCATTTTACAAAGGAAAAAACTGAGACTCAGAGAATTTAGGTGACCTATGAAAGGTAACACGTAGTATTTGAAACAGGTCCTCTGCCTTCTTATTTCATTCACTTCACATTAACCCTCTAGGCTCTAGGATTGATCCTAGGTTTTTGTTTTCTGAGCTCCTCTGCTGCCTTCTTGGTCCTGCCCCCAGCCCCCACCCTTTATACTACACCTAGTGAGCTCCTTTTTCCCACTCTACCAAGAAATTAGTTCCCAATAATATATGTGAATTTAGATAGCTTACCTAGAGGAACTGTAAAAATTTCAGGCAGGCTAGGCATGGTGAGATAGATTTAGACAGGGATGTATTTGGGAACCTCTTAATAATACTGACTCTGATTTCTATAATACTTAAAGATTTGTTGAAATGATTCCCCCACAATGACAGAAAATTAAATTGAGGCTCAGAAAAGTCGCAATTTGTCAAAAGTCACATGGAGCAGGTACTAAATGCTAGCACCCTAAGTCCAAATCCAGTGCTTTGCCCCACCCAAGGTGGCCAGATGTAATGTCAGCCTCAGAGTCCTGGAGGAGGAATAGGAAACCCAGGTCCTAGCTCCAGCTCTACAGTTAACACAGTACAACCTGGGCCAAATCACTTCTGCTCTTTGGGTCTATGTCCTTTGTGAAAAGAGGAGTTGGGTTAGAAGAACTGGAAGGTTCTTTCCAGCTCTAAAACTATTGCTTAGAAAAATCTTCCAAGTGTTTATTTTCCAAGTAAGACTTTTATGTGTGTCCCAGGACAGAGCTGAATAGAAATGGGGAGGGGAAAGCTGAGGAGTGGAAAAACAGCAAACTCAAGTCAACAGCCAAACTGGCCAGGAAACCAAGGAACTGAGAAGATCATTTAACATTATTCCCAGCCTCACCCCCAAGAGAGACTTGAGAGAGGACCCCCAAGGGCTCAGGCCTGGAATTTTGGATTACTCTGAGAAGAAAGGTCCCAAAGATGGCTCTGGCAAGCCAGAGCCAATTGGGAGGCCCTCAAGCACGCCAGCTCCAATCCCAGCAAGACCACAACATAAGCAAATGACCCTTGATGGATTTGTTTCTTTCCATCCCCAAACCAAGTCAGACTCACCAACAAGGGCTTGTACAGAAGGGGGACCAAGTTCATTCCAGATGTTGACATCTAGAGACTACCAATAGGGTGAGGCATAGAGTTGGTTTCCTGTCCAGCCTGCCTTCCCTTAGGGGGTTGAGAACACTGTTTGTCTAACTAATTTCACTTAGGTCATAGCTTGATCTGGGGCAGGAGATCAGTGGCCCTTCTAAGCCAGCTGTTAGACAGTGAAGTTCATTCTCTGCTTCCAACTTTTTACATATTTTAACAGAAAAGATTAGATGTTGGGAGACAAGAGGGGTATGGTAGGAAAGAGTGTTACATTTAGAAATAAGGGATTGGGGTTCAAACTCTGGGCTACTTTCTACCCATGTGATTTCTTTTCTATTTGAGCCTCAGTTTCTCCATCTGTAAAATGAAGGGGTTAGATTAGGTTCCTTCCAGCTCTTAAATCTGTGATCTCACTAAATCTACTGCTCAAAGTCAGGAGATCCAAGAATGAAACCTGGCCCTCTACTACTTAGACCCCATCCTGAGCCTCAATTGCCTCATAAGAAAAAATGGGTATAATTCTAAGCACTATCTTCCTCATGGGCTTGTGGTTGTTTGAATCGAAATAAAACAGCTACTATGACTATTTATTAATTGGGGAAAGGTATTTCAGATGACAGGATAATGACAAATATTGTTAAAATCTATGGGAATGATTCCTCCTGAAGGCAAATATCTCAAATAATTGGCAGATGGGTATCTACATTTTTTTCCTGGATGAAAAGGGGTCAAAGAAGTGACAGGGCAGACAACATGGAGAGTGTGATTAGGCAGGAGTTCGGGAAACTTGGGTTCCTGTCTAATACAAACCTGTGATGTGGCACAAGTCCCTTACATCCTCGGTCTTCCCATTTGTTATTCCCAGTCCAGTAGAAGGTTCTGGAGTGTAAGAACTGTATTTCATTTTGTCTTTTTGTTGTTATTATTTAGTCATTTTCCATTTTGTTCAATTCTTCATGGCCCCATTTGGGGTTTTCTTGGTAAAGTTACTGAAGTGGTCTGCCATTTCCTTCTCTAGCTTATTTTACAGATAAAGAAACTGAGGCAAACAGCTCACACAACTGTTTTGCAAAGGTTTTCATGTAGTAGATGATATAATAAATGCATGTTTCATAGATGGATGGATGAGGGGGTTAGACTAGATATTCTCTAAGGTCTCATCTAGTTCTGATGTTCCATTCTCAGATAACCTATCTGTCCATTCCACCTCTTATATTTTATGTTCAGTGTTCTGAGGTCCCTTCTAGTTTCAGTATCCTATATTCTAAAAACCCTTCAAGCTCTGATATTCTATGTCCTAAGTACCCTGCCAATTCTAATATTTTATGACCTCTATGATTTAAGTGAATAGCTTGTTAATGTGAGAATCTGCTCATTCAAGGAGCTTCTTTAAGAATATATGGTCACAAAATGTACACATGAACTCACACAACCGCCCTGTCCCAATGGGACGTGTTTGCTTAAGGAAAACCATGCTTTTTTTGTCCTAAAATCCCAGATCTTTGAGACTGGGGCTAAGTCTATCTAATTTTAGTGTGTTGGGGTCTGGAATTCCACAAATTAGTTCCTTCTAAGGCCCCACTAAAGCAAAGGCTGCAGAAAACCTCAGTTCTGGGGAAATGGGCAGTTGAACCAAATGGGTCTTCCCTGCTAAGATTTCAATAGGGGTCTTAAGAAGGCCTTAAGGAGAGAGTCCCAGGAGGGAAGAGGTTCTGCAATTGGGGGAAAACAAAGACACCTAGGTTCTTACTCAACCTCTTTATCTGGAATCCATTTTTATAGGATGTTATGAAAGTGTGTGCTTTCTAAATTTTTGTTTCTATGATTCATTTCTGTATGCATAGGTGTCTGAATATGCACAAATATATCTATATGTGTATGGTTATATGTGTATGGTTATATGTGTATGTGTCTTGTGACTTTGGGTGGTCTTTATATTTATGGGTATATGTATCTACAACTCTTCCAAAGAGACCCCCAGACCTTTCTTTATTCTGTTCTCCAACTTCTATTTATCCAGTTTGCTCAGAACAGGCAGAGTTCCTAATGAGAGAAGGACCAAACCCCACGCCCCAATAAAGTCTCTCATTACCAGGCTTCTTATTCATTTCCAGAGCCACTCATGTTTAATCTAAACCAGCTCTCCCTTACAAAGTGGGTACATGGAACTTGGGATGGGGTGTATGTTGTGTGTGGGGAGTTAGAAAGCCAGGTGGTGAAAGAATTAAGGCCAGAAAGAGAAGAGTCTAAAGGCAACTTGGACTGGGGGCTGGAGGCTGGCCAGAGAAACAAGCAACAGAGAGCTTTGGGATGTTCTAGAAAAGAAGGGGGAGGCTCTCACAAAGTGTTCCAAAACCTCCGCTTCCCCAGGAGGTCTGCCTCACACCTCCCCTAACCCAAGAGACCCTGAAAAAAGGTTACCAAGGCAACATACATTCCTCTGAGTCTGAGTCACAGCAGAGGAAAGATTTTTTCAGTGGGTGGAAAAAGTTTCAAAAGTAGATTCCCTCAACCCCTGCTCCCCCCAACCACAGGCAACTCCCCCCACCCCCCTCCTCCAACCTCCCAGCCTCTGTCGATGTGGCAGACAATGGCGGGGGTTAACTCTTTCCACCAAGAGCCTTCACTTCCACCCTAAACTCCTTGGCCCTCTAGCGGTCCCTCCCTCCCCTTTTAGGAAAAGAAATAATTGACATGGCCTTTACTCAGAAACTCCCAATTCTGAGAGAAAAACCCGGCTCCTAAACCTGGCCTCAGTCCATCCAGGGGCACCAGGTGGGGAAAAAAAAAATCTCTTTTGCTGATGAAGCCACTGCCTTAGGGCAGAGTTTCTGAAAATAAGTTTTTCCCTCACATAAGGCAGATTATGCCTCACTGGCTTCCTTTGGCCAGTGAAATCACAGATGCAGTTTTACATGAGAATAATAACATTTTATATTTCTTTGCAGTTCCTCACCGAAGTTCTAGGAGTTTGATACAGCAAAGCTTCATCACTTTAGTTTGAAGATAAGGAAACTGAGGTTCATAGAAGGGAACTGACTTACTCAGGGTCATACAGCATCAGAAGCAAGACTCAAACCCAAGTCTCTGGGCTCCCTATCAAATATCTTTACATCACAGCATCTCTCCCCTGCCCAAGCCCACCATTTTGTCCTCAGCTTCCTTCAGGAAGCAAGGGCGGCTAAGAGGCAAGTATTTGGACCCAAAGGGAACTTACAGGGTGATGGTATGGGGTTTTTACTGAGCAGAACTATCCTGAGAAACAATCCTTTTCAGGGTCAGCTTTAAACAATTAAACGGGCCAAGTCTGTCCTTGACAACTTCCTTCCCCTTAGAAGCCCCTAGACACAGCATTCCCCTCCCCCCTCACTCTGCACACTCTTTGGCCACTCTTTCAGTCCTTGGGGTGAGTGATTTAATGTGTTACCTGGGGTGGGGGTGGGGAGAAGGGGAACAACTGCATTTGAAGAGTAAGAAAGACCTGGCTGGAGGCCAATATTTAATCCAGAGGAATGGACCTAATTGCAGAGCTTCAGACACCATGATGTGGAGCCCAGGGATCTACAAACACACATACACATATATTTGTGTGTATGTGTGTATATATATGCATAGATACATATATTCTTTGGTGGGGTGTCCTTGCAGAACCCTTCTAACCATACTTCATCTATATTTCCTTTTTTTTTTTTTCTGAAACTGAACTACTAACAGAAACCTGCCCCTACACGGCTTCTCTCTTATGGAATAGGCAGCTGAACTAATTCAGAGCATCAGCTCTGAAGCCTCTGTTCATTTGCATAGATAAATCTCAATTCACAGCAAAAGGTAGAGTGCATGGTACCTAGCTTGCCACTCCAATCCCTCTGGGATTCAGGATAAACCCCTTCCTCTGTGAGCCTCAGTTTCCAAACCCCTAATATGAGGAATATGAACTAGATCCCTCAAAAGTCTACTCAAGCTTGCTCTGATCAAAGATTCTACAATTTACATGGGGGGGGGCAAGGGAGATGAAGGCCCCCCACAAACCAATGGGGAGAATGCCCCAAAGCCACAAAACTAAAGAATGGGATTTTCTGACACCCCCAACTCCCAACTTCATAAAAGGAAACTGGTCCAGGGGATTGGAGGAGAGGGGAGTACTACGTGTGTGGATCCATGTGGACCAAGATTCGCCAGTTTCCTACCCTACCAAAGTGGCCTATTAAAAAAAGGGGAAGGCGGGAAGAAGGTTCGTGGTGACCCCAGTTTCCCCCAAAAGTTGAAGGGCACATGACTCCATCAGAAGGAAGTGTGTAAACTAAGAAGTATAGCCTTTTTCCCCTGAGTAGGGAGCATAAATTCAGTAAATGAGGAGTTCCCACTGATAAAGGAAGAAATGGGGGGCATACCTCAGTGACTGGGCAGCAAGCAGTGCAGTCGGCAGAGAGCTTCGGGCAGTCTGAAGGTCTAGAGGAATCTGGAGGGTTTAGAAGCTAGCAACAGGAAACCACTTGCAGTACTGGGCTGGGTCTCTCTTACTCCCTCCTCCTCTCTGCTCCCCCTCCCCCCCCCCCCAAATCTGTCTCTGTCTCTCAATTCTTTCTCTCTGTGGTGGGCAGTCCTAACTAGTCTCCCCCAACTCCACCCTCTCTCCCTCCCTTCCTCCCAGATCTATTTATTCTGAGCTTGCTGGACTCAAAGCAAAGTTAGACAAAATGAAGGCCATACACTAGTGGAAATGGGGGGGGGGGAAGCATGGCTTTTTTGGGGCAGTTTCTCAGACCAAGTAGATGATTGCCTATATATGGTGGTATTATCAAATGATTTATAAAGGGCCCCAGTAGCATCTTCGATTGCCCCAAAGTATACTTCAAGATAGGCAGAACCCTCCCTATAAATTGTAACTTCATTCCTCAAGTCTTCAGGAGACCCCTATTAATTTGCAAATATCCCTCGGAAGGAGTCAGGAAATCTGTACTGTTGGCCTAGATCTGACATTAATTCAATGTGTGGCTTTGTCTGGGTCTCAGGTTATTTATCTGTTTAAGGAAGAGATTGGATTGGGTACTTTCTAAGGTCTTTTCCATAACACTGAGCATCTGTGATTCAGCTACTGTCTGGGGCCAGGCATAGGGCTCTGTCTGTGACTTGGATTAAAGGTTCATTTTAAGACAGGAGTCAGAGCTCAGTCTAGGACCAGCATTTAGTGTCTTTCTATGGCTAGGAATTAGGGCTTGATACTCTGGTGGGACAGTGTAGCTCCCCTACCTGAAGCTAATGAGGCCCTCTGGGAAGACATCATTTTCACTCTTTTTCACTCAACTTGTCCAATCAGCTGCAGGTCCTGTCGTCTCTATTTACACAACTCCTACATCCTTTCCCTTCTCTTCACACAAGGTCCTTACAACCTCCACTGGACTATTATAATCACTTAGTTGGTCTCCCTGTCTCAAGTCTCTCCCCTCCCCAATCCATCTTTCACACAGCTGCCAAAGTGATTTTCCTAAAGCATAGGCTTGACTGCATCACTCCCCTGCTCAATAAACTCTAGTGGTTCCCTTTTATCTCTAGGATCAAATGAAAATTCCTCTGTGTGGCATCTAAAACCCTTCAGAACTTGGTTCCAATATAAATTTATAAGCTTATTTTATATTACCATCTCCATGTCTTTGTATTGTTTGCTCCTCCCCTGCTAGGAATACACTTCTTAGCCTTTGCTGCTTAGATCCCTAATTTTTTCTTCAAAGTTTGGTATAAGCATCACCTTCTACAGGTCTTTCTTTACTCCCTCAGCCACAAGTACCTTCTTCCCAAAATTGTCTTGTAAATATGTCATTATTTTGCATAACACTTAAACAAGGTGACCTAAGACTTTTGGGACACCCTGTTTATGTATATGTTGTCTCCTCTGAAGGACAGTGATAGTTTCTTTTTTGTCTTTGTATCCTTGGTACTACGTAGTAGGTATATATAAGTAGTAGGTACATATAAATATTTTTGGATTGAATCTGGTGGGTTTTTGAAGGCTCTCTGTCTTAGTTAAATGAGTACTTAAGATGTCTGTCCTAAAATGCATTTCGTTCTAGAACAGACTATCAGACTGGGAAAGCCCTTATATTCCATTCCAGGTTGGCTGGTCCTGGAAAGAATCTCATGTGTTACCTAGTATTATCTCCTTACATCATTATTTACAATGTTCATCTATAGCTGGTATGATCACCTCTAGGCATGGGAGATTCACTACCTCTGGGTAATGCTAGATGATGGTTCATTCTGTCAAGAATTTCTCTAAAGATTAATAATCTGGTTCTAGTCTTGGCTCTATAAGGACTGCTACTAACAAGGTATGTGATTTCGGTCACTGAACCATTATGGAGGCCTCAGTTTCCTTGTCTGTACAGTGAGAGAATTGAATTCATTGCTTTCTGAGGTCCTATCTAGCCCTGATCTCTCTCTGTGGGTCCTAGGGGTGTCTTCTTTAGGATGTCCATAATTACGTGTCTGTCTACTATAAATGCACAGTGCTTTTTGAGCTCTTCCCAGAGACCAGGGCTTCAGGAGAGTGGGATGTGTGAGGGGGCAGGAGGAGGGGCACAGGGGACCAGAGAGGGTCTGAGCATTCTCACATTACCCAGCCCTTCCCATGATGCAGCATCTTTACCCCAGCCAGTTCTCACAAAAGCCTCATTGTTCATGGGGCCCCTTTATCCCTTGCTCTTAAAGGGGCAGCCAGAACCACACCATGAGGCAGGTGAAATCTAATTTTGATGCTTTTCCTTAGCTGACATTTTTATAGTGTTCCACAGTTAAAAAAAAAAAAAACACTTTAATTCCATTGTCTTTTTTGATCCCTTAAAAGAATCCTTGGAAGTGGGCAGGGCAGGGATTGTTGTCTTTAGGTTAAAGAGGAAGAAGCTGAAGCCAGAGACAAGAAGTTCTTTGTTTAAAGTCCGGAAGAAGTGGAATCCAAGTTTCCCCAGGGTGATGCTTTTTCTCCTTCAAGAGAATACCTCCCTGTGTCACCTCCTTCACCACTGACAAACTCACCCTCAAGTGCTCTCCATCACCCAGAAGATCCCTTTAGGGACCAGTCTCTTGTGTTCTGCTCCCATCTTGAGTTCACTTTTCAGTGCCCAATTCCCCCAGGCTACCTTGTTCACCTTTATATCACCAAGGAGGTCAGTGCTCAATCCCTCTGGCTGATACACTTGCATTTCCACAGGGTTTTTCTAGAACAACTGTAATGGGAGAAATTCAGAGTGGCAGTGAGGGACCACTACTGCACAGGAAGATGGGAGGCCTTTCTGTCTTCCCCCCAGTTGACTTCTTTTAAATGTAGTATCTCCCCCAATTAGAGTGTGAAATCCTTGAGAGCAGGGACTGTCTTGCTTTTTTCCTAGCTGTATTTCCAGTATTTAGCCTATGGAAGAACTTTATGATTTTTCATAGTCCCCCAGATTCAGCAGTGATCAAAGCTGGCCTCCCCAATATATTTGGTCTTTAGCCAGAAATGGGTGTCTAGTCCTTGATACATTACCAACAATGTGATCATCCCTTCGATGGGCCTCAGTTTGCCTATCTGTAAAATGGAAATAACAATCATCCCTACTCTAATCAGGCTGTTGTGAGAATCAAATGAATGTAATAGAAAGGATATCAGTCTGAGTGTCTGGAGACCAGGGATCTAGTGAGCTGTATGATCCAAGCAGAATCACTCTCCTTAGTCTCCTTATAGCAGTTAACAAGCATTTCGCTCACAATAATTTGAAGATGAGGACTGGCTTATCAAGGCAGCTATCAGAGGTCAGTCAAAGAACTCAAACCCAGGACTTTGGCTGAAAATCATCACACAATGCTAAAGGACAAAAGGTTCAAGTTCCCTGGCCACCAGATGTCTATGGTAGTTAATGCCACTGGACATTAGAGGGAAGCTCTAACCTGGGGGGCCTTGTAAGCCTCTAGAACTCTTTCCTCTCCCAGAATTCCCTCATCTTGGCCTGGGTTGAACAAACTGTGGGGTGGATTGCTTTGCCTCCTCCCTTAGCCCCTAAGCCTGAATTATTGCAGCTGTTGGTCTTCATCCTGTGAACAGACACCAATTTTTTTTTCCTGAAACACCATGCATCTGGAAATTTTTTTTAAACGAAAGGCAGTTGCAGCGGGAGGGAAACTTAAAACCCAGTCCTGACGACGTGGCAGCTCTTACGTGTTCCCTGATGTGGCCTGAAAATCAAATGTCTTTCCAGAACAGAGCAGTTAGGAATTGGATGATTACTGCCACCACCACCATCAACGTGGCAGCCTCCACTGGTGACTCAGCAAGCACAACATGGAAGGACCTTAGTGGCATTAGGAGGCATCTCTCCTGGGCTGGGGCTTGGGAGAGGATGAGCTACCTCTCAGGGAGAAACAGACCAGCTTATCCCCATCACCCTTTTTGTCTCCTGTTCTTCCTGATTTTCCTCCTGGGTGAAGGAAAGGAGGTCTGTCTGAATCAGAGATTGGCCCTGATTGCAAGACCAGGAAAGGAAAAAAAGATTCTCTTTGGGGCTCTCAAACTCTAATCTCCTCTCTTTGAGACAGAAGCCTACAATTTCCTGTTCACAAAATGTAGAATGTCATAACTAAAAGGGACCTCTGAACATGGAATGTCAGAACTGGAAGAAACTTCAGAACACAAGAGTTTCACCTAGAAGGAATCTTAGCACATAAAGTGCTAGTGAAGGGGACTTTAGAGCAAATTAATCTGTTTCAAAAAAAAAAAAAAAAGAGGAAAGTTGGGTTCAGTGAGAAGTAACATTTCCATAGTCAGTCACTATTAAATTGCAATAGTCCAAGGGAGGGAGGGCAGGATGAGGGTTCTTTCCTTTGAAGTGGTCCAAGGGGCAGAGTGATCAGTTCATGAAGTGGCTTGAAGGATGCTGCCAGAAGGGAAGCCCTGAAATGGTGCAGGGGAGGAGGCTGGTCAACTAACTGCATTTCTATATCCTAGGAATCCCAGTAAACCACTGGACAGTAGGTCATGTCCAGTGGCATTAACTGCCATAGACATCTGGTGGCCAGGGAACTTGAACCTTCTGTTCATTAGCATTGTGTGATGATTTGCAGCCAAAGTCCTGGGTTTGAGTTCTTTGACTGACCTCTGATAGCTGCCTTGATAAGCCAGTCCTCATCTTCAAATTATTGTGAGCGAAATGCTGTGTTAACTGCTATAAAGCAGTTCTTATTGTTATTGTTATTACAGCAACTGAAGCCTTTATGACAGTTAGTGGAAATGGAGGCCCCATGAATAAAACACAGGATAGGTATCAGAACTGGGGCCTTGAAAAGGGAGAAGGGAGAAGGGTGCCAGAAATGAGCTTTACTGCTTTCACAAACAGCCTTGGAGCTCTCAGCCCACCAGCTGCAATTCATCTGCTTTAGGAACTTCTCTGACCCACTGTTGCCCTGACCCACAGGGTAGTAAATCTCCCTTTTCTAACTGCCCAGCTGGTACAGGAGGGACCTGCTGTGATTATATGCTCTCTTCTGGGCTCTGTAACATGAGGCAGATCAGATAGAAACTTACAGTCCTCCTCTTCTCCTCTGTTTTCTCCCCTCCATTTCTACTTTCCTAATCTCCTTTCCCCCTTCTGTTCCAGCCTCTCCTCTTTCTATTTTCCCTTTCACCCCTTTCTTCTCACTTTATAGCCTCTCCCCCCCCTTTCCCTTTTTTAGATTTTTGCTTGATCGATTTTTACTTTTTTTTTTTCCTATTGGGTCTCCCCATCTTGCCCAGGCTGGAAGCACAGTAACTACTCATTCTCCATCCTACTCCTGATTGATCAGGGAGAGTTAAATCTGTTCCCCTTTTACGACTGGGTCAGCCGGCCCCTCCTTAGGTGACCGCATGTTCCTTGGGGGGAGGGGTGTCACCATAGTGATACTGGACTTAGTGTGGACTCCCAATAGCCTGCTACAGAGCTCCCCAGTTTAAGTGATCCACCAGCCCCAGCCTGTCTATCCACCACACCCTGTCTATCACATTTCTAGGAGCAGCTGTTCCAAAACCCCCTCAAGCACCCTACCCCACCCCCTTCTCCCTCCCTTTCAACAGAGAGCCTCACTTATTTTACTGAGAATATTTAGGCTGTGACCTCCCTTTTCTCACTTACTCTACACCTCAAAACTCTTCCATAATGTTCTCTCCCCTCCACCGCCTTCCTTCTCCCTTTGCTCTAGTTAGTTTCCGGAAAGAATTGGCCTTTCTCCTAATCAAGGCAATTCCTTTACTTGTGTCCTTGATCTCATTCTCTCAGGGATTTTAACTCTTTGATCATTTTCTTTTCTCTCTTCTCTCTCTCCCTCTCTCCCTCTCTCTCTCTCTCTCTCTCTCTCTCTCTCTCTCTCTCTCTCTCTCACCCCATCTCTCTCTCTCCCCTCATGTCTCTTTCTGTCTGACATTTCCCCTACAAATATGCCCAGGTTTCCCCTCTTCATTAAACTTTCACTTGGTCCTGTCATATCCAGAAACTACTATATATTCTAATATCTTCTCTTTTTTACTGCAAACTCCTGGAAAAATATTGGTTCCATTTGCTGACTCTTTTACCTCCCACTCAAATCTGAATCTTTTACAACATGGCTTCCAACTCTACCACTCAAATATAACTGCTTTTTCCAAAGTTATTAATAAATCTGGTGGCCTTTCTTAGCTTTCATTGTACTTGATTTCAGTATAGCTTTTGATCTACTAACCACCCCCTTCTCTCCTTAGCTTCCCTGTCAATGACTCTCTCCTGGATCTCTTATCCTCTATCATTTTTGCTGGATGATGTCCTGCTTCCTAAATGTGTATGTATGTATGTATGTATGCATGTATGCGTGTGGGTGTCATTTGAAGCTGTGTCTGGGATCTTGCTTTCCTTTCTTCTCTTTACTCTTCTTTTTCAACTCTCTTCCTTGGTGATATCAACTTTTTTTGAAGATGAGTCCCAAATGTATATATATCAATTTGAATCTCTTTCCTAAACTTTAGGCCCTAGGTCTACACTAGCTCATTGATTGGACCTCTCAAAACCATGAATATCCCATTGACTCTAAACATTCAGCATATCCAGAAGATTCATAGAATCATTGATTTAAGAGCTGAAAGGGACTTTCATGAGTTCACAGATAAGAAAACTGCAACCCAGTAAGGTTATATGTCTTAGCATAGAAGTAAAAGAGCTGGAATGAGAAACCAGACCTTCTGATTATCAATTAATCAAGCAACAAGCATTTATCAAGTGCCAATTTATGTACCAGCTACTTATCATCTTCCTCCCCAAGCAATTCCTTCTCCAAATGTGCTTGGGTCTTCTGGGGGCCCTACCATCCTTTCAGTTACCCAGGTATACAAACCTCAGAGTCATCCTTGATTCTTCCCTCTCCCTCACCTCTGACATCAAATACATTATCAAGTCTTACCAATTTGACCTTTACAACATCTCTTACATTCATTCCCTTTTTTCCATTCACACATCTGCTAGCCTAGTTCAGGCCCCCAACACCTCTCACCTGGATTATAGTCATAATCCCATGACTGGCTCCCCTGTAATTCAATTACATAGGTGCCAAAATCAACCATCTAAGACACAAGCAACAATGTCACCCCCTCATCAAAAATCTTCAGTGGCTCCCTATTTCCTCTAGAACACAAAATTAACCCCCAAGTCTGGACTGCACAGTTTGACTCTCATTGCCTCTCTGGACTGTTAGGTGTTTCCTAAATGCTACATTTCATCTCTTATCTCCAAAACCTTTCCCTCTTGCTTAGATTTCATTACCTCCTCACACTTGGCTCATCTTTTCCATCTTTCTAGATCAGCTCAGGTGCCACATGTCCACAAAGCCTTCCCTTAGATCTCTTCCCTTCTTCAAGTTAATCTTGTTATCTACTTGTTGCAGTAAAATGTAAGTTGCTTAACCGTTTCATTTTGTCCTACCCCTTTCATCTAGCACAGAATATGGCCTGCAGCAGGTGCTTAATAAATGTTCAACAGGGGCAGCTAGGTGTGGCAGTGGATAGAGCACCAGCCCTGGAGTCAGGAGTACCTGAGTTCTGGTCTCAGACACTTAATAATTACCTAGCTGTGTGGCCTTGGGCAAGCCACTTAACCCCATTTGCCTTGCAAAAACCTAAAAATAAATAAATAAACAGATAAACAGATAAATAAATAAATAGAAATAAATAAATGGATAGATAAATAAATGTTCAACAAATTAAATTTTCTTCTTTTCCCTTCTCCCTTCCAGGAGGAATAAAGAAAAGTAATGAAGGAAGGCCTGGTGGGACAAGAATGAGGAAGGCTGTGCTATCTGAAAGCCTGGCCAGAATGGGATTGTCAGGTAGTTTCTGTGTGAGGGTGAGCTAAGGAAATCTACCAGCAACCTGGTATGTCCTGGTGGAACTGAAGGGACCAAGACAGTTGGGACATGCAAAAGTTGTGGGTGGGTCTGTGAGCTAGTTGGTGAAGACTGACTGAGAAGGGGCTGGTTTGAGGAGAGGCAGTGCACTGGATAGGAGACTGACTCTGAGGTCAAAGGTGCTAGGTATTCATCCCACCTCTCTTAGTTATACCCTAGGGTACCCCAGGCAAATCAAGCAATCTCTCTGGGCTTCAGGTTACTCATATGTAAAATGAGGCAATTAGAGAAGAAGAGGCCCCTTCTAGCTATAAATGGGTAAGGGGAAGCAAATCCTTAGAAGAGGGAATCTAGGTGATAAATGTATTCCAGGCTAGATGGAAAAGCAGAGTGCTTAGTATCTGGGGATGTTTGGGGGTCAGATGTAATTTGGATTAAGGAAGGTGGATCTACAATGGGTTGGGGCAAGAAATATATAGGGGCTTGTTAGCTGCAGCCTGTGATGGGTATGACAAAATAAAGAAGGCAAAAATAAGGCAGAAAGGCAAAGTAGAATGGTGCGGCTGTGGCCTGGGAGTTGGGGGACCTGGTTTATCATCCCAGCTGGGTCACTGTCTCAGTTTGTGTCCTTGGGCAAATCTCTTGCTCTCTCAAGGTCTGAATTTCCTCCTTCAAAGTGTGGGGGGGAGGTGAGGTGGAATACTAAGTTTCTAAAAGTCTTTCCAGTAATATTCTCTGATTCTTCCTTTCTTTTACTCTTTTCACAGGTAGTTTTGTCAGCCCCAAGAGACTTGATGACTTTTGAGAAGAGACAACTGAAACTGTTTCCCAACCCCACTCCTCTGAATTCTTTTCTTCAGCTGTTGAGAATCTGAGACCTCTTCTTCCTGCCTTTTGAATGAATCACATTTTTTCTTGAAGCCCAGAGTAGAGGTCCCCTTTTATTCATAATTCTTACCCTTCATTCTCCCTGGGATGGTTGAAGACAGCTGGGGCTCTCCTACCTTTGTCCCCCTTCCCTTTCCTCTTCTATTCCCAACTCCCAACAACTCAAATTGGCCACGTCTCAGGTCCATCTGAAGCAGTCTCATTTTCCTGAATCAGACATTTTTGTGGGATGAAATCACCCCCAGCTAAACCAGCTAAAGCTGGGATCCTGTTGTATCAGGCCCTCCCCCTGTCCTTCCCTGCCTCTGCCACGTCTCCTTCACCTCTGGCTCATCTCAGGTCTTTATGTGTTTTTCTATTTTTTTTTTTAAGTTTTAAAGACTAATTGAGATAGAAAAGAAATTGGAGGTAAAGTAAAGAAAGAGAGAAAAAAGAAAGAGATAAAAATAGGCAGATTGTGAAACACAATAAGGCAAGAGAGTATAGGAAACTTGGGGATGTGTGGGGGGCAGCTTGATTAGACTCTGACAACCTGGAAAAGTCAGGAAAGCTTCAGATGCCATTGAGGGGAGGGAGAAGCTTCCTAAGGCCTCTTAATCATGCCTCACATTTCTAAACTCTCTGTCTACATTCCACTAGGGGAGGCAGGCTTCTCCCTAAAGTCATCAACTTGACTGACACTAGGGACTAGGGAGACCTGAACTTCTCGGAGGCCAAGGTTTATCCCCAGAATTGGCTCCCCCTGACGGTCCCAAGAAAATGTTCTGTATATTGGACCACCTAGATAGCTCATGGAGTATCAGAGCTAGCAGGGACCTTGAAGCAGAGAAAGTTATAGCTGGAAGAGGCCTTTAGCATAATGAACAATTATGACCTTTGAAGAAAAGTACAATTATGAAAGCAGAGGATAATATAGAGCCAAATGATGTTGTTCAACAACTTCATTTTATGGATGATGAAAATGAGAGAGAGAAGTGACTTTCCAAGGACATACAATCAAGGATAAAGCTACAATTAGAACCCTGATCTCTGATTTGAACAGTGATAGTTCTCTTTATACTAAATCACATTGCTTTTCTCTAAGACACTGATGTGACTTGTTTTCCAATTTAAGAGTGAAAGCATAATGTACACAAGTTTCTTAGGAAATAGTCTTAAATTCAACAGTTGTGTTGATAGAGCTGGTCTGGAAAAGATCAAGGAAAGGCCCATGACTTGGGTGGAATGATAGGTTTGGAGCTTCTTCCTAATCCAACCAAAGAGCAAAGGATGAGCAGGATTATTTATTTTCTCATGACCAATGTTTATCTTATCTGATCTGAGGAGTATGGTTGCCCTCCTTTTTTTTTTTTTTTGCAAGACAAATGGGGTTAAGTGGCTTGCCCAAGGCCACACAGCTAGGTAATTATTAAGTGTCTGGGATCAGATTTGAACTCAGGTACTCCTAACTCCAGGGCCTGTGCTTTATCCACTTCGCCACCTAGCTGCCCCCCCCAATGTTTATCTTTATCAAAGTCTTCTTCCCCTCTGCAAGATACACAGATGAATGTACTAACTCACATTCATATAGCACTTTCAAAGCTATTCCCTCACAACAACCCGTGTGGTAGATAGTGTGATTATTATTAGTGTTACCCCCACATTACAGATGAGGAAACCAAAGATCATAAAGAGACTGAGATGTTCAAGGTCACCCAGGCAGTAAAAGTGTTGGAGCCAGGGTATAAGTCGAGTCTTCTTGTATAGTGGCATTCGACCATGCCAATTGGGAATAAAACAGTTATTGCCACCCTTAAGAATCTAAGACTGGAGTGAATCACACAAGAATGAAAGATAAATAAAACAATACAATATAAAGCAAAATGAGTGTCTATGGTTTCCAGAGGGAAGGATTCCTGTGGTTGTAGTGACCAGGAAGCGGTGGGATGGGAAGACTTGTTGGAGCATACGGTGTTAGAGGTGATCCTTCAAGTTTGCCTAAATCTGGCTGAGCAACTGATTCTGTTTCCATATTAGGCTCTTTTCCCTCACCCCACAGTATGGACTATATCTTTCACTTGCCTGTCATTTGGGTCTTAGCACCAAAGGGGGAGGATGGTGAGGAGTTTGCACCTGTTCAGAAAAGGGGAAGCTAATTAAAATCACCAAGAGAAGATATTCAGCTTGCATTTCCTCAGTCTTGAAGAAAGAGCTCTCTCCCTAGAACCAGCCTCCTATGGTGCCTCCTACAGTGCCTCCAGTAAGGACCAGGATGCCCAAAAGGGTCAAGGGGCTAGAGGTGGGAGGCTAAGGAGATCAGAAAAATGAACCCCTAAACAGCTATCTGTTGGTAGTGACAGCAAGACCATAGGTCAGAATGTTAGACCTGTTAGAATGTTAGAATCCAATTCCCTTATTTTCCAGAGGAAGAAACTGAACGCCTCAGAGGGGAAGTTACTTGCTCAAACTCAGAGGCGGAGGTAGACAGGAACCCAGGCCTTCTGCCTCCAAGTCCAGTGATGTATCCCTACCCTATACTTCCTCAACTCTAAATTCTCTTCCTATTCTAACATTCTGATCTAAGATCCCTTCCAACTCAAATTATTTTATGTCTTTTGTTACAATGTTCCCTTTAACCCCAACATTTCATGTTCTAAGAGACCTCTTTCTAGCTCTAACATTCTAAATAAAGGTTCATTCTGTGGGCTGCAACCTCTAACTCTGGTTACTCATTGAGCAGCTTCAGAAGGAAGCTTTTTGGCTTGACTAATTTTCTTATTCCTGGGCATGAGATTCTCAGTTCAGAACCCTCTTTTCATTTCTCAGTCCCAGCCTGGCCTAAATTCAACCACAGGCTCTAACCTTAGAGAATCTAAGCTCTGAATCACTCTCCATCAAGACTGGTTAAGTAGAATTCCCAGGAGCTAACTAACTAGGGGCATTAACTGCCAAGGAGGACCCGAAGTTTAGAACCTGAGGGCAGAGAGTTTGGAAAGAAACAAGCCTACCGTTGCTCAAAGACCTCCTCAGACACACCCTGGCCTTTCCCCAAGGCAACTGCAGCCTTGGTTCCAACCTGCCCCTCTCTGAGGCCCCATCTCAGAGTTAGAGGTGGAATCACCAAATCCTCCAATGTTACAGTTGGAAGGGGCCTAGAAATCTAGTCTAATTATGGGTGTGGTGTATTGCACGCTGCCAAACTCTCCTGATACGTTGGTTAGTTTTCCTCTTTGTTAAAAAAGGATGGCTTGGGGTGGTGATACTAAGGAATGGAGGAGGGGTACTTTTAGGTATGAGAAGGAAAAGAAAGAGAATGGGAAAAAAAGAAGGAAAAAAAGGAAAAAGTAGAAAGGAAGGAAGGAAGAAAGAAAGAGGAAGAGAAAAGGAAGAAAGGAAAAAATGGAAAGGGCGAAAGAAAAAAGAAAGGAAGAAATATATATACATATATATACATACATATATATACATATATATATATATATATATATATATATATATATATACATATACATATGTAAATCTCCTAGAAGTGCTTTTTAAACTTGAAAACACCAGCACAAAACATAGCCCAAATGTAGGCCCCTTACTGGAGGGCTCAGGACTAAAGGGCTTTATTTTCCTAACATCTCCACTGACCCCTGGGGTAAGGGAGCCCCTCACTGATGAGGAAGGCAACCTGATCACTGTAGTCTTCCTCTTCTGAACTCCTATGCCAATCAAACTAGGGCTCCATTAAATAATTTTTTTTAGTTGTTTTTTTTTTTGGCAAGGCAAACGGGGTTAAGTGGCTTGCCCAAGGCCACACAGCTAGGTAATTATTATTAAGTGTCTGAGGCTGGATTTGAACTCAGGTACTCCTGACTCTAGGGCCAGTGCTCTATCCAATGCACCACCTAGCTGCCCCTGATTAAATATTTTTTTTAAAAATGGTTCTTCAGTTGTACAGTGTGTAAGATGGTCCAGTCAACTAAATGGGCAGTTCCTTAGAGAAAAGGTCTAGACTAGAGACTAGTCCTAGTCATGGAAAGGAGCCCAGGAATATGGATCTGCCATTGATATATGTGTGACCTTAGGCAAAAGGAATAACCTGGGCCTTAATTTCCCCACCAGGAAAAGGAAGGAGGATGTCAGCAAGCATTTAAGTGCCTCTTGTATATCAGACCCTGTTTTCTATGCCTAGAAAGCTCATAATTTAATGGAGTAAAACAACCATAGCCATGCTCCAGCTGGCAGGAGACTTTAGGCCAGTGAGTTGCTCCCACAGTTCAGATCTAAGGTGAAAGTAAAATGGCTCTAGAGGAGTCCCACCAACTTCTTTTACATTTCAGAGAAATTATGATAGCTTACTGTGATATGTCTTAAATGTTAAGGTTCACTAATGTGTTTTATATTTTTTTATTGTGGTAAAGGAAATAAATAGTTGCCTTGTGAGGGATGTGAGGTGGGGGAATGAAGGTTTGAACAAAATAATGTTTAAGGTCCTGCATTTGAATAGTCTAGTTATAGGTTCCCTGACTGCTCTAACCATCTACAATTCCATGGGGGTATACAGGTAACTTACTGCTGAATAGCTGGGACAATACCTGGAAATCAGCCCACCCCTGAGCTACCTGGAGCCCCTGTCTGGGGTCACTCTCCTCCCACAGAGAGGCCCAAGACTTCTTCCCCTCCAGGCAAAACCCAAGGAGGGCTTCTCCCCAGGGGCTTGGCATAACCTACAGGAGGGAGAATTGTGCTCATTGTGTCTCCTGAGTCAGCAAGGTCCCAGCCAAATTGCTTGAAAAGCTCTCTGTCCATCAGTCATGTTTTCTCTTAGCCTAGGTTTTTCCCTAAGGGAGTATAGATTCCTCCAGTATTCCTAAACTCTGAGCTCTCAGCAGGGGTGGCCATACTAAACTAATCCAAAGAGGGGGACAGACTTAGGTCTAGAGACAGCCTGTCTCCTCCTCATTCCCCCCTCCTGACTCAGGGAAAACCTGAATCAGCTGCCCCATCCCATGGGACCCTGGACACAGCTGCAGCTCCCATTCTCATTGACCTGTCCCTTGGGCAAAAGGGTTGTGGAAACAAAGAGGCTGTTTGCCAAGAACATGAGGCTCTCCAGGGGAAAGACTACAAGTGGTTATTCTTGGGATGGAGCCTCAGAGTCAAGGTTGTTACTATTTTCCTGCTCTGTCTTCAGACAGCCTAATCCATGGGCTCTTAAGGACCATGTGGCACAATTTCATATCAAAAGCGACCTTTATTTTAGATCCCTTTATTTTACATGTGGGAAAAACTAAGGTTCAGAGAGTAGAAATATCTTACCCAATTGGAATCCCAAAGTCTTGACTTCTAGTTCCAATTCTTTCCATTATACACAGCCTCCTAAGATATTTTACCTTTTAAGGGCTTAGATAACAAAAAGATGAAAAAGATAATAGCAAAGACACACAGACACAACTCAGGCCTAGTTGTGATGCCTTGGCATAATAAAAATAGAACTAGATCCTCATCTTCAATATCATAAAAGACTTAGAATTTGGATTTGAATTCTAGCTCTTTGTTCTTACATATGACACCTCTCTGTGCCTCTGAACCTCTCTGAACTTCCAGTTTCCTCTTTACTTCAAATGAATATATTGGGCTAGATAGCTTTGAATTTTAAATCCTCTGTGAAGTTATAACTAGGCTCTGGCCCGGGGTGATAAAACTAAGACAACTGGGTGACCCTGAGGACAGAATGCTGTACCTGAAAATGGAAAGACTTGAGTACAAATCTTGCCTCAAACACTTTACTGGTTATGTGACCTGAGGCAAGTCACTTAACTTCTGCCCACTTTCTCTTATATAAAATGAGGATAATAATGCCATCCACTTCCTAGAGTTGGAAGGATTAAATGAGATATTTGTAAAGTGCTTTGTAAATCTTAAAGTACAGCTTATAAAATGCTATAATGATTTAATAATAGAGGAATATGTTGTATTCACTAGTAGCATTTCTTAAGACTACTGACCCCAAGCTTTAGTTCTCTACCCACCCCTACAGGGGTCACAACCCCCACTCTCCCTTGCCTGGGTCCTTTGGAGGTTGAGGGAGGCCACTGTAGCTGGGTCTTCTTCTATTGATATACCTCTCTGCTTCTTCTGGTTTTTCATATTCATATTCATTTGAGCCAGAGGGTACAGGCTAAGTTTCCCCTGTACAGGTAAACTACATCCAACTGGGAGAAATTATGAAAGTTATTGGTGGTACAATGAAAATGAAAGCTGGGATGTCTGAAGTGAGGCCATGAGGCCTTCTCAAATCCCAGATAAACTCCTACTTTGACCCAGTCCAACCTGCTTCCTTTACGCTGAAACCTCTTTCTGACTGAGCTACCTTTCCTTTTGTGGTACTGGTATATTTTTTAATCTTATCTTCTAGGTTAAAATAGGGTCTTGCTCTCAGATGAGTGGGATCATAGGATCACAGGTCATAAAATCATAGGATCACATTCTGAGAGATGAAAGGGACCTCAGAAGTGATCTCACCTAACTTCTTCATTTTACAGTTGAAGAACAAGGCCCAGGGAGATTGAAAAACTTACTACCACTGGACAACTTGTACCAATCTTGAGATGATAATAAATCACTGGCTTAAAAATTTATATTCTAATAACCCAAAGTATCTGCATTTTTTAATGGAAGGTACCAGAAATGAAGGGAGAAAAGGGGCAGAGTTTTCCTCAGAATTGTTTGAACAGCGAAGGACTTTAGGACAAAGAATAAAACATGTTGATCATTTGGTCCAATCCCCTCATTTTATAAATCTGCCAAATGGGTACTGATATCTCACCAAAGATCAAAGGGGGATTCAATGGGAGACTGAAAGAAATCAAAAGGTTACCTTAATCATGGAGGTGAATGGAAAAACCTGTGGTCTAATATAATAGGGAAGGATATCTGAAAGAGGCTTAAGGGAAGAGAAGTTCTTGGTTAAAGTCTAGAAAGAATACTGTACTTCATCTTTTTTATTCAACACTATTCTTTTTTTTTTAGGTTTTTGCAAGGCAAATGGGGTTAAATGGCTTGCCCAAGGCCACACAGTTAGGTAATTATTAAGTGTCTGAGACCAGATTTGAACCCAGGTACTCCTGACTCCAAGGCAGGTGCTTTATCCACTATACCACCTAGCTGCCCCTCAACACTATTCTTTACTATGCACTTTCATATTCATTGCCTCATTTGATCCTAAGAGCCAGGATAATTTTCTCTCTCAGATGAAAAAACTGAGGTTAAATAACCTATTAAATATCTATTGCTAGTGAATGGAAGTCGAGCCTAGAATCAAACAAATATTTAAAAATTATTAACAAATTTAAATTTCCTTTAGATTAATAATTGAAATTATTAATAAATATTAAATACCCTCTGGTTCTAGGCACTGCAGATATGAAGACAAAAGCAAAACAGTCTCTGCTGACAATTTGCAAGCCAGCCTATGAGTTTCCTGCTTCTTGGTACAGGACTATTTTCTACCTGATTGCTTCTGTTGTATAGGGCATCCACAAATGGTCTTAGCCTGTTTGAGTTTCTGTTCTTAGAGAATGATTCCTAGGTCTTCCATTCATGTCTAGATTTCCCATCTGGAAAATGGGCATATACTACAATACTCTGAGCCCATAGGACACTCATTAAGTCAGAAATCTTATGAGAATTTTCTATTGGAGAAAAGAATTTAGTTCGGTGTAACAATTTTTAATATCTAATAATAGTTGTGATACTTTCTTACTGTTGTGTAAGTCTTCATTTCCTTCTCTGTAAAAGGGAAGAATTAGTTACTCTCTAAGGCCTTTTCCAGCTCTAACATTCTATGTTCTTTGTTTTAAGGTCTTTCCCAGCTCTAATAATCTACATTTCTTTTTTGGTAGAGTATCAGAATTGAAGATTTATTTTGCATGAGTGAAGAACAATGGGATGCTACCTTCACCAAAAGGCTTTTTTTCTGCCTTAGGGGCTGAGAAACATGTTGAGATTAGTCTCAACAATACCTCAGAACTCCCAAGTTTCCCACATGCTGACCACTGAAAATACCTCAAGCCACAGAGGAAGGAAAGAATAGATAAATAAATATAGTAAGCTGCTGCCTAGTTTTAGGATTACTGGGATCATGAGAAAGTCCTTAAGCATCCCTCATATTAACCCTACCTTCCCTCCTCCAGTCTCTGCCAACATCTATTTCCCCATTTAGCTTAAAGTCTGGTACCTAAAAAGATTTCCACCAGATATCTCAATTTGTATGATGTTTAGATACTTTCTGAGTCTGTATCTGAAAAGGATTATTAAATTTTTATAGCATTTTATATGCTATACTTTAAGACTTACAAAGCACTTCTAATTTTCTCCTTCCAACTCTAGGAAGTGGATGGTATTATTGTTATTATCCTCATTTTATATGAGAAAATGGGCAGATGTTAAGTGACTAGCCTTGGATCACATAACCAGTAAGTGTTTGGGGCAAGATTTGTACTTAAGTCTTCCCATTTTTAGGAGTCACCCAATTGTCTTAGTAAGTGGTTATCAAAAGAAAAAGGAAGACAAAATTGAGAGTTTGGAACACATGAGAGATAACCTTGAATGGCTGAAGAACAATTAGGAATCAAGAAACCTTAAATTAACATTGAGCCTTTTAATATTTGGTTCACCTCTTTATGACAGAGTTGGAAGGAATTTCAGGTATCTTTAAGTTCAACACTTCTATTTTATAAAGTAATGTAGGCCCAGAGAGTCACAAAAGTAGTTGGTGGAAGGACCATATCTTTCAGGAGGAATTGCATTTTAACTGGGGAAAGTCACAAAACCACAGGGTTTTTTGATTTGGAATGAATCTTAGGGATCATCTCAAACCTTAACCTTGAGTCTACAAACTTAAAAAGTTATATATTTTGATAATTGTACTGCAATAGAATCAATTTTCTATATAATCCTATGTCTTTTAAACATCATTCTGAGATGGCTTCACCAGTCTGCCAAAAAGGTCCATGAAACAGAAAAGGTTAAGAACCATGATCTAAACAAGTGAGTTTCATTATACTGATGAGAAAAATGAGACCCAGAGAGGATCCAGATCTTTTGACTCCTTGTCTAGTTGTTTTCCCCCATTTTGCATTTATCACCCAATCCAAAGGACTAAAGTTCTAGTGATGAAGATTTCAGACACTATGAAATGGAAGTTTTGAGTCAAGACTTCCCAGAGCCCCTCAAAACCATGCTGCCTGTGCAAGAGTCCAGTCACAGAGATGGGCACAAAGTAAGCACTCAGCAAACTTGTTGACTGAGAGCCTAGTTGGCCAGGGACCCTTCCAGCACCAGTCCTAGCCTGGGAAGGGAGCTCTTCACCAGGTTGGCAGTGAATTTGCTGTGCAAAAGGTATTCAAGCCAGCCAGCTACCTCCTTGCATTTATTTGGACTTACTTTTCTTTCCTCCCCATCAGCTTTCAAAAAACAGCTGAATGGCTTCAGTCTTCAGACCTATTCCTGGCCAACACCTCCCCCACCCACACACCTCCCCCTGCACTCACACTGAAGCCAAACTGCAGAAGGACAGAGAATGGAGCCATGGGGACCAGCTGTGTTTCCCTCCCTCTCTGGCCTCTGACTGTTCTGACCCTTCCCTCCTTCAAGGGGAGGGGATGGTTGATTTAGGCCAACTCACCAATCTTCCCACTCTCTACCCCAAACAGACACACACACAAAAAAAATTACATGGGTCCCTGGGTGGTAGGGTGAACAAAACACTGGCTTGGGAGTCAAAAGACTTTGTTGGACACTAAGCCTCTGTGTGACTGTGCAAATCACTTTCCAATTCTCAATGACCTCCTCTAGAAAATGAGAGAGGGCTATATTCATGGATTACATGAGTGCTTTCATTCTGTTCTATTTTCTAAAAGCTAAGGCTTCTTCTCCCTCTGTTTTATGTTCTAAGGTTCCTTCTACATTCTTTGTTCTAAGATCCTTTCCAGCTGCAAAATTCTGTTTTAAGGTCTTTTCTAACTCTGATAATCAAGGAGTCTATGGTGGGGAGAAGAAAAGGGTGTTGTCTAAGTCCTTGTGCCTAAAATTAAAACTATTTTGCTTAACAGTTCTAGTTCTATCAATGTTCAGAGCAATTAGACAAGTCAGAGATTGTTATCCTTATTTTGCAGATGAGGTCAACGTTAGAGGGTGTGACTTGCCCAAGGTGATAGCTACTAAGGAAGAGTGGGAGTCAATTTTCACACCAATGTTTCCAGAATTTCTCCCTTTCCTAATCATAGGATCACAGCTTTGGTGGCTAGAAAGGGCATTATCGACCATCTAGACCATAGATAGACATGAGGAGGTCCTAAAAGTCCTTGCCCAAGGTCACAAAGTGGTAAGACTCAAACCCAAAGCTCTTTCTACCATGAGAGTCTTGGAGTCACAATCTCATTGGTAAGAGGTCTGCAGCCCATCAAATCAGGCTTTAACTCTGATTTTCCCTATTCTCCCCCAAAGACTTTTCAGCCCCAACACTTTTAGTGATCACTGACTTCTCAGGAAGCTTCATCTGAAAAACTCCTTTTAAAATGGAAGTACTTGAGGGTCTTAACTGGTGCTTGGTAGCCCCCCCCCCCCAGCTTTCAATCTATATCTAGTAATTAGGCCAGAAAAGCCAAGGCCACATACCTCTAGCTATCTTTTCTATCCATACTAAGCTTCCAGTATCAGAAGCAGTCCAGGGTCACATTGCCTCCCATTTCCCACAAGTGGGTGAGGCACATTTCATTGGTGAAACCATCTCAGACTCCAAGGGCAAGGGGCTGGGACAAGCAGCTCCAAATGGAAGGATACTCCCCAGAAATTATAGGCCCAGCATGACAGGCAAGTAGTTTTAATTGGGAGAGTGGTAATGGGTGAGGACTGAGATATAAAGAACTACCTCCTTTCTTCCTCTTTTCAAAACCACTCAAGCCCAAGGTTCGTCAGCAAATGGAGGAGGAAGGATGTGTCCAAGCTCGGTCCCCTTCACTCTGCTTGCTGGAATACCAAGTAAAGAAGGTGGTTTCCTCTTTCTAAATCCAGGGAAGTCCTGGCACAGAGAGGGTCAGTCCCTGGCCAAACAGTGGCTGAGCACAGTTCAGCTGATGGAGAGCTGGCAAAAGATTTGCCACATCACACAAGAGTGTCATTCTACACAAGATCCATGCAAATACTAGACACAACTGTATATGACTCAGATTCTATTCCAAGCTTTGAGTCATCAGGAGCCATCTCCTATCGAAAAGGAGAGGTGAAATAATAATGAACTTAAATCAATACAAACTAAACAAAAGCATTTTTATGAAGCAGTTGTACAGTAGCCAAAGATTCAATATATTTCTCCAGAAGAAAAAGGTTAAAAAGTACCTAGAGGGTTGGTTGTCAAATGGGGAAGGGAAAGATCAGTAATTTAGGAGGGCTTTGTGTCACAAGGTGTTGCCTAGAGGACATATGGCAGAACAGTCAAGTTTATTCTTGAATTCTGCAGGATCAGGAAAGGTCCTCTTCATCTCATGGCTCATAGAGGGTAAGGGATATTTCATTTTTGTCTTTGCCTCTAGCATCTAGAATTGCAACTACCCTTTACTGGACAATCTACTATTTATTGAATGAATGCATTTTGACAAGGTTATTCTACTGGCAGGTCAGTAGAACCTATATTCTTCAGCTACACATTTGACAAAGTTTCTCCATATATCTGAGGACAGCATGAGACGGTACGGGTGGATTAAGAACTATTGTATATACAACCCCAGTTCATGGTTAATACTCAGTAGCAAATAGATATTAACTTGGAGGGAGGTCTCTAGTGGAGTGTCTCAGGGATTCTCATGGGCCCTGTTCTAGTCAATATTTTTGGAAATTCCTTGAATGAAAAGAGAGGTGGCTCACTTATTTAGATGACAAAGCTGGGATGGATAGTTTAACAAGGTAGATGAGTCAGGATCCAAAAATATCTGTACAAGTTAGAGCAATGAGATAAAACTAATATGACTAATATTAAAAGGGGTAATAATAATAATAATAATACAGATGTTTATATGGTATTTTCAAGCTTGCAAAGCACTTAACACATTATCTCATCTAAGCCTCCCCACAACCCTGAGGTAGGCACTTCAGGTATTATCACTATTTTAATGGTGTGGAGGTTGAGTTTCAGAGAAGTGAAAGCAACTTATCCATGGGGTATGACTACCAGTGTCAGAGGCAAGATTTGAACCTAAGCCTTCCTGACTGAAAGGCTTAGGTTCAATCTCTATCCACTCCATACTGATTGCAAAGGCCTACAGTTGGGCTTAAATGTCAACTGTGTAAGTACAGAATCGCTCTACAATAGTATATGTGAATTAAAAAAAATGGGGAAGAGAGTGAATTTGATTTCAAGTTCTCTATGAACCAATAAAGTATGACAGAGCGAATTAAAAAGTCCAGTGCAACCTTGGAAACCTGTTCAGTGAGGGAGATGACTATATCTGGAGTCCTATGTTCATTCTGATGAACATTTTAGGAAAGTCACGGACAAACTGAGCAAGAGGAGTGTAAGGGGTCTCAAAATCATGCCAAGAGTGGAAGGAACCAGGAATGTTAGCCTAGAAGAGAAAGCCTTGTAGAAACTTTTATAGAACTGGATTCAAAGTACTTTAAGAGCTGTCATTTAGAAGAATGGCCCCAGAAGATAGAATGGATGAAGTAGGACCAGAAAGTTGCAGGAGATTTTAGTTTGATATAAGAGAAAAAATATTTCTACCAAAGGTACCTAAAAGTGGAATACACTGCTTTGGAACAGTGAACTCATTGGAAGTTTTCAAGTAAAAACAGATTACTATTTGTTAAGGACATGGGAAAAAGGATTCTTGTTCACATATATATTTGTCTTTTGAGTTTCCTCCCAACTCTGAGGCTCTTTTTTTCCTATGACATGAGAGAGGGGGAGTAGTAGCTAGAGCTGGTTGGAGTTGGATGAATAAATAACAAAAGATAAAATAGATAATTGAGATGACATGAAACTGAAAGCTTATGCATAAACAAAACTAATGCATCTAGGATAAGAATGAATGTGGCCAAATATGGGGAAAAATAGTTGGTATCAAATTTATTAAGATAATAGTGAACTGGGCACTCCCCTAATGTTCTAACTCATATTATGGAGGTTGTGCCCTCTTCTTGAGAAGAGAAAATAAAACTCCTTTTTGTTTTCCCACCAAAGAAAAAAGATAATAGTGAACTGAAATACATAGTTCACTAAAAGACAGTGTAGTTTCTTGAAACTGCATTAAAACTTTTTAAGCCACCATATAAAAAACCAAAAGCCATTTCCCAATGGATATATGGTCAAAGGAGGGGAACAAATAGTTCTCAAAAGACTCACCAGCTATTAATAGTCATGTTTTTGGGGAAAAGCTTTGAAATATTAATAAAAAAATGTAAATCAAACATCTCCTGATTTCACTCTATATCCAATCAATTGGCAAAGATGAAGAAAGATGGGAATAGTCAGAGAGGTTGTAGGAATAAAAGTACACTAACGCATTTAATACAATCATTTTGAAAAGTATTTTGGAATTATGCAAAGTGACTTTCAATCTCTTTGACCTAGAGATTTTTCTTTCTGGGAAAATACTCCAAGGAGGTCACAGATAAAAAGAAAATCTCTACAAACACCAAAATATTTATAATAGCACTTTTTTGTGATTGTAAGAACTAGAAATAAAGCAGATGTCCAATGAATGGGCATAGTTAAACCAATTATGATGCATGAATTAATGTAATATTTCTAGGTTGTAAGAAATGATGAATATGATAAATAAAATGAAGCATGAAAAAATTTAATTGATGCAAAATGAAATAAACAGAGCTAAGAAAACATATACAATGACTATCACATTACAAATGGGAAGAATAATAAAAAACAATTGAAAGTAATTGTTGGATGGCCTGTCCAGGACCATAGGGCCGGGTGGATGCTAGGCCTAAGGGCTGGTATGGGGGCTCGGGCCTCTTGGCCCCAGGACCAGGGATCAGTCTGCTGCGCTACTCAGCTACCCTACAGCAGAGACAGAGTGAAAGGAGAGAGAAAATATAGTATGTGGTAGTGGAGAAGTGAGAATGGAGGGAGTTAAGATCAGCAATGGCAACAGTGGAAAAATATGGAAGTAACTTTTGTGATGGACTTATCATAAAGAATGTGATCCACCTGCCACAGAGCTAGTGGTGTTGGAACACAGACTGAAGCACATTTATTATTATTATTTTGGGGGGGGTGCAGGGCAAATGGGGCTGGGTAGACTTCCTGGGGCCTCACAGCTGGGTGATTGTTGGGTATCTGAGGCTGGATTTGGACCCAGGTGCTCCTGGTTCAAGGGCCAGTGCTCTGCCACCCAGTCACCCCTACTATTATTACTATTTTATTTTGGGTCTTTTTTTGGGGGGGAGTTGTAGGGCAATGAAGTTGGGGTGGCTTGCACAGCTGGGTGATTGTTGAATGTCTGGGGCTGGATTTAGGTTCGGGTGCTCCTGACTCCAGAGCTGGTGCTCCGTCCACTGTGCCACCTAGCCATACCTACTATTATTATTATTTTTTAATTTTAATTTTTTTCTCTTCTTTACTTTATCGCTCATGCGGGTCTATATTTTGGGGGGAGGAGGTATTATCTTTACTCTTGAACAAGAATATTTTAGTAATGTATAAAAAACATTATTTGTACAAAATAAGAATAAATAAATTTTTAAAAAATAAAGTAATTATTATAAAATTACAAAGAACAAGCATGGCCCCCAAGTCAGAGGTGAGTTTTGCAGCAGGGAGAATATCATGGTGTGGAACACCATATATGATTTCAGATTTTTTCCAATATATTGATCACTTTACTGATTTCCTTCTCATGTCTTTTTTTAAAAATAATACTTTATTATATAGGACAGCTTTATTATGGGAATAAAGGAAAAGATGTAGGGGGAAATTTAGGCAAGATCAATAAAAACTGATTTAAAAGATTAGATAAATACATTCTTAAGTTATGTAACCTGGTGAGATGTTTGATGTAGGTTGACTCCTTTGCATAGGGAAGCTACAAAAGGAACCACACAGTTCTTCTAGTTAAATGTCATTAAACATTTATCAAGAGATGGGACTAAAACAGTCATGTCTAACTAAACCAACTAACTAATTAACTGCTTTACTTTTCTAGGCCATAATTTTCCCACCTAAGCTGCTCATAATAGACAGAACCTTGGAAGAAAAAGACATTGGTTCTACGGTCAGAGGATATAAGTTCAAATCCCATCTCTGACATTATCTGTGTGATCTTCAACAAGACACAACTTCCCTGGGCTTAAGTGTCTTCAACTATAAAATGAAGGATTAAGCGAGATGGTCTATGAGCTCCCTTCCAACTCCTGATGCTCTAAAAATGAGGGGGTTGAAAAAGATATGAGGGTGGGTTTAGGGTGAAAGGACCTATAAAGAAGAAACGGATTCAATGAAATCTCTAGAAGCCATTCCAGCTCTAAAGGAACACAACTGCTTGATCTATTTTCTCTCTCTAGCTTAGAGGTTAGAAAACCAAGCTTATGTTGGTTACAGAAATGACCATGACCCACCCAGGACCTAGGTGATGGGAAACCAGACCCTTCATCAAGGGACAGATGGAGCAGAGGGGCTGAGGGTAATGGATCAAGCAAAGGATCTCGAATGACCACCAGCTGGGAAAGCCAAGGCCACTGTCTTCTCTATCCCAAGATACCTCCTAAATGAACCAGGTACCCTAGTCAGCCAAATGGAAAAATACCACCAGCTATGCAGATAAGTCTCTGAAACAACTGTTCTTCAAGGACCTCTGGAAACTTCTTTGGGGTTAAGCTGAAGGATCCTGCCCCCTGGTGACCAAGAGAAGGACTATTAGGTGGAAAAAAGATCTGGCTTATTCTACTTGATCCCAGAAGGGTACTGACTAAAAGGTGAAGTTAAAAAGAGACATATTTCAACTCCAAGGAAGGAGAATTTGCTACAATCTAAACTGTTCAACAATGGAATGAGTCACCATGAATGGAAATGTTCGAGCAGAGGATGGATTATCACTTGGAGATGTTATAGGAAGGATTTTTCCTTAGATTTGGAGGTTACAATAAATGCTCTCTGGTTTCCCCTTCCAAAACTCTGGATTCTTTGAAGAACATAAGGGCTGAAGACTTAAGGTACTTAAAAATAATGCAGAAGCCAGGGAAAAACTGTAACAGTTCTTCAAGGCTGTTTAAAACCCTGACTATCCTGGCCCACAATTTCACTACTCTGTACTCCAATATTTATAACCTATAATACTCAGTAGTGTTTATTTATAGTATTTATTTACTTTGAATTTTTATCTTATTGACTTGACTGTATGCCTACTTTTGCTTCAAATATGACTTACATAAACTCAAATGTGGTTTTTTTAATCAGTAAATATCTATATTATTCTCCTTTCCAAAAAGTCTGGGATAATAGTATTTCAGTTTTTGTAAGCTCCTGGAAGACAGAGATTATCACCATCTCATTCTGTCTCCTCCTTATCCCCAATCCCTGGTACCGAGTATAGGACTCCATATAGGTGGTACTTAATCTCAGCTGATCTACTTGCTTCCAAAGGGATGGCTCTATAATGGACCTCCATGCATGGAGAGAAACCTCCCCTCCCTGGCTGTCTTTTATCTTAAGAGGGATATATTCCCCTCATACTGGGGAGATCTCATCAATATGAGAAGGCTCCTAAAAGTCCAGTAGGAGACTCACTGAAATGGAGTTTGTGAAAAGGTCTAGTCAAGTTTCCTAAATTTGGCTCATTGGGCATGAGGGACAGTTCAGAATGCTCTGGAGCCTACTTCGCCAGGACAATGTCAGGGAGCCACTAGCTCCTTTTTGCATGACTTTGAACAGCTGTCAAACTACAAGAACTCAGCTCTCCAGCCTGCATGTTATGTTATTCTTTGTGGGTTCTGGTTTTAGAAACAATTCTACAATTGGGTTATACAATCCAACCCAAGGCACCATCAAGGGCAGCTAGGTGGTGCAGTGGATAGAGCATCATCCCTGGAATAGGGAGGATCTGTGTGCAAATTTGGTCTCAGATAGGTATTAGCCCTGAGACCCTGAGCCAGTCATATAATCCCCAACTGCTTCCAAAGGAAAAAAGAATGATTTGACTTTTATTGACTGCTGGTTGCAATGAAGTCCTTCAAACAAGGGCAAAAATCACTTCTCCACATTTCCCCCAAAACTCCTTTCTGAAAGACTGCTCCTTGCTAACTCCTTGCTCTCACTGGGAAGGAAAGGGCTGCCTTAATGCAGAGGCCACATGAGGGGAATCTGGTATCCTGGGATAGAAGAGACCTTGACCATGAATTCTCTCTTCCCTCTCTACTTTCTGCTTCCTCCCCCCACATCTCCCCACTGCTGGCTGAATGACTGGACAGAATTGCATGGCAGAGGGCCTGAAATCCCATCATTTCTGTTGCTGGGGCAGTCTGTGGGGAATCAAAGATGCAAAGAACTCTTTTCCAGAAAAAAAAAACAGCTCCATTTTATTAGAGGGTGGCAAAGAAAGAGGGATAGTGAGCCGAAGGGCTTCCCTGGAACTCTGTGGGCTCCCAGTCACTGATGCGCTCTTTCCTCTCTTTCCTTTCCACTCCCAGGTCTCCCCTCCTTCCCACATCTGGCCAGAATGGGAATGGATCCTGGGGAGCCTGCCATTTCGGGCTCCTGCAAGGAGGAAGGAGAGGGAAAGTTAGGCAGGACAGGGGCTCCCTCTGCTGTAGGCAAGGCGACATAGCCGGATGCTCTCCCCCTCCCCCCTCCCTCATCTTCTTATACAGATATTTACTCATTAGTTCAACCAATAAATACTTACTGAGGCTTCTCAGTAAGAATTCTCTTGGGCATTGGGGAGATAAGAAGGGTAGGGTACAAACCAGACCTCCAAGGGGATAATGTGGGAGAATCTTGGACCAGGGAACAAAACACTGGGTCTACAAATTCTACAAATACTTTCTCCCCCTCCCTCCCTCATACATATATATATATATATATATATATATATATATATATATATATATATATATATATATATATATGATATGTATATATATATGTATATATGTGTATATGTATATGTATATATATATGTATATATATATATAAAATAGGTAGATAGATATACCTACTATATGAAAAATACTATTCAATACTGTAGACAGTTAAGCTTAGTTCTATAACTAAGCAGAAATCTAATCCAAACCCTTCACCTTATCCTTTTTATAAGCTTATGAGGTTAGCTACATGGCCCAATGGATAAAACACAGGACTTGGAATCAAAAAGATCTGAGTTCAGATCTCATCTCAGACACCAGATGGGTGAAATCACTTTAATCTTTCTCTGTGCCTCAATTTCCTTCCCTGTAAAATGGAGATAATAGCTACTGCCTCCAAGGCTTGTTAAACGATCAAACTACAAGAACCCAGCTCCCTGTCCCACATACTATGTTATTCTCTGTGGTTTCTGGTTTTAGAAGATACTTTGCAAAACACTTTGGAAATTTTAAAGTGCTATGTAAATGTTAATCATGATGGAATTCTCCATAAACCAAAAGTACTCATTCCACTATCTTCACAGAAGCTAACATTAAACTAAGCAGAAAACAATCTCCAGGATGAGCTTTTGTCTTTTTCAAGATGGATGTCTCCTAGGGCTAGTATAGAAATGTGCTGCATGATTTCATATGTATAATCTATATCAAATTGCAAGGCAGGGGAGAAGGAGAGAGAAAACATGCAGCTCAAAATAAAAAAAATTTCAAATTTTTATATGTAATTGAGAAAAAAAATAAATTGTTAAGTGTGTTAAGAATGTTAAGTGTGTCCTAATCCATGCTTCTGTCACTTCACAACTCTCTTAAGAATTCTCTAAAACAAGGGGCCCAAAGAGGTGGTGGAGACAAGACTCACAAGGTTACTATTCTCACCATGGAGCATCAGGAAGCTCTCTCAGCAAACTGGAGCTCACTTCTCAACCTTTCCCCCATACCCATCTTATTCTTATCCAAGGACATTCCCCACTGTTTTAGGGCACTCCTAAAGAAGGGATCAAGACAAAGGAGCAGGGATTGGGGCACATCCAACACTCAACTTGAAAAAGAAGAGAAAAGTTCTGTCTGGAGATTGTATTTTCTGCTTAGTTAAGTGCCAGTATCTGTGAAGATAGTGGGATAAATGCCTACAGCTTACTCAAGGAGAGAGCATTATGTCCACACTCCTGTCACCAACTTCCTGACGTAGAGCTAAGCCACTTGAATTTCCTCAGTCTCAGTTTTCATCATCTATAAAATGGTGATAATAACACATATACCACTAACCTCACTGGACTGTTATGAGTAAAGAATTTTTTAAATTGTAAAGCACAGACTATTGTAACTAGTACTCTAAGCTGAACTAAGGTGGTGAAAGGTTAGAAATAACTCATTTACTAGTTCTAAAATTGTATACTTTTGACAAGGCTTGGGGCAAGTCCTCCTTCTGACTAGGGGGTAGGGAGGATGTGGAAGAGTAGTTCCCAAAGCCCCAGGGCCTGACTGACCTGCCCCTTTGGTTCATCATGCTGGCCAGAGTGTGGAGCTTCCTGCTACTTGGTAGCACCGAGGTAGGTGGTGGTCTTTCCCGTTTTCTTCAATGTCTCCAACAGCGTTTCCACACTATGCTCTGAATCGATGCACACTTTCTTGTTGGGCAGATCGATGTCAAACTGGACCCCTGCCAAGGGGTGGGAGGGAACAATGATAATCAGAGCTCCTATTTCTATAGTACTGCCCAGTTTACAAAGTATACTCTCCTTATAACCTTCCCTATGAGGGATGGATAATTTTATAGGTAAGGGAACCGAGGCTCAGTGAGGGAAATGACTTCCCCAAGGACATACATACTATACACAAGCACAGTACAGGAGACAGGAAACCTCTGATAATTTACAGGCTTATTTGTAGGTAAGTTATTTCCCTTCTTTAGGACCTGCTTTCTTTATAAAATGAGGGGATTGGAATTGATAAGCCCTATTGTGTATTGCAGGCTTAATAGTCCATCATAACTCTCTGAGAGAAGGAGCCAGGACTCATATTCAATGATTCCCAATCTGTCTCCCAATCCAATGCTCTCCTATGCCATTTTTCTTGTGGGGAAAATCTTTCTCAGGCACTTTTTAAGTCAACATTCTGTTCTCTCCTCAAGGTTGATATCCTGTAATTCCCTCTTCTGTTTGTTGTTTTCCCCACCAACCTTCACTGGACTAGTATTGTGCTCCCACATCATCCTTACAGACTGAAGGATGCCAACAATGTCTATTGGCATCTAGCTGGCACAGAGGTTGGAATATTAGAGTTGCAGGGATGAAGACCTAAGTTTCAATTTTGTCTCAGACACTTAGTGTCTATGTGATATGGGTAAGTCACTTAAATGTTCTCCACTTCGGTTTCCTTATCTTTTTTTTTTTGTTGTTTTTTTTTAGGTTTTTGCAAGGCAATGGGGTTAAGTGGCTTGCCCAAGGCCACACAGCTAGTGTGTCTGAGATTGGATTTGAACTCAGGTACTCCTGACTCCAGGGCCGGTGCTCTCTCTATTGTGCCACCAAGCTGCCCCCCCCCGCCCCCGCCCCCCCCCCCCCCGTTTCCTTATCTATAAAATAACCCCAATCTCAAAGGGTTGCTGTGAGAATCAAATGAGATTAACATATGTAAAGTGTTTTACAGACTTTGGAGTACTATATAAAACTTAGTTGTTATTATTTCTCTATTCCTCTCACCTGGTGGATGGGATCTGCTGACTCATCCTTGCTTTGACTATTTGCTAGTCATGGGTTGCTGATTCAAGTATGGAATTCAATATGAACTAAGAATCTGAGTGAAAGGCACTGTAGGAAGCATTGAGGCAAAAACAAAATTGGTCTTTCCTTCAAAAAGTCTGCATTTTCCCAGATAGAGGGAAAGAGAATATAAGAGAATATAATATAATATAATCACATATATAAAACAAATTCAAAGTAATTCAAAATAATTTCAAGAGGGAGAGACAGCAGTTCAGAGATCAAGGAGAACTGCTATGGATAATACCATCCACATCCAGAGAAAAAGATCACAGAGTCCGAATGCATACTATGTTCACTTTTTAAAACTTCTTTTCTATTTTTCCTTCCTTTCTCATGGTTTTTTCCTTTCCCCTTAGTTCTAATTCCTCCGTCACAACATGACTAATATGGAAATATGCTATACAGGATCATACATACACAACTTTTTACCAGACTGTTCAATGCCATGAGTGGGGGAGGGAAGGAAGATGGTAAAAAAATATGGAACTCATAAATTTGCAAATGGATGAATGTTGAAAAACTACTATTGCATATAACTGGAAGAATAAAATAAAAGTTCAATAAAAAAAAGAGAGGGAGACAGAGTAAGCTTAAAAACAAGTACCTTAGCTGTGCTTTGACTAAAGAAAGGGATTCTACTAGGCAAAGATATGAGGGACCACCTTATGTGGTCATAAACAGGGAATAGTTAGAAGCTCTGTATTAAATAAGACTAGAAAAGCAGATGGGACTCATTATTGAGAGTTTTAAAAGCTAGGTTGAATATTTTGCATTTTATCTTTGAGGCAAAAGGGATCCAATGAAGATTTTTTTTTCACTGAAGATTTTTTTAAGAGGTCATTTCATCATATCTGTGTTTCAGGATATCAAGCATGGACTGTAGAGAGGAGCAGAGGCTTTATTTTAAGTCTGCCTAAGAGGGACCTGAACTGGGGTCAAGGCTGCAAGAATGGAGAGAAAAGATAATATGGAAACGGACCTGATGAAACTGAGAGAGTATGGGGTGGGGATGGGGGGGAGAAGGGGAGGAGGGAGAGGAAGACTAGGGAATGATTCTGAGGCCAGAAACCTGAGTGACTAGAAGGATGGTGAGAAAAAAATTCAAGAGACTTCTCTTCATTCATGAGAAACTGAGGGAGTTTGGAGACAGGATAGAAGGAAAGAGAATGGGTTCCACTTTGGATATACTGAGTTTGAAATGCTGAGGGAGTATTCTGGAAATGTCAAGCCATTGGTAATTAGGAACTATTTTTCAGAAGAGACTGAAGTAGATATCTGGGAGTCATCTGTGTATATGTCTATATCTATATATATGTAAATATAATTGAACTAAGAATTAGCAAATCTAAGGGTGAGAGCATAAAAAGATAAGAGAAGAGTGCCTTGGACAAATTCTTGTGGGATACCTATACTTGGTGAGCACAAGGAAGCAGACTCAGGAAAGGAATCGTCACACAAGTAGGATGAGGACCAAGAAGCTAAGGGAGGAGAATAATCAAGGAAAATCAAGGAAGAGGGAGAAGATGACCAACAAATATCAGAGGCTCTAATAAAAAGGCCAAGTAGAACAGGGACTCTGAAAAAGTCACTGAATTTATCATTTAATTTGTTTTTTCTTCTCTCTTTTAAAATCTCAGTTAAAAGGGATAGCTTTTTAGGTAGGTGTTGGAAGGATATATTTGGAAATGAATGTGTTATAACAATGAAAAGCATAAAGAATGTCTAAAAAATGAAAATCACAGAAAAAAGAAGTATCTTTGGCAACACCTTGAAGAGAGCAATTTGTTTGGGGTTTTTTTTGCAAGGCAATGGAGTTAAGTGACTTGCCCAAGGTCACACAGCTAGGTAATTGTTAAGTGCCTGAGGCTGCATTTGAACTCAGGTCCTCCTGACTCCAGGACTGGTGCTCTATCCACTTTGACCCTAGCTGCTGCTCCCCAAAGAGAGTAATTCCAATTAAAAACTGGGAATAAATTCTAAAATAAGAGTCTGAGAGGAGACTGTGTTAATTTTGCTTGGCTGGACTTTAGGCAGCTTAGGTCTTATAGTATAACGACTGCTGGGTCCAGATAGTAGAAGATCTGAATTCAAATCCTGCCATAGACATTTAACTAGTTGTATGATCCTAGATAAATCACTTAACTTCTCTCTGCTGTAATTTCCTCATCTGTAAAATAGGGTTAAGAACATTCATTTCACATGATTGTTGCGAAAATCAAATGAGATAACAGATGTAAAGTACTTTGTATCCCTTAAAGTACTATATGAATGGTAGTTATTATTACTATTTTTCTTTGTTTCAAAAAAGAACTCTATGGAGGGGAGAAGGTGGTTGGGAAGTGACAATATTTTTTAAAGAATATCAATAAAACAATTTCTTAATTCTTATAAAGTGAAAGAGGAAATGGAGGTAACAAGTATAAATAACTCTTTCAAAAAGTTTTAGGAAAATGGATATTGAACAAGAACTCTTTCTAGGATGGGGAAGAAGAAGCTAGCAGTTAAAGAGAATTTGAACATTAGAAAAAAAAGAAAACCTATCAGATAAGGGAGATCAAAAAAGAATGAGATCAAAATTATAAGAAGATAGGTTTGTCTTGGCAAGAAGAATGGCCACTTACTCTTCAAAAACTAAAGTAAAGGAGAGAATGGGGTTTGATTGAGAAGGACCTTGATGTGAAAATAAAATAAAAAAAGGATAGAATAGCCTCTCTTTTCTCAGTAAAGTAGGAGTTAAATACCTGTATTGAGAAGGAAGATGATATAGAAGCTTTGAATAGAGAGAAATATTAGAGTAACCATTGTAGAATGTGTAACTGGACAAGTCCATTTATGAAGAATAAAAGAACTGTGGGGCATAAGTGAAGGCGTAATTGTGATAAAATGCATTTATAGTGAAAAGAGTATGTATGACTTTCCATTGGAATTTTCAAAAGGATACAAACAGCACAAAATAAAAAACCAAGCAACTGGATGGTGAGGATCACCTAGGCTGGGGTTCTGACAAAGCCTAAAAGGCAAAAGGACAACAGGACAAATACCAACGTTGGTTCAAGCCTATGAAAAGATAGATGAAGTACAGGTTTAGGAGCAGTGGGACAGAGGGAAGGACTGAAAGACATGAGGTTATAATTAAAAGAGTTTTGAAATTCTGAATTAAGAAGTTGAGTAGTTATGTCAGAGCAATATTTCTGTATGGCCAGGGTAGGAGGCCAGGGGACATCACTACATACAGAAAAGACCACAATATAAGCCTGGGGACCAAGTACAGGATCCTGTTATCCAGGTATGAAAAAGACTTGAGAATGACCAGGAGACCGGTAACTGACTACTAAAGGGTTCTAATATCTCAGCAGCAGAGGAAAAATAAGATGGCAATTAGATTCTTATGGGCAACATTGAACTTACCCACCCTGGAGACTATCTCAAGATGGAGGGTTAGTGCAGCCATGCCAAAGGTGCTCTGATTATGATGCAGGTACCCAGTTCTCAAACTGAATTCCTGAAAGCAAATAACCTACATTCTATCCCTCTCCACTAGGAGCAACCCTGTACTTTTTTTTTTTGTTTGTTTGTTTTTTTTGCAAGGCAAATGGGGTTAAGTGGCTTGCCCAAGGCCACACAGCTAGGTAATTATTAAGTGTCTGAGACCGGATTTGAACCCAGGTACTCCTGGCTCCACTACACCACCTAGCTGCCCCACCCTGTACTTTTGAGGCTCTGAGGATTAGGATTTACTCTAGTTTAGCCTCCCCATTGTGTAGGTACCTGGATGCTGAAAGTTCCTTTCAAAGGAAGCTCTCTTTTTTAGCCAAGAGTTCCTTTCAGAGGAAGCTCTCAACTTCCTTTAAGTCAAAATCAGAGACCAGAAAGAAAATACTATTGTTATTCACATATTTCAGTTGGATCCAATTCTTCATGGCCCCATTTGGGGTTTTTTCTTGGCACATGTAGTAGTTTGCCATTTCCTTTTCCAACTCATTTTACAATAGAGGAAACTGAGGCAAACATGGATAAGTGACTTGCCCAGGGTCACACAGCTAATAAGTGTGAACTCAGGAAGATGAGTCTTCCTAATTACAGGTCCATCACTCTATCCACTACACCAGCTGGTTGCCCTCTTACAGTATAGAAAACAGGATATAACTGAGAAACTGCTAAGGCAACAACTGTTAACAAAGCAAATAAATGAGGCATTTTCAAGTGACCTCAGAGAATGTTTAAATTAGTGGGGGTGAGATGAAGATCACAACTAGGAAGTACACAGTTCAGGGCCAGTCATAGACTCTTAGAACTGGAAGAAATCATTTGGTTTAACACTCTTACCTTGTAGAGGAAAAAACTGAGGCCTAGAGAGAAACAGATTTGTTTAAAGTTATGTTCAGAATGAGTTGGCAGGGTTAGCACTAGAGACTGACTGGCTCCTACTGTATGAGCAGACTGGGGGAGGCAGTACTCAAACATGTGGTTAGTTCCCTTTACCTATCAGGTTCAAGATCTGTATTTAGGATGGTTTTAGTTTGTAAAATGCCAGATCTGAGACTTCAATCCTTCTCAAAATTCCCTTTTTGAAAAAAAAAAGTGAAGGAAAGAAGCTCTCAGAGGCTCAGATTTCCAAGCAAAAACACTTTGACTAAGAACAAAATCTAATGACCCCCTTTGGGCAATCTGTGAAACCTATGGATTTCTCCTCATAATATTGCTTTTAAAGGCACATAATAAAATATATAGAATCATAAAGGAAACCAATTATATTGAAATAGTCACACACACACACACACTCATGGACTCCAGAATGAGAACCTCTACTAGACAAGTAACAGCTTGGCTATCCAGATTCATACTGGAGGTGTGGTGGAGAAGTAATCCTGAGAGAAATTACATTTTACATACAGGTAAGGAAGAGAGGAGAGCAAAGGAGAGAAAGAGAGTCAGAGAGGGGAGATAATCGTTGAGAAAAAGGAAACATGGAGGAAAAGTAAATAAAATACTGAGAAACACAGGGAACCCTTGCTTGGGGGGCTCTTTAGCAAGAGGAAGTAAAAGCACTTGGTTATGCCTATTCTTTTGCTCATACATGAGGCAGCTGGCTGGAGTGAGGGGTTAGCTAGTGCCTCCAAGATGGAACCCACAGGCTTGGCCTTCTGATAAGCCCGAAGCGTGAACCTGATCAGGCCTCTCTCATGTTCCCTTCTGGTTTCCCGAAGGGTCACTTGGGGCTGTACCTCACAAGAGGTGGCTTATTTGCAAACACTGATCCAATCACATACCAACCTTGATTTCTCAAGAACTTTTCAAATACATGTTTTACTCCGCTCCTAAAAGCTGCTGTTATGGTTAGAATTCAAGAAGCTGGAATTCAGTTTTAACAAAGAGAAGGTCACACACTGACCTTCCTTCCCTCTACAATCACAGGCAGGCCAGGAGGTCTCTTCAGGTCCCCAATGCTGGTTGAGCCCCCCCAAGCCCTCCTAGCTGGTTTCAATATCAAAGACTCTAAGAAAAAGGAGAGCACTATTTTTATGTTTGCATCTCCAATGCCCAGAACACTACTTGCATACAATACATACTTGATAAATGCTTGTTGAATTGTCCATCTCTTCTACTGGAGATACAACTCAAAGATTAATACTGTCATCTTTGTATATAATAGGGGCAGCCTGGCTAAATGAAGCCTTAGAAGTTCTGGGTTCTGATCCTTTCTCAGCTACTGTCTCGCTATGGAATAACTGTGATAAAATGCATTTACAGTGAAATCCCATTTCACTTGCCCATGGCAAATCACTTTTCTCTAGACCTCAATTTCCTAATATGTAAAACAAGGGGTTGGATAAGCTGATATTGAAGGCCTATTCCATCTCATATATGGTCCATGGTTCCATCACAGTCCTGTGTATGGGTTAGCTCCTAGCTATGTGGAGGAACATGCGGAGGGCAGAACTCCTTGAAGGTGGCCTCCTCCCCCCCTTTATGCCCCAATCTACCCCTTGAACCCTGTCCAGCCTCCTCAAATCCACTTACCACCCAGCTTGTTGAGAACTCGGGTGACCGCATTCGAGCAGCCCTCACAGGTCATGTCCACAGAGAACTCATGTTTCTGAAATCAACAAAGAAGAAATGTTAACAGGGAAAAAGGTCCTTGGGGAAGATTCTACCCACCTGGCCAGGCAACAATGGGAGGCCCAGAAAACCTGAAAGTGAGGAATTTCACTTTGACGAGCATTTATTAAATACCAACCATGTGGCAGCACGCTGCCACATGGCAAAAACAGGCTCTGCCTTCTAGAGGTTCCTGACCCAAGGTGGAGTCATGAAGAAAACTATGTAAAAACAAGACTGAGATAGGATAATCTAGAAATAATCAATAAAGCATTAAAGGGGATAAGGAAAGACTTCTTAGAAAAGGTGAGATTTTAACTGGGAACTGACAGCAGCCAGGAAATGGAGAAGAGGAAGGAAAGTATTTCAAGCATGAGAAAGAAACAAAGGAAAATGTCCAGTCGGGAGATTCTGTAATAGTGTGCAAAAATAGCAAAGAGGAAGGAAAATTATATACCTAACTACAATAATGTAAACAAAAAACAGAGTAAAAATACTTTTATAATTATAATGACTAATCTTGGCATTAAAGAATGAGAAAATGCACTATGTATAAATTACCTAGCCACATATACATACACACACACATACATGACCAAGAGCCATTACCAAATATGTTAAGTGAACTATGGTGCATGATGTTTACATACTTGATCATGTGGAATTGCTGTGTTTGGTTTATGCAAGACAATGGGGTTAAGTGACTTGCCCAAGGTCACACAGCTAGGTAACTATTAAGAAGTATCTGAGGTATCATTTGAACTCAGGTCCTCTTCACTCCAGGGCTAGTGCTCTATCCACTGGACGATCTGCCCCTTATCAATTAGTTTTAACTGGCTTTTTTAAAGTTTTGGTTTTGTTTTGTTATACAGGTTGGTTTAGATGATCTCTGATGTCCCTTTCAGTTTTGTATCTAAAATTCTATGTTCTCAAGGGAAGGTGAGATTTTTGGGGATGGAAAAGGTAGATATTGAGTATATCTAGAACTGAGTGGGATGAAAGGGTAAAAAAAAGTCATCTTAACAATGCTTTAGAAGTTCTTAAAAATTTAGTAACCATAGGGGCGGCTAGGTGCCGCAGTGCATAGAACACCAGCCCTGGAGTCAGTAGTAACTGAGTTCAAATCCGGCCTCAGACACTTAATAATTACCTAGCCGTGTGGCCTTGGGCAAGCCACTTAGCCCTATTGCCTTGAAAAATCTAAAAAAAAAAAAAAAAAATTTAGTAACCATGAAAAAAGAACACTGAAGAAAACTATGAAACAAGAAGTAAAATCTTATATAAAACTCTAAGAATAGAGATTTCTAACCTGAGGCATATTTACCCCTTCTCCCCTCCCCTCCAATCAAGGGTACCAGAAGCTTTTTGAGGAGGTATGGAGACTACTTGGTAAAATTGTGAATTGTGGAGCTGTGGTGAAGAAGCATAGATGGGGTAGGAAAGAGTGGGAGTGTCATAATTCATTTGGAAAATTTGAAAGAGACAGTTGAAGGAAAAATTTCTATTGATGACGACCAAATAAATGATTTTTAATATGTAACCCTTTTTATGCTGAACTAGGAAAAACATCTGCAACAACCACTCATTGAAAGATAAATAAACTGAATTCCAGATACAGAGATTCTGATTTAATTTCCAAACAATGAAGTTACAAGATTTGGATTATGCTTTAAGAAGCAAATCTCGGGGCGGCTAGGTGGCATAGTGGATAAAGCACTGGCCTTGGAGTCAGGAGTACCTGGGTTCAAATCCGGTCTCAAGACACTTAATAATGACCTAGCTGTGTGGCCTTAGGCAAGCCACTTAACTCTATTTGCCTTGCAAAAACCTAAAAAAAAAAAAAAATCTCATCATTACCAAATGTGCTCACAGGGCCTGAAACCCATTTATGACAATTCATTTCCCATTCTCAATCAAATCCAATGCAAGAAACAAACTGTAGGCTGAAAATAATTTTAGTTTAAAAACTGGACAAAGAATAAAACTGTCGACAGGAAAGAGGAACAAGAGTCTTACTAATTAATTAGATACCCTTTTTATTTATTTATTTGTTTTTGTTTATTTATTGAGGCTTTATTTTATTTTTCCAGTTACATGTTATGAAAGTTTTTCAACATTCATCCCTTTACATATTTAATAAAGTTACACATTTTTCTACCACCCTCCCTTTCCACCTCCCTCCCCTCAGTGGAGAATATAAACTCTTTCTGATAAACATGTAAAAACTTTAAAAATTTTCTTTATGAAAAATTAATCTATTTTATTTCTTCTTCAATATTTATGGTAAACTGTAGAACCTATCTTTCACAATGAATAGGAAGTGTAGGGGATAAGTAGGTGGAAGGGCTACAAATATTTTATTAAGCATTTACCATGTGCTGCCATTGTGCTATGTGCTGAGAACAAATATACAAGCAGATGGTCCCTTCCCTCAAAGTCCCACCTAATGGGGAAGATAATACACAAATGAGACATGAAAAGGGGAAGAGAAGGCACTCATGGCATTACAGTGGTGAGATCAGAGTAGGGAAAAAACCTGAGAGGAATGAAAACCTGGCTTGTACCCAAAACAAAGGCCCTGGAAAAAGTCATCACAGGAGGAAAGGGGAACCAGCAGGGTGGAGGGATGTTCCAGAGTGAGAAGAAAGGTGTGAAAGCCAAGGATGGGGACTGAAAAGAACTGGGGAGCCTTGACCAAATGAATTATCCAAATAATAATCAGTTACCAATGCATTCATATAGATCTTTTCCCTCATCTTTATCTTAAAATATCATGATAACTTCTGCTACCCACCAATTATTGGACATTTAGGCTGTTTACTTTTTTCCTTTGGCTTTATGTCTAAGTCAACTATGATTATTTCTATACAGTAACTTTTTATTTTTTATGATTTGGGAAGATAAAATTCCAATTTCTTTTTGGAATTTGCAATGGAATCAAAGTATAAGAATTTTTAAAATTGTCCAAAATGCAAGAAAAACCACAGAGGCAGAACTTTGAGCCAATGACGCTTTTTATATTAAAGAGTCCATGGTCCCCTCTAATGAAGTAGACCCCAGATCTTCCTCAGAATCTGAGATGTCTCCTTCATCCAGGATTTTAGTTTTATAGTGCTTGATATCCCAGACAGTATAGATAAAAGAGGCCAAAAATACAGAATCTACACAAAATACAGAATTCCACCGGTTGACAAATGGGCTAGTAAGCAGAGCTCAACAGACCTAAAACAAACCTTCCAAGGTCAAGGATAGGCTGATGAGGTTATGCTGATGACCAAATATTTACATGGGCCAACAGGCCAGTAGAAGAGCAGGCCACAGTCCAACAACCAAAGTCAGTCATTAGCTATGTGCTCTTGCCAACATTCTTGCACATAAAATCATCAGTTTCACACAACTCTGCCTCACTCTCTCTTCCAGAGTCATCAAAGTCCAGTGGCAAGACAAAAGTCAAAATTACTGGCGATGACTCAGGATGCAGTGGATGACCTTGGCATCTTAGTTCAACTCCTTCATTGCCTTTGGAACAAACTGAACCCACTTATTCTACTAGGTGAAGAATTCACAAGGTTGGGTTAGAAGTCCATTGGTTGCCCTCAACCTGGTTTAGCCCATCTGCTAAAATAGTTTACTGAGGTGTGGCTGCCATGCATGCTACGTTTCTTGGAGCCACAGTGAGAGTTAAGTGACCAGTTGGATAATAAAAGTGTAAAGTAGCCCTGAAAAGGACTTGGGTACCCTCACATCAGAGGTACTAATATTCCCTGAGCACCCTACAACCACTACCCTGATCAGTCGCAACAACATGAAGGCAAGACCCTTTACCAGCAAAAAGGTTATTCCATCCAAGGTATAATCTAGCAGAAGACCTAAACTAACCTCTTTTCCCTACTGTCATATGTTGGGGGCCTATTCTAGCAACAAAATAGTTGCTTATTTTAATTCATTCAATCAACAATTTTATCTGGTATCTATTATGTATTCTGGGAATTTAAATAGAAACAAAGGCCTTTCTATTCTATAACAGTTTATAATAAGCATAATCTAGAGTATGAATAAGAGGTAAAAACATGTATGCAGACAAAAGATACAAAGACAGAAGTAAAAGAAACCCTACCCTTGAAAAGCTCACAATATAGCTGGTGTGTGTATCTGCATGTCTATGTCTGTGCATATGTGAAAGCTTCATATATAGTGGAAGCATTTGAAAGGAAACTAGGGATTCTAGGAGGAAGAGGTGAGGAAGGAATATTATTTTAGTCATGAGGGATAGCCCAGAGATGGAAGAGGGAGTGGAAAGGAATCACCTTTTAAATAGTGTCTAATCTATCTCAGGCAATGTGCAAAGCATCTTACAAAGATTATCTCATTTGGTCTTCACAACAGCCTGAGAAGGTAGGTACTGTTATTATTCTCATTTCAGAGATGAGGAAACTGATGCAGACAGAGGCAATGTGACTTTCCCAGGGTCACACAGTTAGTAAATTTGGGTCTAAGTCGGAAAGACTTTAAATAAATATCAAGCTGAGGAGTTTGACAAAACTCTTACATACAAATCATGCATATATTAAACTTGCAAAAATATAAAATCATTTCATCTTCTCTGAATCACCTTAATTCTTGCCTTTCACTCAGCTCAAAAGTGGAATTAGTCATTGAGTCTTGTTGATTTTATCTCTTTCATCTCTTCCCTTCAACTCACACCTAACACCTCAATTCAGATTCTCATCATGAATTACCTGGATTATTTTATTAGCCTTCTAATTGGTCTCTCTGTCAGCTGGGTGGCACAACACTAGGCTCAAGTTAAGAAGACTCAGCTTGGGTGATTGTTGGGTGTCTGAGGCCAGATTTGGAACCGGGTGTTCCTGACTCCGGGGTTGGTGCTCTGTCCACTGTGCCACCTGGCCAACCCTATCATCATCATCATCACTATATTTTGTTTTGGGGGGTTTTTTTTTGGTCTTTGCAGGGCAATGGGGTTGGGGTGGCTTGCCCAGGGTTGCACAGCTGGGTGATTGTTGGGTGTCTGAGGCTGGATTTGAGCTTGGGTGCTCCTGACTCCGGGGCCAATGCTCCATCCACTGTGCCACCTAGTTGCCCCTATTATTATTATTATTTTTTAATTTTAATTTTAATTTTTTCCTGTTTCCTTTACTCTATTGCTCATGACAGTCTATATTTTTGGGGGGAGGGAGTATTATGTTTACTCTTAAACAAGAATATTTTAGAAATGTAAAAAAATCATTTGTACAAAAATAAAATAAATGTAATTAAAATTAAAAAAAAAACTCAGCTTCCTGAGTTCAAATCAGACCTTACTAGCTCTGTGACCTGGGCAAATCACTTTACCCTTCTTTATCCATGAAATGAACTGGAAAAGGAAATGGTGAGCCACTCCAATATATTTGTGAAGAAAACCTGAAACAAGATTGAGCTCCCTGTTTCTAGTCTCTCCTCACTTTAAAAAATCTTCCACAGATTCACAAGTAATTTTTCCTAAAACATAAATTTGACCATGTCACTTCCCCCAAATAAATTGTAGTTTATTTCTAAGGTCAAATATCAACTTCATTGGTGAGCATTTTTCACAATCCAACTCTTTCCTGTCTCCAGTTTCTTTACACATCCCTCCCCAATGTCCATAGGACATTCTATTGTTCAATAGACCTTGATGTTCCTTACAGGTAACCCACCACCTCTTGTCTCTGTGTCTCTGACCTGGCTGCTGGACCCCAGGCCTGGAATGTTCTCCTTCAATGGATTTCTTCAAGATTCAGTTCAAAGTCCAATGTACTACAAGAGACCTTTCCAAATTTCTTCAGCTACCAAAACCTTTCTATCTAAGGTTATCTTGTGTCTGCTTTGTATATTATCTCCTTCAATAGAACGTAAGATTCTTGAGCATAGATTATATTTTTCCCCTTGTCACCAGCACCCAGCAGTGCTTGCCACTTAATAGGAGGTTAACAAATGCATCTTTATGATTTTAATAGGCAAAAAATATAATAATGCTTAAAAATATTGGCTGAATGAATTTAACTTTTTTTTGCAATCACAAAAGTATTTAGTTTATTGAGCTACTAAATCAACTCTTTCTTTTCTTAATATAAAAATGTTTTATTTTATTTTTCCAATTATATGCTTTGGTAGTTTTTCAACATTCATCCATTTGCAAATGTGTAAGTTATACTTTTTTCTACCACCCTCCCTTCCCTACCCCCACCCCTTCCCATGTTGGGAGATGTATATGAATGTAACTAACTTTGACCTCAATCTATATCAATGAAGTCCCTAAGACCCTTTCAGGGTCTTATTATGGATGGGGAAATATGGAAAATATTTAATTAAAAATAAAAATATAACAAAACACAGATAATATTAATACATATTTCTCTAAGTCAGTATGCTTACAGGAATTCTTCCATATGGTTTAGTGGCCCCTTTTCTCTTTGAGTTTGAAATCTGTGGTCTATATAATATTCTTAAGAATCAGTTTTTCCTCTCTTCAATTTTTTAGAAAATATTTAATGAATACTCACTACAGTTATTGTTCAGAACACCCCCCCCCCCAAAAAAAATTCTTCTCTCTTTAGAAAGGCTTTGGAGTGAGAGCTGTACATCAAATACAAGACACAATCATTTTTATTCGGTTTACATAGAAATTTAGAACTAGAAAGGCCTTCCTTCTATGCCACTTATAATAACAGAAAAATAACAAAAAACTCCAGAAAAAATGTTACTTATAACAGGAAAAAAATTAAAAAAGAAAACATTTGGAAGCCCCATTAAGTAAGCAGAAGAAAAATTATTTTCAAAAAAGTGCACTCACACCAAATCTACACTCCACAGGCTTAAGAATCTCAGTAAGACAGATCTTGGCTCAATATAAGAGAAAAAATGAACAACCAGACAAAGTCTGCCTGTGGATGAGGTAATTTACATAAGTACTGGGAAAGGTAAAACAGAACATAGAGATCCCTTTTCAGGGAAGCTATGGCTGGAAGTAGAATATTAGAGAATGTCTGAGGTTTTACGCTTTCTGGTTTGAAGAGATGAAGGCATGCAAACCTGCTTATGGCAAGGAAGAGGGACCTGTCTATCGTGCAGCAGGCATCACCCTGACCTCACAAGACAGTGATGAGGCAAAGGAGAGCTCATCATAGCTCACATCTCACCAGCGCCAAGATACGCCAGGCCCTGTGTGGAGCCCTGAACAAGCATTATCTTGTTATTAAAAAGACTAATAATCAAAGTTAGCCTTCATATAGTGCTTATTATGATGTGCTAAGTGCTTTACAATTATTATCTTATTAAGAATAATAAAAACCTAACATTCATATATCGCTTACTGTGTGCCAGGTACGGTAAAGTACTTGACTATTATTATCTCATTAATAATAATAGCTAACATTTATATGGCACTTACTACCTGCCAGGCACCTAGATAAGTGCTTTATAATTATTATCTCATTTGATCCCCACAACCATCCTGGGAAGAAGGTGTTGTTATCCTCATTTTATAGATTGGCAAACAGAGGTGAAGTGACTTGCCCAGGGTCACACAGTCAGTAAGAGTCTGAGGCCATTTTTTGAATTTAGATCTTCCTGGCTCCAGGTCTTGCTTTCTTCCCATTGTACCACCTAATCACTCACTTTGCAAACTTTAAGCTGTTTACATATACATATATACATACATATATATACATATATATATATACGTATATATATATATAATAAAAATTTGAAGCGTATCAGCTAGGACTATTGTGTTTTTGATCATGAATGGTTTCTTCTAAGTGGACTTGTACTTTTCTACTTTCCCCACTCCATTCCCTCTTTACTGGAATTGTATACATGCAAAAACTAAGTCATGGGACAGAAAGAGCAATGAACTAGGAATCAGGTGACTGTTTTAAGTCCTGGTTTTATCACTAATTCACTGAAAAAATCACTTCCCTTCTCTGGGTTTCTCCTCTGCAAAGTAAAGAAGTTGGGTGAGATGACCACTAAGTCTCTTTTCAGTATTGCCTTAATTTCTACTTTCTTTTTCCTGCCTTGTCTTATAGAATCCACCTTTCACAAGATGACAGCTGGCATTATTGTGCTTTAGATTTTACAAAATGCTTTTATCTAAATTAACTCATTTAGTAAATGATATATGGCAGTTCTTTTAAATATTTGAAAACCACAATCATGCCCACCTCTCAAAGTCCCTGTTTCTAGGTTAAACAACTTCAGCTTCTTGAAAGCATTTGTTACCCTACACTGTTTTGAGTTATTTCACCATCCTGGTCTCCCAGTTCTTGGTAATGCCTTTGCCTCTGCCTGTCTCTGTGTCTGTCTCTGCCTGCCTGCCTGTCTGTCTGTCTGTCTCTCTCTCTTGGAAGGCTTTCCAGAAGCTGACCCTATATACACCAAGACCAAGTGCCAACTGACCCTGAAGGACCCTGAAGAGGAAGGGAGCCAGTTCTAGGTTTTTTCACAGGGCCCATATCTGGCTGGGTGGGTCTCTGTGATGCTTGTCCCAGGGAGATCAGCACCACTGAAAACAGGAACATAACACCCTGTGCTTTCTTTGCTTCTGAGGGGTCTAATCTGGGTGAGGAGGTAATGACTCTCCTTTCACAAGGCTAAATGGACTCTCTGAGGATGGGGAGCAGATCAGTCCAGTTCTTTGCCTCTTTTGTTTGCAGTTTCTCCCTTAAGTCCTACTTAATGAGTCTGGTTCTAAGAAATAAACACCTAGTACAGACAAAGGTCTTCCTGGAGTTCTTCCAGGTTACCCAGTAACTCTCCAAAGACAGGTTGCTAGGATGCAGAAAGCTTGAGGAACACCACCTGGCACAGATCACGGCTGTGGGCAGAGCACTGTCTCAATCAGGCACATTCAGGAGGAACCACATGTAAAATAATAAGGATGAGAACTAACAGTTATATAATACTTTAATAAACATCTATCTAATTTCCTCTCCTGTGAGATAAATACCGCAAACATTATTCTGGATGGATTTCACAGAGGAAATTCTTTGTACCAATATAGGTCAGCGCCTGATCTGCAAATTATAGTCTTCTCTGATGGCTTGGGAAAGGCACCGGTTAAGTAATCATCCCGGGCACGGAGCTAGTGTAGGTGTTAGGGGCGTCTTCTGAACCCGGGTCTTCCTACCTGTGAGGCTGTGCCAGGCTGACCTCCTGGGCAGAGGAGCCTCCATTATTTTCAAGGTCACACACCTTCCTAAGTACAGAACACAAGACTGAAACTCGGGTCCTCGGGCTGCCCGTGCAGTCTCCGGGCCCGTGAGCCCCACAACTGCCTCCTTGGTCATTTCCCCTCAGTCCGGTGTCCCCGGGGCACCCCTCCGTGCGGGCGCGGCCCCTGGGGCGGGCGGGAGCCGGAGGGTCCTGCTCCTCCCGTCCTCACCAAGTAACGCAGATCAAAGCCCTTCGCGGGGCTCAGTTTCCCCGTTTAGCTATAAAGGAGGGACTCCCCGGGAACCCCTCCCCCACAGAAAATGTGTGAAATTATTGTCTCCGTGGCCTTGGTCTCAGAGTGAATTCTAGCGGGCCCTGGAGGATGGGGGCGTGGGAGGGCGCCGGGGAGGCGGCCCGGCCCGGCCCGGGAGCCCAGCGCCGGCCCCGCCCGCTCCCCTCCGCGCAGCGCGGAGCCCCGGGGGCCCGGGCACGGGCGCGGGCGCGGCGGCCCCGGAGGACCCCGGAGCCCTTGGCGGCCCGGGCAGGTGGGCGCGGGATGGCGGCCCGGCCGGGTGGGCGCGGGATGGCGGCCCGGCCGGGTGGGCGCGGGATGGCGGCCCGGCCGGGGCGCGCATCCACCACTAACAGGAGCGGCGCGGGGCCGCGAGACTCACCGGCATGTCGGCGGCGGGAGGCTGCGGCGGGAGGCTGCGGCGGCGGCGGGCGGCGGCGTGAGGCGGCGTGAGGCGGCGGCGCTCCTGCGGACTCCGAGGCGCTTCCGTGGGCGCGGCCACGAGGGCCCCAAGCCCGCCCCGGCCCGGCCTCCGGGGCTGCAGGGCGCGGGGAGGAGCCGCCGGGGGCGGGGCTCCGCGGGGCGGGGCTGCGGGAGCGGGCGGCTGGGGCGGGGCCGGCCGGGCACCGGCTCCCCGTCAGCCTGGGCGCCCTGGCTCGCGCCGCCCCCCGGCCTCGTGGGCAGCGCCCCGGCCTCGTGGGCAGCGCCCCGGCCTCGTGGGCAGCGCCCCGGCCTCGTGGGCAGCGCCCCGGCCTCGTGGGCAGCGCCCCGGCCTCGTGGGCAGCGCCCCGGCCTCGTGGGCAGCGCCCCGGCCTCGTGGGCAGCGCCCCGGCCTCGTGGGCAGCGCCCCGGCCTCGTGGGCAGCGCCCCGGCCTCGTGGGCAGCGCCCCGGCGGACGACAGGAGGGGGCGCCCGCCGCCCCGCGGGAGGGCACGGCCCCTGGCCTTGGCCCCGGCCTGGCGGGAGCGGGCCGGGCAGAAGCCACCTCCCTGCGGGGATGCCCTGCCTTGGGACGTCAGGGAGCCCCGGGGCACGCCCTGCGCCCCCCGGGGCCGGGAGGGTCTTTTATTGCCGTTTGTCCGCTCAGTATTAGCCGCCCCCCCCCCCCCCCCGCTGTGCCGGGGAGGGAGGAGGGGGGAGGGCCGCACAGGTAGAAAAGGAGCAGTCCCTGCCCAACGGGGTTCCGTTCTCCCGCCAGAAGGACTCGAGGAACACAAATGCAAAAGAAATGCACAGAGTTGTGGAGGGTGCTGGGCTGCGCGGCCCAGGGGTGCTGAAGGAGAGCTGTGGGGAGGAGGCGAGCTGGGGCAGGCCCTGTGGGGGCCACGCTCACCTGCGGTGCACCAGGAGCAAGCAGCGGGCCCCTTTGGCTTAAATAAGCAAGGTGTGGAGAAGAATGGGCAAGAAGGAGGCTGGGGGCGGCTAGGGGGCGCAGTGGATGTGGCCCTGGAGTCAGGAGGACCTGAATTCAAATTCAACCTCAGACACTTCATAATTCCCTAGCTGTGCGGCCTTGGGCAAGCCACTTAACCCCACTGCCTAGCCAAAATCTAAAAAAAAACCCAAACAATAAGGCTGGCTGGGAATAGAGGAAGGGAATAGGCATTCATGTAGCTCCTACCATGTGGCAGGCACCGAACATATTCCCATTTTATAGTTGAGGAAACTGAGCCAGATTACAAGCTAGCAAGAGTCTGAGTCAAGACTCCCAGCTCCAGGCCCAGCCATCTCTACAATGCATCGGGCATGCTGAAAAGCCTGACTTGAATCAACTTTGCCACAGTTTTATAGAACAGAAAGGGAAGGAGAAAGACTGGAAACGGGTGGGACAATTATTAGGCTATTTTAGTAGGGTAAAAAGTGAAGAGGGTCTGAACTAGGGGAGGTCACCCCAGGAGTGAAGAGAAGGGGAATCAATGTAAGAGATGTCTTAGAAGTAGAATAGCCACGCTTGTTGAGTAAGTAGATTTGGGAGACTGAAGAGTCTAAGATAACACCCAGGCAGTACTAAAAGAGACAAAAATCACAGAATTCTAGGTTTTGAAGGAACTTAAGCAGTCTTCTATCCAATCCATACACACCCAACTAGTGGTCCTTCAACCTCTCCCCCACCCCATTCCCCCATCACCCACAAGTAGGGCCTTTCCAGTGCTGTAGAGTTCAATTACTAAATCCCATTTCCTAATATCAAACCTAAATCTATCTCTTTGTAACTTATACCTATTATGCCTGGTTCTGTCCTCTGAAGCTAAACAAAAGAAGTCAAATACTTCTTTCTTGTGTGGTCGTCTCTTCAAATACTTATCATGTCTCCTTCTGAATGTCTTCTTCTCTAGGCTAAGCACTCCCAGTTACTTCAATCAATTCTCATATAAAAGGACTTAAAGTTTTCTTCCCAATCACTTGCTCTCCTCTGGATCCTTTCCAACATATCTGGGTTCTTCCTAAACAGTAGTTTTCAAAATTGAATACAATATCTCAGAGGTATGCAGAATATAGAGGGTCCACTGCCTCCTTTTTTTCTGGAAACCATGACTCTGAATGTTGGCTTCTATCTCATACTGCTAATACATATTCAACTTTTGGGACAGTGAATCTTCCAGATCTTTTTGAGATAAACTGCTGTCTAACTATGCCTACTGCCATCTTGTACTTGTGAAGTATAACTACAATTATGACTATTGAATATTATCTCATTATATTCATCCCAAAGTTCTGGAGGGTCTAGATCTTTTTGGATCCTCACTCTGTCATGCAGTTTGTATGTGATCACTCCTGGCTTTGTCCTATTTGCAGATTGTATTGTCTTCATCTGAGTCATTAATAAAAACTTTAATCAACACAGGACTAAGCATAGATAACTATGCCACAGAGCCCTAGACTTTCTAAGTGACATAAAAACATTAGTTACTTCTTTTTGTGTTCTAGCATTCAAACAGTTTTTTTTTGTCTAAATGAAGTTATTTAGTCCTTATCTGTCTTACTTTTCAAGTAAGAGAAATATGTTTCATGAATTTGCATGTCATCCTTGCACAGGGGCCATGCTAATCTCTGTATCATTCCAATTTTAATATATGTGCTGCTGAAGCAAGTACCTCTCTTCTTTTTTAAAAGGCTAGTATGGGATCCTTTTCCTCTACTCACATAGATATATTAACTCAGGTCCCAATCACTTCTCACCTCCCTCAAGCCTCTACTCACAATCCATCTGACACACTGCTGTCAAAGTAATTTTCTTTAAGCACAGATCTGACCATGTCACTCCCTTAATTTCATGGCTTCCAAGTACCTCTAAATAAATTAAAAATGTGTGTGTGTGTGTGTGTGTGTATTATATATATATTCTGTTTAGTATTTAGAGCCTTTCATAATCTTGCTTTAACCATCTTTCCGGGCTCATTGTACATTAATTACTTCTTTTGTTAGTTTCTAAGATTTAAATTGACCTTATCCCAGTTTCTAGCACATGACACCCTGTCTCCGTGCCTTTTCACAGGCCATTCTCTGGGCCATTCTCACCTCCACCTCATAGAATTCCTTTTTCAAGATGGAATTCACATACTTTTCACATGAAGCCTCACATGATCCCTCAATTGCTATTGCACTCCCTCTTATACTATGCAGTACCCAAATACCTTGTGTTTATATTTGTTCTATAATGCTTATGTATTTTTTTGCTGTCTCCCTCATTGGAATGTTGAATTTTCTTTCAAATAGATATTGAATCATCAATTACATTTACTCAGGGGTTGGCACAAATGCTTGTTGACTATTTGCTTCCTTGATTACTTCTACCTTCTTCAAGGATACTCTCAATTTATATGTATAACTTGGAAAGTATTTATACTACTAGATGATATATATATATATATATATATACACACTACTTGAGATATATATATTTATATACTACTAGTTGATAATACTAAAGGCAAGAGTCATTGTTGACTCATTTCATTCATATTGGGCTCTCTGTGACCCCACTTGTGGTTTTCTTGGCAAGATACTAGAGTGGTTTGCCATTTCATTCTCTAGCTCATTTTACAGATGAGCAAATGGGGTTAAAAGTGAACTTCCTCAGGGTTACCTAGATACTAAATATCTGAGGCCAGATTTTAACTTAAAATGATGAACCCTTCTAACTCCAGGTCTAGCACTCTAACTATTGTGCCATCTAACTGTTCCTAAGAGCAAGTAATAGAGGATAAATATTAGAGCATGCACAATCCTGTACAAATTACAAATTGTGTCAAGAATAAAAGTGGGGCGGCTAGGTGGCACAGTGGATAGAGCACTGGCCCTAGAGTCAGAAGTACCTTTCAAATTTGGCCTCAGACACTTAATAATTACCTAGCTGTGTGGCCTTGGGCAAGCCACTTAACCCCATTGCCTTGCAAAAACTTAAAAAAAAAGAATGATAAAAGTCAGGGGGCAGCTGGTGGTGCAGTTGATAGAGTACCAGCCCTGGAGTCAGGAGGTCCTGAGATCAAAACTGGCCTCAGATACTCAATAATTGCCTATATGTGTGACCTTGGGCAAGTCACTTAGCCCCCCATTGTCTTAAATAAATAAAAACGAATAATAAAAGTCAGAAGGAACTGAAGTTGTCAAGGAAAGCTAAAAGAATCTCAAAAGCAGTAACCAGTCATTTCCTGCCTATTAAATTAACTTTATTTTTTTGGTGATGGTATTCAGTGATGGCTGTGTTTAGTACCTATTGATATTTTTTTTTGAAAGTATTTTGGATGTACAGCCTTCTGTATAATCTACAATTCTTTGATCTCCCTTGTCTTTTTTTTATCCAGTGTTTTCCAGTTTCCTTGATAAACCTACTTCCAGAAGTACATAATGGAGAGTCCCTCTCCCTCCCTAATTCAGAGTGTATACAAATGCCCAAGACCTTCTTGTCACCTTGCTGTGTGGTGATGAAAAACATTTTAAATGCTGAGTTAGAGATGCAAACAAAAAGATTAGATGGATGGAAGAACTTTCTTCTCTAGTGGTTTTTTGAGGAAGAAGAAATGTCAGTCTCTAGATGGGGGGAGGGGGGGCAAAGGTGGAAGCCAAGATAATAGCAGCAGCCAGCCCACTTGACCACTATCATGACGACCCAGAGCCATCTCCATTTCTATCTCCTTTGGGTTTGTTCTCTGAAACGTCTCACATCCATACCTTATTTCTATCCACATAACCACATACTTATTTCAGACACTTATTACTTTCTACCTGGACCATTGCAACAGTTTCCTAAATGGACCGGTGCCTCAATTCTCTCTCTCTCCATTCCAATTCTTCCTCTAAATAGCTGCCAAAGTAATTTTCTTAAAACCCAGGTCTGGCCATATCAGTCAATTTAACCAATTTAACCAGTCAACAAACGTTTGTTAACCATTACTATGTGCCAGACATTGTGCTAAATGCTTGGGATACAAAGACAAACAAAAATACTAATCCTGTGCCTAAAGAGCTCACATTCTAATTGTGAAGATGACATGCAAATAATTATATACATATAAGATGTGTAAGGTTTAAATAATTGGGTGCAGGGAAAAGGGCCATACAAAGGCATCCTGTGGAAGGGGATGTCGTGTGTGTGTGTGTGTGTGTGTGTGTGTGTGTGTGTGTGTGTATGTGTATGTGTGTGTGTGTAAATAGGGTTAAGTAACTTGCCCAAGATCACACAACTAGTAAGCATCAAGTGTCTGAAACTGGATTTGAACTCAGATCCTTCTGACTCCAGAGCCAGTGCTCTATCCACTGTATCCCTTAGTTCTCTCCCCCACCATGCGCAGGTACCACACAAGCACAAACACACATTTTTCTTTTAGTTTTTTTTTTTTTTTTGCAAGGCATTGGGGTTAAGTGGCTTGCCCAAGGTCACACAGCTAGGTAATTATTAAGTATCTGAGGCTGGATTTGAACTCAGGCACTCCTGACTCCAGGGCTGGTGCTCTTATCTGCTGCCCCACCTAGCCGCCCCTTTCACAAACACACATTTGAGCTGTCTTTTAAGAAGCCAGGGAAAGCCAAGGAAACTAGGAGATGGAGGTGAGGAGAGCACTTAAGGAATTTGTAACAACTCTTTCTCAACAAAAAATATAGTAGCTCACTATTTTCTCTAGGATCAAATATAAACTCCTGTGTTTAGCATTTAAAGCCAGTCACAATCTGGTCCCAACCTACTTTTCTGGCCAATATTACACATCACTCCTCTTCCCGTACTCTATAATTCAGTGTCTGGTTAGAACATTGTCCATCTGAACTTCTGCCTCTTTCAAAATTCAGCTAAAATGTCATATTCTACGAGAGGCCTTTCCTATCCCCCCACCCCATACTAATACTCTTCTCTGTGACCTCATATCTATTTTGTATGTACCTATATGTTCATTTTTGTTTCCACAATAGAATTCCAGTTGCTTCAAGGCAGGCACTGTTTCACTTATATCTCTATATTCCCAGTGCCTTGTACTAGCTCACCAGTGTGAGTGTTGTGGGCTGGGGACTACAGCTACAGAAAACAAGTTCATTCACCTCTATACAAAGAAAGATTTTGCTCTGGACACTTGGATCTCAGAGGAAGGGAGGGAAGTAAATGAAAAAGTGTCAAAGAAGCTAAGAAAGATAGAAATATCCAAGAAAAGAGGTGCATCAAGAGATGAAGAGATGTCAAGTATTATGAAGTATGATGAAGACTGAGAAAAGGTCATTGGATTTATTAATAGTGATAGGGAAGACAGATTACAATGGGTTGAGAAATGGGAGGGAAAGGTGATGAGGTAGAAGTCATTAGAGAAGACAACTTTTGCTAGAAGTCTGTGAAAGGGGAATAGAATGAAGATGTTAGAATCAAGGTAAGATTTTTTTGAGGATGGGACATATTTAGACTGGACATATTTAGACTGATAGGTAAGGACAGATTAAAGATGGGAAGAAGTGGTTAAAAGGACAAAATTAACCAAGGAGATGACATAATTCAACTTTCCACTCCTTGCTTAGGGAAGGATCATTAACTCAACATTACTTTTGCTATTCGGAAGGTTGTGACAATCTACTACTCTATGGTTCCACTCAAAATGATTGTGATTCATTGTTCTAGGCTGCTAAGTAAAAATCTACCTTCTCTGACTACCACAACCTGCTCTCATACTCATCCACCTCAGATCTACTCCTTTTTCAATCCTATTCCACTAACTCCCTACCTCTACACCCCACCATTCCCTTAACATTCTTTATTACCAAACTGTTCTATCGTTATACTCCTTCTCATGTAATTTTAGCCACAGAATCCTAACTTCCCTCATAAGATACTGCATTCCTGATTACCCTCTCCAGTAATGGATATAATTTTTTTCATGCACATCAACACACTGAACCTGTTTATCACCACTTCCAAATCCTCTATCACTATCATTAAATACTCTCTCTTCCTTTGAGGCATACTCCTTACAGATTTATGGAGTTCCAATGGCTGTCATCTACTAACTCCCTAGTCATGCCCTCAGTTTTTCCTAGTTCTCCCAACCCACCTCTCAAACATATTTAAAAAGCAAATGAAACTGAACTTTGAGTGGTTTAACCAACAAAAAGTCGTAATGAGTTATTTGTCCAGCCTGAAGACACTGGGGTGGGATGGGAACACAGTTGTGGACTTTGGAGGTAACAACAGCAGAGGCAGCAGCACTGGGAGCAGCTAGCACACAGGGAGAGTTAAGGGGACTTAAACACCTGGTCAGAAAGAGGTTCTGGTGAGACCCCAGGTTAGCCCTGGGCATAGGACCAGTAGCTCCATCACCCATTACACAATTTCAGTTGCAATTTTAGGGCAAAAAGAAGCAGCTGTGGTTGTGAAAGAGCAGAGGCCCACCTGGGTGAGAACTAGAGCACAGACCAGGAAGGCACTGTCTGGACCTATCCCCAGGCCTTACCACTTTGAAAATATTGAAAACTTCTAGGCTTTCAGACTTAGTTATGAAGTTAGTTAAAGTCAGATAATAAGACCAGGCAATCTCCCCCTTCCCAAGGGTAAGCAGAGCTCAACTCTTAACAGAGTTGAGAAAGGGGATGAAAAAATGAGCAGACAACAAAAAAGGAATTTGACCATAAAAAGTTACCATGGTGTCAGGGAAGGTCAAGACTAAAAATCAGAATGACTTGAAAATATCTACAAGCAAAACCTTGAAGGAAAAAATGCAGATTGGAAACAAGCACAACAACAATTCCTAGAAGAGCTAGAGCTAAAGAATTTTTTTTTTCAGTTTTTGCAAGGCAATGGGTTAAGTGGCTTGCCAAGGCCACACTGCTAGGTAATTATTAAGTGTCTGAGGCTGGATTTGAACTCAGGTGATCCTGACTCCAGGGCTGATGCTCTATCCATTGTGCCACCTAGCTGCCCCAAGAATTTTTTTTAAGTTTTTGCAAGGCAAATGGGCTTAAGTGGCTTGCCCAAGGCCTCACAGCTAGGTAATTTATTAAGTATTTGAAGCTGGATTTGAACTCAGGTACTCCTGATTCCAGGACCAGTACTCTATCCACTGTGCCACCTAGCCGCCCCTCCCAAGAATTTTTTTTTAAAGAAAAAAACAAGATTTAAGAAATCAAGTAAGTGTGTTAAAGGGAAAAACTGGAGAAAGAAATGAGAACAATGCAAAAAAAAAATAATGAAATTATGAAAAGAGAATTAACAGTTCAGGAAAAGAGGCACCAAAAATACTGAAGAAAATAACTCCTTAAAAATCAAATTTGGCTAAATAGCAAAAGATGTACAAAACCTTACTGAAAAAACAAATCCTTAAAATTCTAATTAAACAAGTAGAAGATAATTCTATGAGACATTAAGAAGCAATAAAACTAAGTCACAAAACTGAAAAAAAATAGAAAAAAATGTGAGATATCTGAATGGAAAGACAACCTGGAAAGAGGAGAGAACATTTAAGAATTTATTTGACTGTATAAAAATTATGATAAAATAAGCAGTCTAAATATCATATTTTGAGAAACTCTAAACGAAAACTACCCAGATATCTTAGAACCAGTGAGCAAAGTAAAAATTAAAAGAATTCATTGATCACCTCCTAAAAGAGATTCCATAAAGAATGATTTAGGTAGTGGTTGATATGGGCATCATTGGATGCTTGCCACTTCTCAGTGTGGGAGGCAGAAAACTTCAGGGTTCCACAATGCTGAAATCCTTGATGTGTATTGTTATATTTTACTTAGATCCTTTCTGAACTCAAAAAATACATCATAGTTCTTCCAATAGCATTGAAGGCTGAATGTTTGGGTTACTGTAGTAGCAAGTAGTATTTTTAGTTGATCCATAGCCCCAAATATCAGTGATCACCTGCACTGGACAGTGGATATTCTGCATCAGGTATAGTCTGGGTGCTTCTGTTATAAATACTCTCAGAAATAATTCTCTAATGGATAGGATAAAGATCCATTCTGAACATATCAAACACTGATATTGCAGCCATAGAATTCTACTACAGACATTCAGGCACATTCAGTTTGGCAGAGCATCACTAATTAAGGTTCATTACATACCTGTAGTTTCTCAATGTCTCCACAGAAAGGAGGGAATTAAGATTTATTATCTATTCCCCAGGATCAAGATTCATTAATATTTCTATTCAGAGTCCAGTTATTTTTATAGTGTTATTATATTTGCATTATTGTATATGTTTTATGTTTTTTCTCTGTTTCTTCACTATTCAACAGTTTCTTTGAATTCTTTATATTCAGTGTTTTTTTTTAAATGGAACAATAAAGTTCTGTTACATTTATATATTAAAATTTGCCAGTCATTTCCCAATTGATTAGTACACATTGATTCCATTTTTTTTTTTGCTACCACAAAAAGTACTGCTATGAGTATTTTGATATAAATATATGGACAAACTTTTCTTTCTTTGATATCCTTATAGTATAGTCCCAATTGTGGTATCATTAGATCAATGACACAGTTTTTTTTCAAAAATAATTTCAATTTGTTTTCTAGAACAGTTAGGCCAGTTCTACCAACAGTGAAATAATGTTCCAGTTTTCTTTGTAGCCTATCAAGTGTTGACTCTTTCCCTTTGTTGCAATAATATTTTTTTACATTTTAAGGGGTGCAAGGTGAAATGTTGATTGTTTTAATATGTATATCTTGATTGCTGATTAAAACATGTGGTTTCATGTGGTTACTGATCATTTGGAATTCTTTGGAAAACTCTTTGTGCCCTCACCATTCATCTTACTCCATATTTTTTTCACTATGCCCCACCAAAAAATAGTTCCACAGTGAGGATAAACTCCATTTTATCTTTGATTTATTTCTAAATCTTTTCTTTAAATTTCCTCTCCTAAAAAGATATCTAGTAGCATTACCTTCTACATCTTCCCCAATGGAAACTTTACTCACCTCCTCTTCCTCTCACTAAATGGAAAAAGAAAAATAGTTGGCATTCTCCTTATTTTCAAGTTTCACTTCCAAACCATCAAACTGTCTCATTCTTGCTTATTATCATTATTCAGAATACATTTATTTTTGCCTCTATTATCTACCAACTCCTACGTTTTCACTATTCCAGACAAGCTCAGATCTGTCTTTTATACTATCCACTGTCATTCCTCCTTAATGATTCCAGAATCCAAGTTGACAATCCATGAGAATCCATGATCTCATGCTTTTGTGACCTCCATGTCTGTATTGATCCATTATATGTTAACCACATAGCATTAGTATCATACCCTGAATCTTATCATCCCAAGGTATCATTCTATGTCCACTATCTTAAACATTAGGGTTTATTTCCCTTTTCTGATGACCAGCTTCCATTGTACACTTCCCTTTCAATTATTCAGCTTCTGTCATGTTAGCTGCTATTGTGATACCATTGCACGTTTTGGGAACCACTTTAATGTTGCCATTACCATCATCATTTCAGATTTCCACATGCCTTTGATTTTCTGCTGTGGAAATCCTTGACCACTAGTAACTTTGGTTTCTGCAGTTTTGCCTCCTAGCCTGTAGAGATCTGCTAGATAATGATATGAAACCACAAACACCAGTTTAACGTCATTCATATTCATGTTCTCCAATTTCAACTCAATTCTTACAATTGCAAAGCAGTGATTTTATGCTTTTCCTCTTTGTTCTCTAGTAAGTTTCCCAAATAATTTGTCCCAAATGTTCCACTTTCTCTTCCTCTCCAGATCTGTTAGGCTGTGTGGTTTTTAATTCTTTAGAATAGATGCCCCTTTCAGTTTAAGAGTATCACCTCTAATTTTATCAACTCTCTGAGGGCTGGAGTACCAAATTTCTCCAAAGTCTTCCTTTATAGAGGGCAAAGATTGAACTTTTTGACTCACTCTCCTGCCACCTGCTGCTCTGCCTGTTTCAGCTCCACAGAGCATGTCATTCCCATGCTGGGTAGTTGCTGGGTTGTTTCTGGGGTACCCCTCCTGATCAATCCTGCTTTCTTGCCTCTTTTTGTGTACTGTTTCTCCCCATTAGATTGTGAGCTCTTTGAGGGCAGGGGCTGCTTCTGCATAGGGCCTGGCACAGAGTATGCACTTAATGGATATTACATTGGGTTAGAATCTCTCAAAATTTCTAAATGAAAAAGATTATCGTGAGTTTCTGAATTACCCTCAACATCTTTCTCTACATTTTTCTTTTCTGTAATTTTAATGTAAAAGGCAGAACTTAAACTATTTATCACTTCTGTCTGGTTTCTTTATTCTTTTCTCCCCTACTAACTCCTTCTCTTCACCTAAATGTGCATAAATATTAGAGAAAAGAAGTAGAGAATTAGAGAAATCCCAGAACTACTCATCATCTGAATTCATTTTCCTCTCAAATTACTGTCCTGTTTCTTGCATTCCTTTTTATTAGGAAACTTTTCAAATTAGGTTCCATGGAATTGCACAGCAAATTTTGTCTTAATAAAATAAGAACAACAATATACTCAATAGTTGACATTTAAAGGAGGCTTTAAAATCAATAGAATTGTATTGGCATAATGAGGCTTAGAGCACATAAATAAGTAGGAAAAAAGTGACCATTCCCTTTTTCCACCAATGTAATTGACTGGCTAAGTTAATAATCATACTAGGAGGAGAGCCATCAATATTTCAAGAATCTGTGACTTCACCAGTGTGAATACCCACTTCAGAGACAGAAATCTCTAGAACTATCTCTAGATAGTTCTTGACAATTCTTGTGACTGAAAAATACATTATCCTGTGGACAACCAAGTAATGGACTTCTCTGAAGGATGGTTCTTGGACAACAGACTTGGTCTGTCACTGCATCAATATCAGAACTTTTTTTGCTTCATAGAATGTTTCAGAGCTTGTTTTTCACAGCATACCTTTCAAGAATCTATTGTGACTCAACACTACAATTTCAATAGCCACTTTAGCGAAGAACTTCCCTCTTTCTGTAAAAGGCAACAACATCCTCACAGTTTCCTAAGATCACAACCTGAGTCATCCTTCTCTTTTGCCCTCAATATCCAATCATTTTCCAAGTTTATTATTTTTTCTCTACAATATCATTAATCCTTCCCCCACTTTAAAAAAATTTTATTTTTATTATAAACTTGATAAATATTTAAGTATAATATTTCCTTTATAGAAACAACAGAGAGATTACTAAAACATGCAGATTGTTTTTAAAGTATATATATTTGTGTGTGTATATATACACACACAAATATATGGGTACGGAGTCAAGATGGTGGTGTGAAGGCAGCTTTTCCTGGGAACCCCTTTCCCCCAAAACTCCAAAAGCCAACAGGCTATGACTCTAGCTAAGATTTAGAGGGGCAGAGGCACAGAAAAACTTAGTGATACATTTCCCCAGTCCAAGATAACTTAGAAGTTCCATAGGAAAGGTGTGTTTCACCAGGACTGGGGGTTGGAAAAAAGCTGAGGCCGCAGTGCAGCACGGCACAGCCAAGCCCAGCCCAGAGATCACCAGCAACAGCTTGAAGGGGAGGTAAGAGAACTCTGCTACACCAGAATGAATGTGGAGTGAGGAGCACCGGCCACAGAATCTGCAGCAAGAAACTGGAGAAAGCAGCCTGCACCCCCAGAGCATAGCCCACAGACAGTAAGGAGGTCAGGGAAGACTGCAGAAATTTATTTGCTCTCCTTCAGGGTAGGACTCTGCTGTATGCCCACACTCATATCCAGTTGTAGTTTGGGCTTCCATACTAAGATAGCCAAGCAGAATGCCTCCTTACAGCTCCAGGACAGAGGAAATGTGGTGGTCATCTATATATCAAAACACAGGCAAGAGAGCATAAGATCTTGGAGGAATAAAGGTCCCAGTGGGGTGTCTCCAAAAAAAACTCCCAAAGCCTTGGAAGTGCTGCCTTGGGCTGAGGAAATGAGTAAACAACAGAAAAAGAAGAATCTGACCATCGAGAACTACTTTAGTCCCATGAAAGATCAAAACACATACTCAGATGATGACAAAATTGAAGCTTCCAGATCCAAAACCTCCAAGAGAAATAGAAAATGGGCTCAGACTATGGATGAGCTCAAAAAACACTTTGAAAAGCAATTAAGGGAGATGGAGAAAAAAATGGGAGGAGAAATGAGAGCAATGCAGAAAAATCATGAAAACCAAATCAACAGCTTGGTGAAAGAAATATAAAAAAAATACTGAAGAAAATAATATGTTAAAAACCAGTTTAGGCCTAATGGAAAAAAGCAAAACAAAAGGCAAATGATGTGAAGAATTCTTTAAAAAAGTAGAATTGGCCAGCTGGAAAAGGAAATAATAGCCAAATTCCAAAACTCCCAAATCAAAGAGAAAATTCTAAAAGCTACCAGAAACAGGCAATTCAAATACCGAGGCTCCATAGTCAGGATTACAGCAGCATCTACATAGGGATTGGAATATGATATTCTGGAAGGCAAAAGATCTTCATTTACAACCCAGAATCAGCTACCCAGCAAAATTGAACATCCTCTTTCAGGGGAAAAGATGGACTTTCAAACTTTCCTATTGAAACAACCAGAGCTGAACAGAAAGTTTGATCTCCAAGTTCAGGACTCTGGTGAACCAGAGAGGGGGTGGATGAGAAGGACTAACTATGAGGAACTTAATGATATTGAACTGTGAGTATTCCTGCATGGGAAGAAGATATTGATAACTCATATGAACTTTCTCATTTTTAAGAGCTGTTAGAAGGAGTATATATAGATAGGGCACAGGAAGGAGTGAAATATGATGGTATAATATAGCAAAAAGATGGAGTCAATGGGTGATAAAGGAAAGTACTGGGAGGAAGGGAAAAGAAGTGAAGACGAAGCTAAGAAATTTCACTGAAGAGTGAAGAAAAAGCTTTGTCAATGAAGTGGAAAGGGGGGAATGAGTGAACCTTCATTCTCATCAGAAATGGCTCAGATGCTGAGTGAGATGAGTAGAACCAGAAAAACATTGTACACCATAACAGCAACATGGGGACGATGATCAACCTTCATGGACTAGCTTATTCCATCAGTGCAACAGTCAGGGACAATTTGGGGCTGTCTGAAATGGAGAATACCATCTGTATCCAGAGAAAGAATTGTGGAATTTGAACAAAGACCAAGGACTATTACCTTTAATTTAGGGGAAAAAAACTGATATCTTGTCTGACCTTGCTATCTCTTATACTTTATGTTTCTTCCTTAAGGATATGATTTCTTTCTCATCACATTCAATTTGAATCAATGTATACCATGGAAACAATGTAAAGAGTAGCAAACTGCCTTCTGTGGGGGATGGGGAGGGAAGTAAGATTAGGGGAAAAATTGTAAAATTCAAAATAAATAAAAATAAAAAAAAAGCTTAGAGAGGACATATGACCAAAGGATAAACTAAATTTTTATTGAGCGATATATGACCCTTTGGAATTCTATCATCATCAAGGGTCATAAAGGGTGGCCAGTTAGAAAAGCTCTGGCAGGGATTGTGTTATGTTTTGGTGATCTTAAAATAATAAGGGGGGGAAGAATACATGGGTGTATGTAGAAAAAGATGGTTAAAGAAAATTATGTCATATAACCAGAGTGAACAGATAGATATCTATATAAACAAGAAGTCAGGTAAGGGCAGTAAATAACTGACAATTAAATTTCCTCTCATCTGAACTGGTTAAAAGGAGGAAGAATGTACACACACTTAAACACATACCCAGACTTTGATACAGAAATACATTTCACTCAACAGGGCAATAGGAAGGAAGAGGGGAAGGGTTGAGGAAGAATTTGAGGGAGGGTAGATTAAGGGATGTACAAAATTCAAAAGGATATACAAAAATATTTATAGCTCTTTGAGATGGAAAGTAAGAGAAATCTGAGGGGTATCTATAAGTTGAGGAATGGATGAACAAGTTAAGATATAAAAATATAATAAAATACTATTATGCTGATTTCCATATTATGATGACCAACTAATGATGAAATAGGCTATCCACCTCAATATAGAGAGGAAAAGGATTCAGAATGAGGAATGAAACAAATATATCTTGAACATAGTCAATGTAGACATTCACTTTGATTAACTATATATACTTGTAATGGCTTTTGTTTTTTCTTGTTTTTTCAATTGATTCCCAATGGGAAGAATGAAACAGGAGGAAAATTTTGTTTGATTAAAACAAAATATTTTTAAACCGAATGAAAAAAATAAAGCATATGTGGCACCTTTTTTAAGGCTACTTCCACTCAGGGTTTTCAGCATAAACCTGAGGGTGTAGACTGGAGCTTTCTAGTACTGTAGCTTAAAAGGCTTCACTTGTTTGATTCCCATTGATTATCAGCCAGAGTTAAATGGCTCTTATAAAAATTATGCAGTGCAGTAGACAGATGGTGCTGTGGATAGGCCACTTGAGACAGGAGAACCTGAGTTCAAATGTGACCTCAGACATTTAATAATTAACTAGCTGTGTGACCTTAAGCAAGTCAACTTTGTTGTCTTACAAAAAGCCAAAAAAAAGTCATTTAATAGATAGGGACAATTGTTACAGAAATATACTGCCTAAAACAGGGGCATACCATCCCCCTGCATATACAGAGTTCATGGGGAGAGTTCAAGATTTAGAGAGGCATCACATTCAACTTATATCATTGAAATAATGTAAAGACTAACAGACTGCCTTCTGTGTGGGATGAGGGGAGGGAAGCAAGATTAGGGGAAAAATTGTAAAATTCAAAATAAATAAAAATTAAAAAAAAAAAAAAAGCTTAGAGAGGACATATGACCAAAGGATAAACTTGTGGTTACTGGATGTCTTTTACTCTTCTCATCGAGTCTTTATGAAGTTTATCTTTAGGTATGGTTCTCTGCTGGGCTCTGGGGTCAATGCCCTTGTAGAACTCAGAAGCTATCTTTACTTGGTGTAGTTGGTTTTCAGTGTTTTTTTAGTTCCTGATGCAGTTGCTACTTCTCCAAGGGTTATAAGACTGGCTTTGATGGACATTTCTACAAACTATAGATATTTCAGATTGCCCCATATATTACAGAAAAATTGAGCCATTCGCCATGAACTCCCCCTTCTCCCTCCTTCCTCATCTCCTTTCTCTGATATCTTTTACCACTCCTCCCAAGGCCTTACTAGCTAATACTATTCTATCCCATCTCCTCCAACAGATTATCCCTACTCTTTTACTTATTTTCAATCTCCCCTTGTCTACTGACTCATTCCCCACTGCCTATAAATATGACCTCATTCCCCACATTCTGAAAAAACCCTCACATGATCCTTCCATCCCTGTAACTATCGTCCTTTAATATCTTCTGTACTTTATGGCTAAACTCCTTCATTTTCTCTTCTCTCACTTATTTCTTTTATAGTGTAGTCTAGGGACATTATTTCACCAAAATTGTTAATTTTTCCTAATGTTCTTATTTGCCAAATCAGGTAGTTCTCATTCTCCTTGACTTCTCTAAATCCTTTGATACTGTCAACCATTCTCTTGGAAATTGAGGGTATGCCCCTCAACAAATTAAGGTATATGATTGTGACAAAATACCATTGTTCTGTAAGAAATCCTAAGTGGAAACTCTTGCAGGAAGTGAGCCTGAGTAAAGTGAGCAGAATCAGGATAACTTAGTACACACTTTCAGCACTATTGTGAGATGATCGACTCAGATGAACACAGCTCCTCTAAGCAGTTCAGTGATCAAGGACAATCCTGATGGAAAATGCCATTCACATCCAGAGGAAAAACCATGAAGTCTGAATGCAGGGCAAAGTATACTATGCTCACTTTTTAAACTTCTTTGTTTTTTTCTTTCTTTCTCCTGTTTTTTTTTCCTATTTAGATCTAAGTCTTCTTCACAATCTGACTAATATGGAAATATGTTAAACATGTACAACCTATATCAAATTATTTGCTGCTATGGGAAGAGGGGAGGGTGGTAGAAAAAAATGTAGAACTCAAAAACTTACAAAAAGATGAATGTTGAAACTATCTTTGCTTATAATTATAAAAATAAAATACCAACATTTTTTTTTTAAATTCAGTTTTCTTGCATGTCATGGCATCAACATCCCTGATGCCATGGTCTTAGAGAATGAAGGACAAACAACAGTAAACTGGCTGTTCCTTCTCCATTCCTTTTGCTGAATCCTCTTCTAGTTTATTGATTTATTGATGACTACTACCTTTAGAAGTTCACAAGGTAGTCAATCTAGTCCATGAACAAAGATAATACTATTTCCTCTCTTCCTCTTTCCTCTATTCCCTACCACATACCTCTCATCACAGAACCTCTTCAGGAATCTTTCACTGCTGCATTCAATCACCATTTCTAAAATTTGCAGTTTCAAATTGGCTTGTGTTATTTATGAGCCCAGAGATATATCTGTTTTGTTGCATTCAGTCATAATAAACATCCTGTATGGTAACATCTATACTTATTCAGTTACCCAAAGTCCCTGTGACCTTTACAAGTCCCTTAAAATTGTCTTTGATTATTGCTGTTGAAATGAACAAGTCCATCATGGTTGATCATCACCCCATGTTGTTGTTCATGTGTATAATGTTCTTCTGGTTCTGCTCATTTCACCCAGCATCAATTCATTCAAGTCTTCCCAACTTCTCTGAAATCCTGTCCCTTATGGCTTCTTATAGTGTTCCATCACATTTATATACAACAGTTTGTTCAGCCATTCCCCAATTGATGGGCATCCCCTCAATTTCTAATTCATTGCCATTACAAAAAGAGTTACTATGAATATTTTTTGTACAAGTGAGGTTTTTACCCTTTTTCATGATCTCTTCAGGGTATAGACCCAGTGTGGTATTGCTGCAACAAAGATTATGCACATTTTTATTGCCCTTTAGGATTAATTCCAAATTGCTCTCCAGAAAGGTTGGATCAGTCCACAACTCTACCAAAAACACATTAGTGTCCCAGATTTCCCATATCCCCTCCAATACTGAGAATATATGATTAATCATGAGTGTTCTGGAGTTATTATTGGTTACTGTATAGATTGTAGTTCTTAAAACTTTTACAGTTATTTCCTTTCATTGTTGTAATTATTATATGAATTGTTCTCTTGCTCCTGCTCATTTTATTCTTCATGAGTTAATATAACTTTTCTTAGATTTCTCTGCATCTTTATCTTTCATAATTTCTTACAGCACTGTTCCAATATATACATTACATAATATGTTCAGTATTTTTTCCAATTTATGGGCTTTCACTTTGTTTCTAGCTCTTTTTTTATATACTTCAAAAAGTACTTATAAATATGGAGCCCCCCCCACCCCGGCCTTTGCCATCTGCCTTACCATTATACCTTTAGAACTTCCAGGACTTTCCATTTGCTCTGAAGTGGAACTTTATGTATAGTTTCCTGCATTTAGAATGTGATCTCCTCGAATGTAGTAACTGTCTAGAATTTTAAATATGTATTCACATCATTTATTATAAAGCACTTAGCAAATGCTTTTTTAATCATTATTTAGTTTAGATGTTTGATATCTTTGGGGTATATGCCTAGTGGCAACACTGATGGCATACATAGTTTATTCATTTTAAATTGTTTTCTAAAATGATAGGATCAATTCATAGCTCCATCATTAGTATACTGGTGTGCCTTCCATCTCACACAGCCTCTCCAACAGCTGTCAGTTTCTTTTTTTTTTTTGTCATCTTCCATTCTGATAGGTGTGAGGTAGTCCCTGCTCTGCAGTAGGAATTCTGCAGTCTAATGGGGGAAGACATCACTGAAAGGAAGACTGAAAAAGGAAGGAAAGATGCAGGATCTCTGCAGTGGGAGCATTTTGTTTTGTAAAGTGGGAAATAAAGCAGAGATGCAGGAGGTAAATTGCCTGAGCTGAAATCTAATTTCTGTTCTCTATAAAGAAAAGCTTTGGGAAGAGCTTAGTACTCCAGCACTCCAGTCAAAGGGGAGAGGAGCTCAGGGAGGTGATATCCAAGGCTCAGGAGAACAGCATGGTAATGAGAATGGAAGTGATCAGTTTATCCTTGGGAGGGGCATCTTGTTCTGTGGAGTTGAAACTATATATCCAAAAAGTCATTCCTCAGTAAATTAGTAGTCAAAGCATATAAACAATAGTTCTCAAAAGAGTTGCAAATTGTTAATGACCATATGAAAGAATGCTCTAAATCTCTATAAGAAGGGAAATACAAATCATAAAAATTCTGAAGTTTTACCTTACACCATCTACCACTTTCTCTTCTTTTGTTTCTTTCTCACAAAAAGATGACTCTTCTTGTCAAGGAAAACTCCTCTATGCCCCAAAACAACCCTATTTCATCCTATCTTCTCTAACAGTTTGCCTCTTCTTTCAACCCCTCTCATTTATCTTCAATCTCTTCCTATCTATCAACTATTTCCTACTGCCTACATACATACCTATGTCTCCCTCATCCTTAAAAAAAACCCAAACCATCACTTGATATATCCATCCCTATTAGCTATTATGCTATATCTCTTCTCCTTTATGTGGCTAAATGCCTTGGAAGGCTGTTTACAACTGATATCTCTATTTCCTTTCCTTTAATTCTCATCTTGACTCTCTTCCCTCTGTTTTCTTTTTTATTAAAGATTTTATTTATTTTGAGTTTTACAATTTTTCCCCTAATCTTGCTTCCCTCCCCCCACCCCCCACAGAAGGCAATTTGTCAGTTTTACTTTGTTTCCATGGTATACATTGATCCAAATTAAGTGTGATGAGAGAGAAAAATCACATCCTTAAGGAAGAAACATAAAGCATAAGAGATAGCAAGATCAGACAATAAGATATCAGGTTTTTTTCTAAATTTAAGGTAATAGTCCTTGGTCTTTGTTCAAACTCCACAGTTCTTTCTCCATTGCAGAGAGCCCCAAATTGTCCCTGATTGCTGCACTGATGGAATAAGCTAGTCCATTAAGGTTGATCATCGCCCCCATGTTGCTGTTAGGGTGTACAGTGTTTTTCTGGTTTTGCTCATCTCACTCAACATCAGTTCATGCAAATCCCTCCAGGCTTCCCTTAATTCCCATCCCTCCTGGTTTCTAATAGAACAATAGTGTTCCATGACATCCATATACCACAGTTTGCTAAGCCATTCCCCAGTTGAAGGACATTTACTTAATTTCCAGTTCTTTGCCGCATAGTTCCAAATTTCTCTCCAGAAAGGTTGGATGAGTTCACAGCTCCATCAACAATGTAATAGTGTCCCAGATTTCCCACAACCCTTCCAACAACGATTATTACCCTTTCTTGGCATATTGGCCAGTCTGAGAGGTGTGAGGTGGTACCTCAGAGAAGCTTTAATTTGCATTTCTCTAATAAGTAATGATTTAGAGCAATTTTTCATATGACTAAGGATTGCTCTGATCTCCTCATCTGTAAATTGCCTTTGCATATCCTTTGACCATTTGTCAATTGTGGAATGGCTTTTTTTTTTTAATATGACTCTGTTCTCTGTATATTTTAGAAATGAGTCCTTTGTCAAAAACGTTAGTTGTAAAGATTGTTTCCCAGTTTACTATATTTCTTTTGATCTTGGTTACAGTGGTTTTGTCTGTGCAAAAGCTTTTTAATTTAATGTAATTGAAATCTAGTTTGTTTTTAGTGATTTTCTCCATCTCTTCCTTAGTCATAAAGTGCTCCCCTTTCCATAGGTCTGACAGGTAAACTAGTCCTTGATCTTCTAATTTGCTTATAGTATTGTTTTTTTATGTCTAAATCCTGTATCCATTTGGATCTTACCTTGGTGAGGTATTGGTCTAATCTAAGTTTCTTCCATACTAACTTCCATTTTCCCAGCAGTTTTTATCAAAGAAAGAGTTTTTATCCCAATAGCTGGACTCTTTGGGGTTATCAAACAGCAGATTACTATATTCATTTCCTGCTATTGCACCTAGTCTATTCCACTGGTCCACCACTCTATTTCTTAGCCAATACCAGACAGTTTTTATGACCGATGCCTTATAATATAATTTTAGATCAGGTAGGGCTAAGCCCCCTTCTTTTGCACTTTTTTTTCATTGAATCCCTGGAAATTCTTGACTTTTTATTTCTCCATATGAATTTATTTACAACTTTTTCTAACTCATTAAAGTATTTTTTTAGAATTTTAATTGGCATGGCACTAAACAGGTAGTTTAGTTTTGGTAGATGCCCTCTGTTTTCTGAATTTATTATTAAACCCAAACTGCAAGTTACTAATGATCTCTTTATTGGCAAATCTAATGGATTTTTCTCACTTCTCATCTTTTTTTTACCTCTCTGCAGATTCTGACATTGTCAAGCACCATTTTCTTCTTAACTCTTCTATCTAAACTTTTTCTAAAATAGTTCTTTCCTTTCCTTCTCTTGTCTGACCATTCCTTCTCAGTCCACTTTATTGGACCTTCGTCTACATCATGCTCATTAACTTTGCGTATCTCCTAAGATTCTATCATGTGTCATTTTTTCTTCTTCTATACTCTTTTGTTGCATAATTTAATCAGCTCCCATAGAGTCAATTATCTATGTACCCTATGCAGATAATTCTCAGGTTTGTCCTGATTTGTCCAATCCTAACCTCTAGTCTTGCATCTCCAAATATCTTGATCTGGATATCTCATAGAAATCTTAACATGTTTAAACTGAATTGATAATCTTTTCCCCAAAACCTCTGCCTTTTCCTAAATTCCCTATTACAATGGAAGGTATCACCATCCCAGACACTTAGATTCACAACTTTGTTTCATAATCGCACCTTCACTCTCTTACCGTCCATATCCAATTAATTGTAAAGTTTTGTTGATTGAACTTTCATAATATTTCTCATACATGTCCCCTCTGATAGTACCACTATCCTGGTGAAAACCCTTTTCTCTATACACCTGCTCTTTTTCCATAACCTGCAGGTTAGTCTTCTTGCACCAAAAATCTCTTCATTCCAGCCTATATTCCACTTATTTGACAAAATGATCTTAAAGCACATGTCTAACCATACACACTTATACCCCTCAACCTAATTCAATAAACTCGATGTCTTTCTATTGCCTCTAGGTTCATATATAAAATCCAGTATTTGGCTAATAAAACCCTCAATGACCTGGCCCTTTCCTCCCTTTCCAGTTTTCGTACACCTTACTGGGCAGTTGAGTGACGCTGGCCTTCCCTGCTGTTCCTCAGATATGATTTTCCATTTCCTGATTCCAAGCCTTTTCTCTGGCTGATCCTCATGCCTGGAATTCTTTTTCTCCTTATCTCTACCTTCTGGTTTCCTTGACCAGCTTTGAATTCCAGCTAAAATCTTACCTTGGGCAAGAAATTGTTCCCAGTCTTCCTTAATTCTAGTGTCTTCCCTCTATTTTCTTCAAATTTCAAAAACCTCAGTTTTCTCCTGTGGGAGAAAATGGGGATAATAATAGCACCAACCTCCTAGGCCGATTGTTAACATCAAATATGGGTTGACCTGGAATTGGAAATAGAGACCTTTCTGACTAATCCAAGAAGTAGGTGGATCCCACAGTTATCTGAGTTTTCCTTAGAGCAGAAAGCAGGGCTGTAGGACCCAGGTGGAAAATAGCAGATTGTTTTAATTGGCCAAGTCCCCCAGTGTTGTGAAGATTGGAAAGAGCTATAGCACTAACAGCTGAAGCTTCCCTAGAATACCTCCAGCTGCTGAACAGCTGGAGAGACAAACACTATCTGCAAGAGGAAAACCAGACTAGAGAACTTGCTAAGGGAGCCGGAGGATGATAACAAGTCTTCATCACATCTACTGGAAAAGCAGGTAAGTGAAGCACCAGACCACAAGAGTGGCCAGAGAGAGCAAGATGAATGTGCGAGAACAAAGCCTCTTGTTCTCTTGCCAGGGCCCTCCCTAGCATGGTCCTTTAAGTCACTTTTGTATAGATAACTCTATCAGGAGGGTGACTTCTAGTAACATAAGTTACCCAAATATTTATTATTAGACAAGTGCAAATCATTACGATTTGGGCTAGTCCTGGGACCCAAGTTCTTTCTCCCCACATTCAAAACTTTTGTATGTCAAAGGATATTTCTGTAACATGAATTAAATAAGAACATTATATAGGACTTTAAGGTTTACAAAGTTCTTTTATCACAACAATTAGGTTGTTTATTTTTTAAAATTTGGTCTATTTTATAGACCAGGAAGCTTATAAAAAAACAAAACAATATTTATTAAGCACTTTATGTGAGCCAGTGCTTAATGAATCAGGCACTGCAAATTTAAGCAAACAAGACAGTGGTTATATTTTAATTGGAGAAAGACAATACAAGTAGGGGAAATGGGCGGTGGGGGAGGGGAAAGGTAATTATGTGGGGGTAAGGTTGCAGCCAAGGAGAAGAAATTCAGTCAGTGAGTCAGTGGTGAGTGAGATGAAGCATGGTCCGACCCTTTCTAGTGTAATGATTGAACATTTCAGCTGAGTCACTTTGTTTAAGTTAAGACAAAATGTTTTAGTATATTAATATGATAGCAAGTCTCAATCTCAATCATGGGCTTGAGTTTCAACCAATTAATCATGAATTTTAGACTACATGCCCCAAATTCTTGTAACTGAAAATATGTTACACAGGAATCATGTTTGAGTTACCTGAGGAAATTTGTTCATGGCTTATGACCTGCTCATCAAGGTAGTTTAGACTGGGAGTAAATCTAGTGATTGAAGTGTAGCATTTTAGCACTCCCCACCCTACCCCAAAGAATATATTAGCTAAAGGAAGGAGCTTGATCTAGGTCTCTGAACCTTTACCTATCTCCCCCTTGACCAGAGAAGACCTTTCTAGCTCTGAAGGGTCCAGAAAATGTTGAACTTTCTATCTTCCCAAGGGGTTCCAGTGACATCTCCAGATCAGTCAAAAGACACTGTCTGCATTGGGAGCCAAGAATGGCTGTACAAGAACCAGCTCAGAAATTATACTGTACTTAAGGTGAACTTTTTGAACTTGCCTATAGAGATGAGTAGCTTTTTGCCACATGTGTTTGCTAAGTTTGAGATTATCTTCTCTTAGATTTTGTATATACTTTTGGGAGAGAATGTCTCAAACTTTTGAGATGTTTTGTAACAATTTTTCTGTCTATACTGTCTTAGTAAATATTCCTTATAAAAAGCTATTTAAGTCTGGCTTACTAAACTGATTATCTTGGCAAGAAGTACATTAGAAAAGGGACTTAAGTGAACAGTATTAGAAAGACATCCTCACACCCAAATGAGGGTGCCCCTAGAACTTTAAAGGAGAGAGATTAATCTGCTATTTATAAATGGGTTGAGAGAGTAAGTTCAGTCTTGTTATATGGTGGTTCTGGGGAGGGGTTCTCAGATCAGGAAAGCTAGTCTTCAGGAAAGAAGTTTCTCCAGAGTGACAAAGTGTCAGTCAAGGAGAAGTTCTGAGAGGGAATTTAAGTATGAGGGCAATGTGGTATGACTGGGATACTTCCTAACATGGTCCTACTGGGAAGAAGGTAAATGTTTAACAACCAATACACTTTTAAACTTAATTTGCATTAATAACATTTTCTCCATCACTTTCAACACTGATTTGTAGAAAATTTAACAATGGCCTTGTAAGCCTGCCTATTCTGGCTGATTAGAACAACCCTAAAGGGAATCACCAATTAGGAGAACAAAGTGTCAGGGTGGAGGTTTCTCCAGGATATAGGGAATCAGAAATGGGAGAAATCCAGAAATGAATTTAGTCATGAGTGGAGAAACAGAGATTAAATGAGTTGTCAAGAGTTGCCTAATTCATGAGGGGGTAGAACTGGCACTTGAACTCAGGTCTTTCTCAAATCCTGAATCCCATGAACAGTCTTGTGAAGCCTATGGTCTCCTTTTCTGAATAATGCTCATATATATATATATATATATATATATATATATATATGTGTGTGTGTGTGTATATATACACATATATATATACACACACATACATACAATAATAAGATTACCAAGGAAAACAATTATATTGAAACATAGTTATCAAAATATTAGAAAAAAAGTTTAAGAATCAATCCTAAATAGTGTGCTAGGAAGCAAGAGGCAAGAGCAGAGTTCATGGTCATGATAAGAGCAGAAATCTTGCTGAAATGGATAGAAAAGTAGAAAGATCTCAGCTACAGCAGAACCTGTTGGCATAGAGATGGCCTAGAACAAATGCTCTGCTAGGCCTTTTTAGGGAAAGATTGTATGTGTGTCAAGTGTCTGGTTTACAAAAACAAAGGCATTTAATATCTAGGTTGAGGAGAGGACAGGAGTGTTGATGGCAAGTGAATCTAGAGATAGTGGGAACAAATCTGATTTTGGCTTTAAATCTATTTTTTTAATGACAATTCACTTTTTCAATATAAAAAGCATGGGAATATTTTTGAATTATGGGCTCTTCTGAGGATAAATCTTTGCTTCTGAGGAGAGAAGCAATAGTATTTTATGATCTAGAGAACTAACTATATACTAACAGAACCAATAACTCCCACAGTTTCATAACATTTTCTTACTGATGATCTGTAAAGTAGATAATCTCTAAGTATTAGGATTCTCATTTTACAGAAAAGGAAGCTGAGGCTGTTGAGTGGTTAATTGGTTCACTTAAGTAAGCAGTTCAATAATTGGTTGTTGAAAGGTTGAATAAATTATTAAATGTATGATAACTAGGAGATTTCTTTAGGGGAGATTTACCTTACCAATAGATAAGAATGAATTGAACTCTCCAAATAAACAGTCTGGCATAGTGGATAAAGCTCTAGATTTGGAGTTTGTTGAGTTTGAATACTGCCTTTGACCTTGGGCAAGTCACTGAACTGCTCAGAGCCTTTTCTTTTGCAAGATGGAAATAACAATAGTTGTAGTTCATATGATTGTTGTGAATAGATAATGTATTATAATTTACAATGTTCAAAATTCGCTTTTATCTTTTGTCAAACATTTGCTTAGCCATTCTTCTTCATGCTGTCTTATATTTGTTTGGTACTTCATACTTCTCAACTTTTTTTATATTTTTTTTTATATTTTTTCCAAGGCAAATGGGGTTAAGTGGCTTGCCCAAGGCCACACAGCTAGATAATTATTAAGTGTCTGAGACCGGATTTGAACCCAGGTACTCCTGGCTCCAGGGCCGGTGCTTTATCCACTATGCCACGTAGCCTCCCTGGTACTTCATACTTCTGAAAACACTTTCAAATACGTGTGTGTGAAATACGTGAAAGTGTGAAAGAGGTGTAGGCCTATTTCAACTATGAGATTCAATGACTCAAAATTATTTTATAAAAATTCCGTGGAACAGGCAAGACATTCATTATCTCTATCTTACAGCCAGGGAAACTGATGCTTACAGTAGTTAAATGGCTTACCTATTTGACCCCAACAAGGACCAGATAGGTATGACAACTTTACTGGTATTCCAAGGATATACTAAGGAAATGGGAAATGATCATTTTAATAGACTCATAGATTGCTGGAGTTAGGAGAAAACTTAGATCATCTAAAATCCACACTATTCATTTTGCAAATGAGGAACATGACCTTTTCAATGTCATAAAACTAGTAGCAAACCTGGGACTAAAACCCAGGTCTCCTGACTGTTAGTACTTTTGCATGTGGGTTCCTTTTGGGTTCTTGTCTTTTCTACCTTTTGGACATGGAGTCTGAGCCTCTAAATTTACAGGCAGCCAACAGCTGGTGATGTATTCCAGTTCATGTATAAATAGCATGCAGCTAGGTTAGTAATACAGAAGATGGCTTAATGCCAACCCAAGGCTTGTAAAACTTAGGAAGAAAGAAGACAGATTAGACAATAGCTGCTCTTGAAGATAATTCTGTTTCTGGGAAGACATATGAGAAGAAAAGTGCCTTTTTCACTGTTCATCCCTCATCATTCTGTTTAGTACAAATTATTACATCAAATTATTCATGTTTATATAGGTTCAAAATAGAGCTCCACATTTTCTCAAAAAATATAGTTTACAAGTTTCTCTGGCTATGTGTATTCTTACTAGTTAGAGGATTAATTTTTTTTTTAGGTTTTTGCAAGGCAAATGGAGTTAAGTGGCTTGCCCAAGGCCACACAGCTAGGTAATTATCAAGTGTCTGAGACTGGATTTGAACCCAGGTACTCCTGACTCCAGGGCCGGTGCTTTATCCACTGCACCACCTAGCTGCCCCTAGAGGATTAATTAAAAAGGCATTTAATGAAATAGAATATAGAAAATTTCTCCATAAATCTGGGGAACTTTCTACCACAAATATATACACTACCAAAGCAAAGGTAACACATTTTTCCTCCACTGAAAGGTTGAACTTAATGTATCAGGGTTCACACATGTAGAAAACAAATGTAGCTGGGGTACATGAATAGAGAGTTATGCATACTGGGAACACGGGTTGCCAATGGCATGTATTCTCAGACAGGTATCCATCCAGATATTGCTTCTTGCCTTTGCTCTATGATAGTTTGCTGGTTGAGTGGTTGACTTTAGTTGTTCCAGGTGAGATTCTATTGAGCAGAAAATTATGGAACTTCTTTGTATCCCTATAGCTGGAGTTCTCAGTTAAGGTGCTACCTCCTCTATATCAGAAGAGTGAATTCTGTCATCACTCATTTATCATAGATGGCAGAGGTCTAAATTTCATATCTCTCTTGGAGGTCATTAACATACCCATTATGAAATTAGGGAAAATCTTTAGCTACTTTTTCAGCATAAACAGTCTATCAAATTCTAAGAGGTGTGAGTATGGTGATGATTTTTTTTTCCCCTCTAGCTCTCCAGGAAAGCACTTTAGGAATATAGAATAGCCATCCAACTGCATTGTTCCTTCAGGTATTGTCTTTTGTTCACCTTCCCCTTTTTTTTTAAGGTTTTTGCAAGGCAAATGGAGTTAAGTGGCTTGCCCAAGGTCACACAGCTAGGTAATTATTAAGTATCTGAGACTGCATTTGAACTCGGGGACTCCTGACTTCAGGGCTAATGCTCTATCCACTGTGCCACCTAGCCGCCTCTCATCTTCTTGAAGAATTGTAGGGGTAGAGACTGGAAGGGGTAGTTCTTTCAGGGTTCAGCAAATTTTTGTTGTATTTACAGAGATAAAAACCATTCTTAATTTGCCTACAAAAACAGCCCTTGGGTAGTTTACTCACTCCTGCTCTATTTGATTTAGGGTTAGAGAAAGTACGTGTAATTTCAGTTTAATGTCTTGTTGATAATCTGCATCCCTTGGGAATCATTTCAACAAACTTTGAAGGCTTTTTTGTATTTGAGGCCTTCTTCTAGTTTTTTCAACCCAAAGATTCTCTTTGGTTTCCCAAATGAATTGGAGGGAAAAAACAAATTCTTTTTTTCTGAAATTTCTGACTTTTTAACATTTATGTGGCAGTCAAAAAGATTTGAGCTATACTACCAGAAAGATTCTGTTCTTGGTAATAATTGTGAAAGAAGTCTTGGATCTGAAGAATACCTGGTTTTGAAACCTAGTTTTTCTATTTACTATACAACCAAACATACTTAATTTTTCCTGCAGAGCAAAATTAGATTACTACTAAGATAGCTTTCAGCTACCTCTACCCCACCTTCCTCCAAATTTTTAAAATAGATTGTATCAAGCAGTCTCTTTTTTGGAATTTTTTTCAGTCATGCAAATATGTTTTACTTCAAATTATCAATAAAACCTTTGGATTTTGGATCCTGGTTTTCCTTTGAACATACAATGAAAGAAAAGCTTAAATGCTTCCCAAAGACTACTGAATGATTGAGCTTTCTTAATGTTCTTTTTCACATTTCCCTCAAACTTTTACTGGTTGGAGGGCAGCGATTGGCTCTTTCTCCTTTTCCCAACCATAGACACAGCTTCTTATATGGAAAGAGCCCTGAGCACTGGACTTAGATTCGGGGGAACTGAATTCAAGTCCTAGGTCCATCATTTACTGGTTGTATGACTTTAGGTAGTAGGGTCCTTTATCGTCCTGGAGCCTCAGTTCTCTTGTCTGTAAAACAGAAGAGTTGGACTGGGTCACGGCTGAAGTCCCTCTGATTCTAAAGGTGTATGGTTCTGATAATAGATAATTGCAATTGTAAATTCCTTTATAGTTCTAAAACTTTATAATACTTTATGTATCTCATTGAATCTTCAGGAACACTCCTAGGAGATAGGGGGGTCGAATCCAGAAATTGTCTTAAGATTGTCCAAGAAGAACCTGATTTTTCTGTCTCCTCTCAGTAGATTCTCTATAGTTATATTCGCTCATTTTATCTGCGGGTCTGTCCCCGTTATTCTTTCTCTTTTCAGTCAAGCTGCTTGATGTTTCTGTGTATTCCTTGCAAACCGTGGAGCATTTCACCTAGTGGGGGTAAATGCTTATTGACTGGCTGACATCTGAATCTCCTGCTAAACTTTGTTTTGGATTGGGCTTTTTTGAGGAGTACATGTTCCTGAGACTCTGGACCCAGGGGTACAGGGACAGTCAAAGTAACACGTGGACTTTTATAGTTAAGTCTTAAGTCTCTGCCACTAAAAAAAAATGCTTAATTTGGTGGAGGCCATCTTCATTAACAGCTGGTTGTTCCTTCACCAAGTTACATTTTTCTGAACATTATGATCCGCCAAAATGTTGCCTCCTTGGAGGAGCCTGGCGCGTTAAATATTAAGAGCATCCATTGGGAGGGATGGTGAAGTTGAGGCTCCTCACAGGAGTGAGGTTCAGATGGAGCACCCCGCAAGCATCAAAGCCCCGTGTGAATCCTCCATGACTGGTGTGCAGAGGAGGCCGAAAGGGATCACGCTCGTGGATGTGTCACTCGTGTGTGTCTGCACCACGCTCGTGTGCACATCGCACATGCATGCGAAGAGGGGCTGGAGTTGGGCCGGTGCGGTGAGTCCCGCAGGGCTGGACTCGGGGTGCTGGGGGGGGTCCCCAAGGTGCGACGCGTGGGAAAGGATTCTGAGGGTGCTCGAGCACCCAAGTCACGCGGCTACCGCCTCGGCCCCATTTCGGCCCTTCCTACCCTCGGAGGGTCCCTGCTCGGCCCTCACAGTCAGAAGAGCCCAGGCCTGGGATGAGCTCGAGCGGGGGAACCTGGCACTAGCCCCACACCCCCGTCCCGCTGTCAATCATCCGCTGCTCGAACACTAATTGGTTCTGAAGAAGCCAAGGCGCCCCCCCCCCCTTGTCCCCGCCCCTTGATGTTCAGGGTTTCCTACGCCGAAGTACACGGGTCCCACATTGCGGAGCAACCGCTCCTGCACGAAAAACAATCTCCGCCCCAGGGAGACGTTTCACCTAACAAGGAAAGGTTTACGAAACCATTGGCTAAGAAGAATGTCGGTCGAGTCTCATCCCACCTTCGTTTCCGCTCTGCCTCTCAACTATTGGTTCTTATCGATGTCAATCCGTTGCTAGGGAAACCACCTCTTCCCAGCGTCACAGGCTGCTCGTCACGTCAATCAATCGCTGTGCCTCCTTCCTCGATCTAGGTCCAATTGACATTCGTAGAGAATCGAGGGCGCGCCGCAGATTGGCTATTGATTCGAACGACCCGGTAGCAACAGGGTAGGCTGAGCCCTGGTATATGTACCGGCGGCTGAGCACGCGTGTGTGCGGACGCCGTTGCGTGAGAGAGTTTTGCTACCCGGCCTGCTTCGGAGTGAAGCCTCTTCCTCTCCCGCTCAGCCTTGCAGGTAGGTGAGGGAGGGCCGCTGAGGCCGGGGCTGCTACGGAGCGGCAGAGCGAGCCCACGTCCGCTTGGAGCCCCGCCGCTGCCCACGAAAAAGAGAAAAGAAACAGAAACGGAAAAAGAAAAAAGGAAAAAGGGGAAACAGCGCGGAGGGGGAGCCGCGGCGCGAGCGCCGCCGCGAGGCGAGTCCTCTGCCAGCGCCCCCACCTCATTCCAACGGCCACGAGCGCGCGCCCCCTCCCCGCCCCCATTGGTCCCCAAGCGCCCGGGGCTGGGAAGCCGGACGCAGGATTGCTCGGCTCGCGCTCCCCGCGGGGGCTCGGGGGAGCACCTGCACCCGTGGCTTTCCTCCTGGCCTTGACCGTGCTGGGTCCCCGGGACGTGGGACGCGGGAGGGGGAGGAGAGTACATGTGTGTGCACATGCATGTGCATCCATGTATGCGCGTGTGCTTGGCCAGGGTTGCAACGGCGGAATTTTCCGACCTTGGGCGGGAAAGTGGGGGGGGCGGCCCCCGGCCCAGCCGCGGGGCTTCTTCCCGGAGGCCTCGCGGACCCCGTGGCCGCCGCCTCGCCTTCTCCTCCCCGGGGCCTCCAAGATGGGTGCCGCTTCCGGAGGGGTGGAAGCGGCCCCGGCCCGCCGAGCCCGGCAGCGCCGCGGGACTCACTTCCTCTCCTCACGTGCGCTAATGGAACGAGCGCCCGGCCCGGCCCGCCCGGCCCGGGACCAGGCCTCCGGCCCGCGCCGCCCAGAAGAAAGCCGCCTGCCCCCGCCGGGCCCTGGAGCTGCCGTTCGGGCCGGCCCGGGCCGGCCCCGGGGTCCGTTAGTTTTCAGATGCAGGAGCAGCGGGCCCGGGCCCGGCCTTTGTATTTGGGGCTGTAAGAGACCCGAGGGACTTGTAATAAAGTTGTGGCTGTTTACAAAGTTACTGCGATTTCGGGGGAGGGCAGACGGCGTCCGGCCTCTGTTACTTCATCGAACCCAGGCAGTCAGTCCGATTAAGACCTCCGAGGCTCAAGTTTCCTAATCTGTAAAATGAGGGGATTGAAGCAGATGACATTAAGAGTATTTTCTGGAATTTCTCTCTCTCTATTGGGGAGAAAGGACTGTTTAGCTGGAAGAAAGTGGGATGGAAAAGGGGCAACCTAGGAATTTAGAATGTATAGATCTCAGCTACTTAAAAATTAACCTTGTATTAATTTATGTCCAGCTAAATACGTCATGGAGATACTTTGTAAAATCGGTACTGCTGAGCAAACAGAAAACAATTCTTGAATGCTAAACCTGATTATTGGATTATAAATCATTTTTTTTGAGAATCCATGAATAAATTTATAGGGAAAGGGTTTTTTTAAAAAAAAATTTTTTAATGCGAAGACAACTTTAACATCTTCAAAGTTAAAACTTGCCTGAAAATAACCCTGTACTCTAGCTAGTAAAAATATTCTCCCCATTCTTCAGATGAAAAAATAGAGGTTTAGAGACTAAACCAATTTCAGTTGTTTTCTGATTCCAAGTTTGATGCTTTGTTTTCTCTAGTCTACCTAATGGTATTTGTTAGGTTAAAAAAATTTTTTGGACTGTTCTTTAAGATTGTAATAGGATTTAATCCATATTTGAAAAGAATTATTCAAGCATACATTTGACTGTTTTTCAAAACAAATTGAAAATATGATATATATAAATAAAACTTAATTTTACCATAGGAAATATGTAGCTAACCCAACTATGTTCATTCTTTCATTGATTTTGAAAGTTTTTTGAGTAAGTGTTCATAAACCTGAGGTTTGGAAGTTTGGTTAATATTGGCTTTAATAACTATTTGAATATAATTGCTTTCCTTTGTAATTCCTGTACTTTTATATATTTAAAAACATTCTGAGAACAGACTTCCCAGGCTCCCAAGGGCAATCCAAGACACAATTTAAAAAATTCTGGTTTGAGGGAGTGGCTTAAAGATAGTATTATTAGGTTTTCATTCTAAGTTTCATGGTATATTTAAGTCACGTTACGCTAAATACATTTATTTAGCATAAAAATTCTCAGTATATCAGAAAATTCAAATTACAACATTAGAAAATAAATGCTTTAGGTTAACATATGACTTAGCTTCAGGTCTGAGTTCATATACAACAATTACTGCAACCCTTTATTTATAATACTTCTGTCTTTCTCTTACAAAGTAAGCTTTTTGAGGGCAGGAATTATATCTTTAAAAAAAATCCATATCCTTAGAACACAATTCAGTACATTGCTCTGGGTACTTAAATAAATGTTGGAATATTAATAGAAGTGAACTTAGCAGCCTGGAGATATTAGGTATTCCTGTTATTGGCCCAGGCAAGTGATTTACCTGCAGAATAACTGAACTTTGACTTTACAATCTTTAAGTAATAACTTTTCAGTAGACAAAGCTTTCTTGAACACAGAGTAATAGAAAGTCTTTGGAATAAATAAATGACTTGTGACTTTCAATATTTTATTTAAAGATTTACCTTAAGGTAAAAAACAATTTGGCAGTCATTCTATTTTTTGCACAAGCAACAGGTTTAAGAAAAGGGAAGGATTAAATTTTACAGAAAGAACTATAAAACTTCTTGGGAGTTGGATTTAACAGTAGCACTATCTTCTATATTGAAATCATACTCTCGTATTGGTTTGGCAACTCTTAAGAGCTCTAGATTTGATCATATTCTCTTTATGACTTTTTGATCAACCTTTGAACTGTGTTAGGGATTTTTTCTTTTACTAATCATTGCTTCATGTCAAGAATTTGCCAATCTTAGATTTGTTTATGATCACAAAGAAAAATGGAGCTAAAAGGTAGTGGGATTTTAATCTAAAGGTCAAGATTTGTGATAAAAAAATGAAAGGGGTGTCTCTTATACTTAATAAAAGTGCCTTGCTTCCTTTAAGAGTTTATTGTCAATTAGCATTTACATTTTTCCACATAATTTTTTTTTACTAGTCTCCATTTTGGTGTATTCATTTTGTTCATATTTGAATGTTTTCAAAGTTTCATTGAAAATAGAAGTCTTGACTTCATTTAAAATTTTGTTTTGCAGGGATAGTCTTGCTGCTTGTTTTGAAAGTATGAAGCTATATAATTTTATCTTACTGGTCAGCCATGAACTAGTGAGAAAAATTTGTTGACTTGCTTGAGTCCTTCCTTCTTAGTAGTTAACTTTTGATTTTTTTTTCAAGCCATAAAAAGTGAAGTAAGACAAAGTATCCAGTGTTTCTATTTTTTTTTGAAAGTATGCTTACTCTTGATATTAAAATTTGGTGGTAGTTTCCTTGGTTATTCTACCTGGGGGGGGTGTATAGTAGTGTTTTACCTATGCAACAGTGCTTGAGCCTTAGCAGTTGTGACATAATCTTGTCATAGAGCTAGTATCACAGGTGGCATTTGAACCTGGGACAACTGAATTTTTTTTTTGCTTCTAAGTCTAATACTTCTCCATTATACTGCCTTTTCATACACATATATATATATATATACAGGTGAAAATTGATAGTGATAGCAATTTATTATGAATATCATAACAAAAAAGTTTAAAAATTGTGGTTTTGTCATTAATAGACATTCATTAAACTATTCAATGATGGCAGGAACTCACTCTTCTCAATTTACAGATGAGGAAAGAAGAGGCCCTGAGAGAATGTGTACTTTGTCAGCTCTATCAGATGGGTTAGTGACTAAACTGTAGCTCTATTGCTCTAGCTTTAGTATTTCTGCCATGCCATATTGCTTCTTTCTTTATCCTGCTGAATTATATCTGCTTTCATAACATTTTGAGTACCAGCAAAACTCTAAAGCAGAAATGATGATGCAAGGGAGAAAATCTGCCATCATGAGATAATTTTTTAGGCCTCTTAATTTACTTGAAAATGTGAAAACTTTACATTGTGTTGTGGTTCTTAAAATATACAAAGAGTTTTAATATTAATTTGATCTTTATAACTATTAGATAGGCAACAAAGTCCATGTAATTAACTCCCATTTTCCAAAAGAAGGATGATTCCTGGGATTATAATCCAAGTTGCTTGAATCCTTAAAATTACCAGCATTTTGTAGTTTTTTTTATTTACACAAAGCTCCTTAAAAGATATTTAAAAACAGAACACAAAATTCTCTTAAGTGAGATTTTTATTCTCATCATGAAGAATTTAGGATATTGAGGTTGATGATTAACATGCTTCAGTCTTTATATAAATTTATTTCCTCAGAATTTCCTTGTAAATTAGGGAAATCAAAACATTTTTATACTTTAACACTCACAAGCCAGTTATCTTGAATATGAAAATTAGAAGCTGGTTCTAAAAAATTATATTGATATGCCCATAAAGGATGAAGAGAGGCAAAGGTTGCTTTTTAAAAATAAATTTTTGATGAAATACCTTGACAAGGTTTCCCAAGCTTTAACCTATTGAATTGATGTAATTATCTCATTTCCTCTTTGAAGTTCTTTTTGTCAGTAAAAAAGGATATGGAGATGGCAAAAGTGTAGGTATGAGAGGATTAAAAGTGGGTTCAAATGAAGTGCCCAAATTCAGTGATGGTAATGCTATATACTATGTTTGATGCTGTTGTGGTTTGAATCATGAATCATCAAGTCATCCCCCCTTTTTTTTTTTGAATAAGTTGTTTGTGTCTACCACAAACTTAGAGATCATATGTCTAAAACAACGTTGGAGCTGAAGGAGACTTTAGGTCACAGAACACATCATGTTTACAGTCAATGTTCTATCTTTACAATTTAGTGAAACCTTTTCAGTAAATTTTAATCTTAATATGTAACTCAAAAGTGTAAGTTGCTATTATTCCATACTGTAACAAATGATTATCTTACAGGATGTCATCTTTGTCATTGAAGCTTTTTAAGATCATTTTTTCTTTTTGAGGACAATAAGGGCAATTTTCTTTGGAAAGTGCACAGGTTATTTTGTACCTCTCCCCCTTTTTTTTCTTTGTAAAAAGGTGGCAGAACTAAGCAGTGTTTCTTAGCTTTTTTTTTAATTCAGTGAACCCCTTTTAGTAAAAAAAAAGATGTTATGAATCCTTAAGGCAATATAACTCATGATATTCTCTTAAATCTGTTTTCAATGACTGCAGAGATAGTTTTGTTTCCAAAAGTTCCACATAAAAATTTACATTGTATAATTGCCAAATAAATTTTGTTCCGCCATAGTTGTAAGAATTCAAATATGAAATTTCTAAGCCAATTTAAAATGAATATTTTATGTGATACATTCTGTAAAAATCTTAAGTAATCTAACAAGATCTTATTTGTTTATATGCAAGACTTCATATTAAATTTATTTTATAAATTATGTGAAATAAGTTTTTTTAATGTGTTACAAATTGGAAGGTGTTTAATGTATAAGCTTAATTTTTATGTTAGAGTTTTTTATTTGAATACAATTTTGCTGTATTTGACCCAATACTAAATATAGTCTAAAAGTTTGGCTTCATCTAATTTATTCATATATTTTGATTTAAAACAAGATTTACACAAATGTGATGGAAAATGGTAGAATTTTTTACAAACTTCCTGAGAAAGCATTTATTTTTTGCCTCCTAACCATTTGATAAAAATGAAGTCATTTAAAATATTTACTATTCTACTGGCTCTAATGACAATTGTAATATTTCATAATAGGTATTGTGTTCAGTTGTGTATGTCACTTCATTTTTAGCATTGTTTATATCTAAACTAACCTTAGAAAGTAAAGAATATCTTTAAACGTGACTTTCTAAGCTCATGGGAATGCCACTCAGTGATTGACTGGACTTGACTTGAGAAATGTTGCCAATCAATTCATTTGAAACTGCCAAGCAATAGCTGTTTAATACTGCAAGGAGAGGAAATAAAAGGTTTGTTTCAAGATGTTTTGTAGTATGCATGCCTAGCAATCATAATTTCAAACAACTTGTTATTTGTGCTATCAAAATGTAAAGTTAGTAACATCTTGATCGTTTGATTATGTAGCTAATGAGGTACAATTACAGGCTAATTGAAACAAAGTGACTACTCTGATGCTTTATACAGTACATAAATGGGGTATGCATATGCATCTGACCACCACCCTTCTACAGAACACCAAATGAGTATGTGTATGCATTTATTTTGTTTGCATTTATGTCAACCCTTTTTTGTAGCAGTTTTTAAAAATTCAATTTTGTATTTTTTTTCCAGTTCCAAATTCTCTACGTCCTTTTCCCTCACCCACTGAGAAATCAAGAAAAATAAAGCCTGTTACAAATATTCATAGTATATAAATTGCATTACCCATGTTTGTAGCAGTTTGGAAAGAATTTGATGATAGGTTGAGAAAGTGCTAGAACTTGTTTTGCTTAGAGTCAAACTACCTGTTGAAAGATGGGTATTATTCTTGCCCAGAAGTTTTCCTCATTTATCAAATAAAGGGAGGCATATTACAATCTTTCTTTTTTTGTATCTTAAACAGAATTGTGTTAATAGCTACTACTAGCATCATTAGGTGAAGATGTAGTAGAATGTGAAACTTTATAAAGGTGGCTAATGTTGTAATTTCCCAAAGATTATAAATATATACATATTTTTAGGTGTTTTAAATTATCTTGGTATATTTCTACTAGTTATTGACAAAGTAATGGCTCCAGTTCCTTCTTAGTTAAGAAGACACTATCATATAAATATTTTCATGGCAATAACTATTTCCAGCTCAGGTTTGAAGGGTTTTAAAAATATATTTTAGTTCCTGAGCTATATATACCACAAAAACCAAAACCAAATTTTGTGAAAGGTGCTAGGTGATATAGTGGAAAGTGCATTATTCTGGGGAATCAGAAGACTAAATCTACGACCTACCCGTTTCACCTTATAAAAGTTTCCTTTGCCTTTTTCTTCTTCAATTTTAGTTAAATGGAGACAGTAAAGGGAAACTTCCTATTTGGAGCTCTGGCTGAAATTATGGTTAAGTAAAATGGAAAGAGTACTTATATGCAAGTTAAATCCCTTAAGAATTATTGCCATAAATTGCCATTGCCATAAATTGCCATTATGAATGATTAAAGCTCTTTAAGGAGACTGTTGGGGAAGACTCATTACATAATATAGAGAACAGGTATTGAGTGAAAAATAACCAATTATGGAAATCCTTTTTGCTTATTGAAAAGATTTGGATTACTTAAAGTTCTCTGTTCTTTTGTACTAATCTATACAACCTAGTTAGAACTACTAGTCGCAATAGATTTATTTCTACTGTTATTGTATGTGGATTTGATCAGTATAGATTGTCTCAGTATCTGGAAGTTTATTTTCAAACCTAATTAAAAAAAGCTTTTGACTGAGGGTCAAAAGTATTTGAGAATTTTACCCAGAATCTTGTTTTATAATGTTGTTATGGACATGGTTGACTTGGGAAGTATGATGAATGATGTGGGAAAGTTTTTTTTAATGCTATTTGCCTTAAAGGTACTTATATTTCCCCTGTTTTTATTAATGCTTTATTTTCCTATCACATTCCTCTTCCCAATGAGCCATCTCTTTATAAACGAACTTAAAAAAAGAAAAAGCAGTTTCATAAAACTAAAATGAATTTGCTTATCTGACAAAATATGATGTCTTCAGCATTCAAAGACCTCTACGTCAGAGCTACCTTGAGCATTCTTTGCCATTATAGTACAGTAAAATTTCAAATGAGTTCAGAAGGCATCTGACTTAAGATAATGATTGATCTGGTTCATCTTTGCACCATTGAAATCCATGTGAACTGATTTCGAATTCATCTTTTTGGAGAAGGCCTATAAAAGTTTTTTATTTTTGAGCTGTATTTGTGTCTCTGGGCCAAGTTTCAATCCTTCATAAGGTGTACTGTATTTCTCCACGTATAAGACAGTCCCGTGTATGAGACACTTTAATTTTGGGGCCTGAAATTTGAAAAAAATGTATTACATAAAATTATTCAAGTTTTATTCATCAAAATTCATACAATTCCTCCTCACTGTCAAACTCCCATCCATTAGCTTGTCCTCATCTGTGTTTGATGATGAATCATTGTCTTAGGAGAGGTTCTGCCTGCTCTCCTGCTTGAGCTTTGGTATGTGGTTGACCACAAGCATTCCCTGGGTAAATCTGGTGTATGGACGCACTCTTAGTCCATTCTGTTTCATGACCCTGAAGTACCCATTGTGTCCTCCTTTGAAGTCAATCACTTCTTTTTCATCAGCAGTTCTTTTTGCCTCCTGCTGAACCATCTTTGTGGACACTGGAATCCCAATGGCCCTTTGCTCTTCAATCCATCTCTTAATTTCCTCTCTAAATCAGGTCATTTTGCTGACTTGCCTCTCATGGCCTTGTTTTCTCAGTTGGAGGAGGACAACTTACTTTCAGCAGCATGATTTCCATTCACTTTTGCAAACTGGATCACTTTTAACTTGAATTCAGCAGTGTAAAATAGAAATCTTTTCTGAGCCATTTTCAGGGCAGAATGTGGTAAAACATAACCTAATAAATGAGCACAAAGACAACACGTGAAAAAGTAGGAAATGCAAGTAAAAAATTATAACCACTATTTAAGACAATCCCCAGTTTTTAGACCCCAAATTTTTCGAAAAAGGGTACATCTTATACATGGAGGAACTAATGGTAACTGCAAAAACTTGGGAAAGGACAGAGGTAAGGATTTAGCTTTTTGCCACTTGAAACTGAAGATCATTTACCATGATTTGGTATAACTCAAGCCCCTAGAATCTTCACCAACAACCGTATTCTTGTACACTTTAGGAAACCTCTGTAGTATTGTAAAGTTACAGTGGGTGGAATATATCCTGGTTTCTAGTTACTTTCTCTAGATCATCTTTTGTCCCTGTTACTTTAAATTTATTTTGTTTGTATCCTGATACTTATGTGAACTCCTTGAAGTGAGGAACTATCTCACTTTTATTTGTTTTTCCCAGTCCCTTCTATCAGTTCCTGATACATTGTATGTAACTTAAAGTTTGTTGATTGCAGAAGGAATTTAGATTGCAGAGATCAATGTAACCAGAAACTCAAGTAATTTGTGGTGATGATATAAGAGATATACAAATAATTGATACAAGTAAATTTAAATTTAGAGTCCATAGCAAGACACTTCCTACGGTCTCTGTCTCCTCCCCTTCAGTTTATCTAAAACCTAACCAGAATTTTTTTCTCCACACTTTGGAATTAGTGATATGTTTTTCTGTGTCTTGGATGGCAGTTGACCATCTGAAGTCTGTCCCTATCTTCCTAGGGCTTGCCCCCCACTCTGTTGATAGGTCATCAGTTCAATTCTGGATGAATTTCATAGGAAGACTCTTAACTGGGATACACTCTGCTTTCCTAACCTCTCCTTGTCCTGCCTGTCAATATCTCCCATCCTCTCTGTCTCCTTTTACTTGAATTGGCTTCCAACCTTTCTTGTCCACAGACACTCAAGATCAGGGTCAAATTTGCCCTCAGCTAAAATTTTAAATAACCCTCAGTGCTGAAAAAGGGGAAGACTGTTCAGCACCCCTTACCATTCCCCCATCTCCATTCTTTTGTGTCCAAGTTTTTTCACAGAACTCTTGAAAAAGAGGGTTACATATATATTCTACATTTTTAATATTTAATTACAAGTATCTTGGTGTGGTGAATAAATGTACGTTGACTTTTGAGTTGGAAATAACCAGCTTCAAGGTCTATCTCTGATGGGGTTCTGCAATTCTGAGTACATCATTTAACTTCTCAGTGCCCTAGACAACTCTGAGATTAAGTAGATATCCATGTGCATTGGTACGGAGTGTAGGAAAAGTTTCTCATTTCACTCAAGTTTGATCAAAAAAAATTCTCAAAAGGATCTGTGATTTTCCTTTTGGTGCTTTTTCTCACAGAAATCATTTTGAGAATTTCTCCAGGAAATAAATATATTTCCCAGTAGCAACTTTGGTGATATGTGTCTCTTGACTGGCTTTCTGATAACATACATAAACCCTTTTCTAGTTCTGTAGAACCTGAAAGAACTTAATTTCGTTTAAGTAGCCAAGGATAGCCTCGACATATTTTAAGGCACTAAATGAAGAGGACTTTAGAGGGGAATGTTGATTTATCTTTTTAAATTCAATTTTTCCTTTTCATTATGAACTCAGTGAACATGAACAGTTTTATATATAAAAAGCAGGTAAGAGGATAGCTCATTTTAAAAAATATTAAATATGACATTATTTATCTTGCTTATTTATCCTTTTCTGACCTTAAACAGTCTTCTCCATATTTTTAAAATGTTTCAGTTTTTTATTTTTTGTTTACATCATTATTTCTCAATTCCACCCCCACAACTATACTTCTACACCCCATATTACTTCTTAAGCATAGTGAAAAACAAACTATACATAAAGCAGAATGCATTTCATTATACACCTCTAAGTTCATCTCCTCTACCCAGAGATGCTTAATTCATTATCAGTTTTCTGGTGTCTCAATTGATTAAATTAATGATACTTATTAAATTTTCCAGTTTTCTTTTTAAATTTTTTTTTATTTATTTAAGGCAATGGGATTAAGTAACTTGCCCAAGGTCACACAGGCAATTATTAAGTGTCTGAGGCTGTATTTGAACTCGGGTCCTACTGACTTCCAGGGCCACTGCTCTATCTACTGTACCACTTAGCTGGCCCTCCAGTTTTCCTTATGGTTTATCTTTTTTATAAATTGCTCTCCTGGTACTATTCACTTAATTCTGTATCAGTTCCTGTAAGTCTTTGCAGGTTTCTCTGAATCCATCTTTTAGCATTTCTTAAAATTAAGTTAATGTATTGTTACACATTTCTTGGAATTAGCATGAAAATGTACCTATTTTGTTACAAACAGTTCTGTTACCACAGAGTTCTATGATCTGTATTTTTGTATGTATCAATACTTGGCTTCTTCTTTTGATATCTTTGAGGTAGGTACATATCTAGTATAGTGACATTACTGTGCACATTTTAATAACATTTAGTTTTAAGCTTTGAATACTTGCTCCTCTATCATAAACTGCTTGCCAAAATTGGCATGAATTTATTAAGGAGTTAAATGTCATTTCTCTTGCCATATCTACCCATTTTTCATTTTTTTAATGACATGCATATTAAAGTAGCTAATGAGGAGAGAGACTTTGCTGTTTCATGAATCTTAATTTTTATTAAGCTGCAAAGGGAATGACAAGGATATTTGTGGGAAATCTGATACAAACAAGAAATTGTGACAGCAATGCTATATTGACTTGGTTTTACATGGTTATTGCCTTTTTTCAGACACAAACTGATGAGCATCTGTTTGCTAGAATTGAAAATGCTAATAAATTTGGCAAATTTGAGCCTTGGTTTGCTTAATATTTTTCTTGCACTATTAAACATTTACATAACTGCAATTTGATAACTTGATGGACAGATTATATTGATTTTCTTCCAAGTTCCAGAACTATAGCAGATGGTAGAAAATTCCACAAAGCACAAAGTGAAGATTATTTTAGCTTAAGTTTGTCTATACTTACCTGTAGCTTTAAAAAGAAAGCTGGACTGAGGGGTAGTTAATTTAGTTAAGAGGTTTATGTTGCCTTTATTTGAATTGGTTACCCAGATCATCAAAAGAACGGATTTGATGATTTAACCAAGTAATGGATAGAAATTTGCAGCTATTTATTTCGTTTAATTTTTTTCATTTACGCTGTTACTTGACAGGAAGTTGGATATGAAAGATGCTTTTATGGAGACATTGGGAAGCAAATCCTAGGTTCAAATTCTGACCTTGTAACTGTTGGCAGTTAACTGCTAGAAATAATATTCATCTAAGTTCTCAGTCATAAAGATGAAGTTTGTAAAATTAAATTAATGATCTGGGAAGTGAGCAGATGGTTCTGGCACACAAACAGCAGATATATCTAAGATTGAAGTGCACTTAATGTGCTGTGTTCAGCCCTCCATCCAGAGTCTGTCTCACACATTTAAGATATTTTAAACGTCCCCCCCTTTTTTTTATAAGAATAGGAAGCAAACCTTGATTTAACATTTGCTTCTTATAATTAAATATATCTTCCAAAGAACTTGGGTAGTAAGATCTTGCCATACTTCTAGTTCGAATTAAGTTTTCTTGTTTCCTTGATAGTTTTTTTTTAATGCTTAGTTATAACTGAATTTTTTAAAGCACTATATAATACTTAAGACTGTCTCTTAAGGAGAAAGTCAGGAATGGACCAGATGACATATTCTATAAACTGCTTGGTCAAAAATTAACTGAGTTAAGCCATTTAAGGCTAAATCTTTTTCATCTAGGGTAAAATAACTAGGTAGTATAAGGCTATTTTCTCTCTATACCCCCAACTTGATGACCAGTTCCTTTCCTATTCTCAAAATACGGAATTTTCCACATGGAGAAAGAATTGATTTCTGAAATTTTAAAGTTTTCAGTTTTTATAAAGTTTCCAGATTTTGACTTTTTTGTTGTTGTCAATCATTTGTCCTTTAACATTGAATAGAATTTGGTTTTTAGTTTTGCATTAAATTATATCTTATTAAACTTATATTTTTAAATTCAAGGAACTACCATTTAAATTTTTTTTAGCAAAACTTAGGTTTCTTTTTCTATTTATTTATTTTTATTTCTTTAAAGATTTTATTTATTTTGAGGTTTACAATTTTCCCCTAATCTTACTTCCCTCCCCCTACCCCCCACAGAAGGCCAGTCTTTACATTGTTTCCATGGTATACATTGATCCAAATTGAATGTGATGAGAGAGAAATCACATCCTTAAGGAAGAAACAAACATAAAGCATAAGAGATAGCAAGACCAGACAATAAGATATCAGTTTTTTCCCCTAAATTAAAGGTAATAGTCCTTGGTCTTTGTTCAAACTCCACAGTTCTTTCTCTGGATACAGATGGTATTCTCCATTGCAGACAGCCCCAAATTGTCCCTGATTATTGCACTGATGGAATGAGCGAGTCCATCAAAGTTGATCATCACCCCCATGTTGCTGTTAGGGTGTACAGTGTTTTTTTCTGGTTCTGCTCATCTCACTCAGCATCAGTTCATGCAGATCCCTCCAGGCTTCCCTGAATTCCCATCCCTCTTTGTTTCTAATAGAACAGTAGTGTTCTATGACATCCATATACCACAGTTTGCTAAGCCATTCCCCAATTGAAGGACATTTACTTGATTTCCAATTTTTTGCACTACCTCTTAAATTTAAATATACTTATGTTCAGTCAAGTTTTAGAATGTTAGATAAATAATAGTTGTCTTCCACTTACATCAGCTGAGGATATTTTAGCAGGGCTGGGATTAGGTGCTGTTTACACTTGAGAGACATGGTATTGTGTAAAGAATACAACTTAGGAAGTAAGAATTTAAAAACTCATTTAAACAATATCTTAGATAATTCAATTTTGCTTTTGGAATTTCTTGGTTTTCTATTGTAAAATGCTTAAAGAAGTTGAGCTTTTTGGGTTCCATTCAGTTTTTTTATTGCACTTTTGACACTTGAATTGGACTCTTAATTTTGATTTTCAAAGTCTGAAGATTTTTCTTTATTTCTCATCCTTCTGTTAAATGGAGAAAAAGCTCCATAACCAAATTAAAATTTCTTCACCCTTCCATTGGATAGATGAGGGAAACATGGAGTAGTCAGACTGTTTGCAGTTTTTCTTTCATTTGTTTCTAAGATGATTATTTTTCTTTGCTCTATTGCTAAATGACCATTTAAGGCTAAATCTAGCCTCAGTGACCACAGTGACATAAACCATAATGAAGCAGCAGTAATCTTAAAGTTCATATCCCTTCAGACCTAGGATTAAATCATAATTCCCAGTTCGCAGTGCTTATCTGATATTTATTGCAAATAGGGCATTTTTATCCCCCCCATAAATAATTCAGTTTGTAAGGCTTTTTAATCTTTTTATTACTTTTCATTTCTCATTGTATTCTTCCCATATTAAAAAACTCCCAATAAAAAAAATCATCCAATATAAAAACGGGAAAACTAGAACACTCAGCAGAACTAACTGAATATATCATCCAAATCTGCTATTAATATATAGTGATCCATGTTAGGTTTTCAGTATATTCATTGGGTTATTTTTTGGTACAACAAGCCTTACTCATTACACTTAGTGTTCTGTGGCGGGTTGGGATTGGGTTGGAGGGTCGTATTGGGGGGAATGAAAGTTAGTCTTTTCTGTTTATATTGTTATAATTATAAATGTTTTTCTGGTTTTCCTTAATTTGCCTTTTAGCTTCTAATATATCCTTATGTTCCATCATGTACCACAGTTTTGATGAGTCATTCCTAATTAATGGACATTTCCTTGAATTTCATTTCTTAGCCACTGCAAAAAAGTGCTCATAAATATACTGGTACATTTATAAATAAGTTTATGTTTATGGAATTTATAAATTATCAAAAATATTTTTGGGCCAAAAAAAATCCCACCAGGAAAAAACCTCCAAAATCTCTATCCAACATAGACCTGTGTTTGAGAATAGTTATCATTTTTCCTTTGAGTTGCTGTATGTGTTTGAACCACCAGACTTGAAGTAAAATTATAAGATGTGATTAAGACCTGAACAGTTGACAGTTGACATAAATGTCTTGACTTTCATGTCATTCTAGGTCCAGATGAATTAGAAATACATTCTACTTTCATAGAGAATAGACATAGGAGTTAAAGAACTGTAAAACAGAAGCAGATAATTGGTAGCTCCTAGATTATTGTATTATAGATTGCATTATTTTATGATGTATACCATTTCTCAGAATTCATATTTATAAATTCTATTGTAAATATATTTTGTTCTATTTTTGGAAATTATGTAATTTTTTGCACACTTTATAAATCTCTTTTGTAAGTCTAGCCTTGTTTTATTATTTGTTAATTGTTAAATAAATATATCTGTAGAATCTCTGATTTAGGAAGGTTTAATCTAGCTTTTATTTGAACTATCACAATGATAGATTTTTTATTTCCTGAAGG